>NC_053489.1:557607029-558207029 GCF_905171775.1 Rana temporaria
GTCTAGCCAATGTTAAAGCGGGGGTTCACCCTTAGAGAGCACTTTTCCCCCTTAGATTCCTGCTCGTTTTTACTAGGGGAATCGGCTATTTATTTTAAAATATGTGCAGTACTTACCCGTTTACGAGATGCATCCTCTCCGTCGCTTCCGGGTATGGGCTTCGGGAATGGGCGTTCCTTCTTGATTGACAGGCTTCCGAGAGGCTTCCGACGGTCGCATCCATCGCGTCACGATTTTCCGAAAGAAGCCGAACGTCGGTGCGCAGGCGCAGTATAGAGCCGCACCGACGTTCGGCTTCTTTCGGCTACGAGTGACGCGATGGATGCGACCGTCGGAAGCCTCTCGGAAGGCTGTCAATCAAGAAGGAACGCCCGCTCCCGAAGACCCATACCCGGAAGCGACGGAAGAAGATGCAGCTCGAAAACGGGTAAGTACAGCTCATATTTTAATACAAATAGCCGATTCCCCTAGACCGAACAAGCAGGAAGCTAAGGGGAGAAAACATTTTTTTTTACAAATGGGTGAACTCCCGCTTTAAGTATGGCCGTCGTTCCCGCGTCAAAATTTGAAATTTCACATCGTTTGCGTAAGTCGTCCGTGAATGGTGCTGGACGCCATTTACGTTAACGTTGAAACCAATGACGTCCTTGCGACGTCATTTAGCGCAATGCACGTCGGGAAATTTTAGGGACGGAGCATGCGCAGTACGTTCAGCGCGGGAACGCGCCAAATTTAAATGGTCCCTGCCCCATTTGAATTAGGCGGGCTTGCACCGGGCGGATTTACGCTACGCCGCCGCAACTTTACAGGCAAGTGCTTTGTGAATCAAGCACTTGCCCGTGAAATTTGCGGCGGTGTAACGTAAATGTAATAGGTTACGCCGCCGCAGAGTAAGCCGATTCTACCTGAATCTGGCCCATAAATTTTAATACCGTTGATCCAGATGTTCATATCCTGATACCAGATATAGCAAATTTGGAATGCACGTGAAGCTATTTAAAGTAGTGTACTGCTCCTTAGGCAGTCCTAACTAGAAGTTAATTTGGCCTTGTATGATAGCAGTGCCGCTGGAGATTGTCTAATTTTGCTTTTCACATGAATACAATCCTTTTTGATAAAGTGATTAAGCACACAGAGAGGATAATTTTGTGTAAACTGGATAGATAGTTCTAGTTTCAACCTTTAGTTGACCTCTTGCTAATGTCTCCGTGAAATTTTAGGGAAAGCGTTGACGTCATGACCCACATTGGTAGAAGGAGCCTGGCAGGTGTCCTCCTGCTGCAGTCATGGGCATAATCCCAGTAATCAAGAGGCAGAGATGCTGCTGCATAAGAATAAAATAAATGTTACGGTTTACTCACGCATTAGCATCCTGCAGCAGTATACAGACTGGAAAGATTGATGATGACAACAACAAATGTGTGTTAATTATGGACACTAGCGTTCTTCCAGGGAAACATTATCCTATGTGCATCACTTCTCTCCATCTCAGCATTTTTTAGTGGGAGTTGCTTGCCTTGTGTCTTATTTTTCTGGTAAATGCTACACATGATTCAATAGAACAGCGCCCCCCCGTGGCTGTATTTCCATACCTTCAATATTTTGGTGCAACCTTCAGATAACTCCATATGACTGTGGTACATCAGCAAGTAGGGCAAGGATAATGCACAAAACTCAACAACCCCTAGCAATGAAATTTAATTCACCGTAATTGGTAAAACATTAATATTAGTAGGGGTTACTGAATTTTTGCCTTATTAAATACACCTTTAGACTGATTAAAAACACCCTCTTTCATTTGATAAAAAATTAAAGCCGTGTAAGTCAAAATATGTTGTAGCTTAGGTGAAAAAAGACCGACAGGATTATTTGCTAAAACTGGAAGGAGACCCAACTTGATTTTGCAGGCCTCAATTGACAACGCAAATGGACACTGGCCACAATAAATAAGGTGTTCACTTCCATAAATCCAATTTGAAAGAAAATTCACAGTATACATGGCTTCACTTTATTTATTAAGTTCAGTAAACTTTACTCCTGTATTAAGTTATGCAATCTGAGTTGTTGTTATGAATGGCATCTTTAATAATATATATCAATATGTAAATGAATCTGTATTTAACTGCACCAGGCATGCTCTAACCACAGTGGGTACAAATATATTTATACTCTAAAGTGTTAAAGAAAACGGTTCATTACACTTTTTTTTTTTTGCTCCTGTCTCTCAGCGACTAAATGCATTTTACCACACATCTAGCAAGGAGACGAATATTTAATTTACTATGATTGACAGTGTTTGTCTCGAGAAGCAGCTGCTTCACCAAGACAAGTGTCATCACTATGTATGCAGGGGAAGGTGGCTTGTCAGCTCCCCTGTTCTATCCCTTCATTCATTTCATTGGTCCCTAAGATATAGACAGCCCATGCCACACAGTGTCCTTGGTTGCTAGGACGCAGGAGGCTGGTGCACCATAAAAATCAATGACAGTGTAGGCTGGCCACATGTTTCCTGGCAGCCAAGGATGCTGTGTGACAGAAGCCACCTGCGTACTAGCAAGCAAAAGATGCTATGCAGGAGGGGCCATCTACGTCCTAGCAATCAAGGACAATAGAGGGGTAATTTACTTAAGGCAAATCCACGTTGCACTACAAGTGCCCTTGTAAGTGCAGTGGCTGTAGATCTGAGGGGAAGATCGGAAATGAGATGAAGCTCTGCTGATTTTATCATCCAATCATGTACAAGCTAAATTGCTGTTTTTTAATTTCCTTGCATGTCCCCCCCTCAGATCTACAGCGACTGCACTTCCAAGTGCACTGGCAGTGCACTTCTAGTGCAAAGGGGATTTGCCTTTAGTATATAACCCCCTATGTGTCAGCGGGTTCCTTTCACCTTCGCAACAAATAAGATAGAGGTGGTGGAACAAAAAAAATGGGTGAGAGCCCACTAGCCATCACACCCTATTCCACAGTGCACTCCTTCAATGGTGAATGGTGGCACTTGAGCTCTGCCTGAGCTGAACTTTGGTAACACCCACAAATTGGGCTCCTAGCAGGGGAGAAACAAAAAGTAAGGAAGAAAAAAAGAGGGTTATTTTAACGTTTTAATACAGTTTTATTGGAAAAGCTAATACAGATATTAGACATTAATATATTTACACGTTTTTATCATTTTAATGCTTTTGAGAGCTCATCTTTAATGTTTTAAATAAACCTATTGCATCTTTTGTTAGCGGTAGCCTACTCCTAAATGAGACTGTACACAGACAAATTTTCTATTACATCAGTTGCTGCAGGCCACCCTGGGATCCCCAAAAATCCCAAATAGCTACAGTATATAACAAGCCATTTGTGGAAACTTCAGAACTAATGACCACTGTAGTGCATTCTACAAAGCTATGCTCAACTTAAGAGTTATTATTGTTGAGGGTGTTTTTTAGTATTTAACACAAATTAAAAAGCTACAAGTGTTCACCAATTTCAGAGGCTTCCAAAGTGCTCTGCAACAATGGATTGTCAAGTAAGGTCACGTACACACGGTCGGTCCAAACCGATGAAAATGGACTGAAGGACCTTTTCATCGGTCCAAACCGATCGTGTGTGGGCCCCATCGGTCAGTTATCCTTCGGTCAAAAATTGTAGAACTTGCTTTAAAATTGATGCTCAGAATCAAGTCGACGCATGCTTGGAAGCATTAAACTTCATTTTTCTCTGCACGTCGTTGTGTTTTTTACGTCACCACGTTGGACTCGATCGGTTTTTTAACTGATGGTGTGTAGGCACATCAGACCATCAGTCAGCTTCATCGGACCGTTCTCATCGGATGGACTGATCGTGTGTACACGGCCTAAGGCTTCATGTACACGGAACGTTGTTCAACCTCTCCTGAACAATTTAACTTTACAACTAAAAATCAGTGTCTAAAAACTGCTGTTTAGCCGTGTTTACATGCTGTGTTTAGCCGCGTTTGCGTCTAGAAGCAGTTGAATTATTTTTTATTTTTTTGTAAAAAATAAAAACATCTGTAAACGAAATGCTGCTAAACACAAGTTGCCGTGTTTAGCCGCGTTTGGCGCTTCAACTGCCTCTAAACACAGCTTCTGAACGCATTTTTTTGGGTTCAAGAAAAAGCCTCTAAACACAACTGCCTAGAAACGACTATAAATGAACCAGTGTACATATACTGATAAGATAAAAGTTCAGGAGCAGTTAAAAAAAAATGCCCAACTGCTCCTAAACGTCCGTTTACCAGCAGCAGTGTACATGAGGCCTAAGTATTTTTTATTCTGTATTTGAGGATGCCTAGTCCTTCTCTGAATAGTTGTTTCGAGTAGTTTGGGCTAGTAATATGTGTGTTTTTTTTTTTTTTTTTTACAAAAGCATAAAACTCTTCTAAGGCAGACATTGGAGCAGTAAAAATATCCCAAATACTGTGAGCCGCTAAGACCTACTTGGACGGCAGTATAGGGTACTACAGCGAGGATTATTTTTGGCTTCTGACTTGGATCACAAAATTTCACAGTCCTCTTTGTCCAGAAGACAGGTACACTTGAACATTTACATACACTTTATTATACACAGCCCGAATACCCTGTGCAAGTCTAATCCTATTATATGTGACACAGACAAGATATTTTTTGTGGGTATTGGCAAACTATACCATATTTTCTTCACATATTTTTATGCTTAACTTGTAAGACAAATAACACAGGAGGCCGCATTACAGAGCACTGCATTAAGTGTCTGCTTTTCTTCCTCTCTGGTAACCATTACCTTACTGATCCATCATCGCAACTTAAAGCAAATAGAACTTTTTTTTTTTTTTTTTTTTTTAACAGCCTCTCATTTACCATTGTCACTGTAAGAGCTATATAAAGATATGTGGCTGGTTTTCATTCCAAGAACATGTAAAACCTAATTACTGTTTAGAAAACGTCTCTTTCATGTCAGTCCAAGGTAATGTTGAGCCAGGTCAGGATCCAGATATGTGCCTGGATAAACATATTGCTCCAAGCACATTTGGCTGGTGATTATGGCATGGATTAGCTTTGAATGTTTGCAGTATGTCTCCGAACCTTTTTTATTTTTTTTAGCTTTCTTTAGTGTGATGAGAAGCCTATATTTGCTTTACAGCATGCTCTAGAATATCAAGTTCCTCCCTCAGTATTGCAAGTAACTTATTGATGCAGTCAGCATATCTTTTCTGTCTTTGTCAGCAATACATCAGAAAACTATATCTTAGGCTGTCTGACAGTTAACGCTCTACTCCATCATAATGCCAGTGTCATTTTCATATCAGTGGTTAGCATGCACTTGACTCTTCACATTTTCACAGACTTACTAGTAAAAATAGGTTAAGGGGACTGGGCTGTATCGGGGGGGCAATAGGGTTCACTTTAAAGTGAACCGTAAAATAACAAAAAGAATAAGTCTAGCAGATAGCTGACAGCATAGTCTGGCATTCATTGACTGCTGAGAAGTATAGGCTCATTAATGACCAACTAATAAACCAATACCTTACCTCCCCAAAAAGACATGGAAGCCAATTTAGGTTGGAAGTAGGGCAAGTTGACTGCTTTATTGAACTTTCCAAATGTACCAAACAACAATGCCAGTCATAGTTATACTGTGAGAACCCATAAAACATAAACTCACATAGTCAAAGAGGCCTGTCCTTGCTGTTAGTGCCAGACTTGAGTTTTGAACTTCAGCGGCGAGAGCCCCTAAAGCAACATCAATTGCTGGAAAGGTCAAAACCACCAATAAAATGATGACTAAACACCACAACAGGTGGGAGGGTGGGCAACTTTTGTGACAGCTGAATCTCCTCAGAGCTGTGGGACGTGGGATGTGCCCCAGCATAGCCTTTTTCTATAGTTCAGGCTGCGCCCACTCACCTCAGGTCTCTAATGCCAGTCCTAAGGGAGTCACTTTACATTCCTTTTAGATGCACGCCCACAGGAATGCCATGGTTCCAGTGGTCAAGGCTCCTTTGCCCTAAAAGAGGTTCATGGGGCATTTTTTCCTTTCCCATTTCTCAATGTATCTGCATATGCATGTACATAGGCAGACTGACAACACTAAGCCGATACTTTGCAATTAGCAGTTGCATTGTCAGCTGGACATGCCTTTCCCTTTAAGTCAGCCATTGGGCTTCCTGTCTGATAGACGTGATTGTCTGCCAAACAGCCAATCGCATATGGCAAACCAACAATACTGCCGCTATTTGAGAAGCAGCGGTTCCTGTTGCAAATTTGTATTGCTGTAGATGTCTTTGTTACAGAATTTCATTGCTGTACATGTCCCTTTTGCAGATTTGTATTGCTGTACATGTCCCTGTTATAGATGTGTATTGCTGTACCTGTCCCTGTTGCAAATTTGTATTGCTGTACCTGTCCCTGTTACAGATGTGTATTGCTGTACCTGTCCCTGTTGCAGATTTGTATTGCTGTACATGTCTTCATTGCACATTTTCATTGCTGTACATGTCCCTGTTACAGATTTGTAATGCTGTACCTGTCCCTGTTACAGATTTGTATTTCGGTACCTGTCCCTGTTACAGATTTGTATTTCTGTACCTGTCCGTGTTACAGATTTGTATTGCTGTACCTGTCCCTGTTACAGATTTGTATTGCTGTACCTGTCCCTGTTACAGATTTGTATTGCTGTACATGTCCTTGTTGCAGATTTGTATTGCTGTACCTGTCCCTGTTACAGATTTGTATTGCTGTACCTGTCCCTGTTACAGATTTGTATTGCTGTACCTGTCCCTGTTACACATTCGTATTGCTGTACATGTCCCTGTTACAGATTTGTATTGCTGTACATGTCCATGTTACAGATTTGTATTTATGTACATGTCCCTGTTGCAGATTTGTATTGCTGTACATGTTGCTGTTGCAGATTTGTATTGCTGTACATGTCCCTGTTGCAGATTTATATTGCTGTACAAGTCCCTGTTGCAGATTTGTATTGCTGTACGTGTCCCTGTTACAGATTTGTATTTATGTACATGTCCCTGTTGCAGATTTGTATTGCTGTACATGTTGCTGTTGCAGATTTGTATTGCTGTACATGTCCCTGTTGCAGAATTGTCTTTGATCCCTGCCTAGTGCAACTACCATCATTCAGGACTTTTGGCGAGGGTACATTTCTCCAAAGCAACTCTAGAAAACAGTTAAACTCCAAAGTGGTTCTAATGCTTTCCCTCGCTATCCAAAACTGTTAAAAAAAAAAGTTTTTGGCTGACATAAAGTTTAAAACTGCACAGTGAGACATAATGCCAAACATACTGAGTCATACAATTTAATTAAAAAAAAATCCTTATGACAACCCCCAGGGATCTCGTAGAAATAGCAGCCATTCCTACAGATAGCAGCTTTGGCAGATTGCTGGGTTGGGCCCAATGGTTTTACTTTATATAGGAATTAGTAATGTCTTAGTCTGTGAAAAGCAACCCAGGTCTGATTTATTTGAGGAGGGAAGAGTAAATTACACCTATTGCTTATAGCTGCCAATCAGATTGTACATTTTATTTCTTTATGAAGGGTGTAAATATGATTTTCTAGGGTTAAATGTTTTGCTTTACCCTTCTGCAACAGTCTTCTGTATTCAGTGCAATACACTTTGTGCTCCCCCCCTATTGTACCACATTCACCCAAACGTTTAGACTTTTTATGGAAGGTCTAATGTGCTTTAAACATAAGTACTTTCATCTGGCTGCTCCAACTTCTATATGTCCACTCTGCTGGGGACCTTCCCATTGTTAATCCCCAAGGTGCATTCATGTAAGGAGAGAACAAAATCAGCCTCCAATAGCATGATACCATGTTTATTTAAAGTTTAAAATAAATAAAAAATTACTTACAAGATGTAGATGCCCGCTTACACAAACGACAGCACATGTATTACTTCCTAGAACCATCTGCGTTCCATTAATCGCAAGTCCGGAAGCAGAAATGACTGAACAAGCTGCCTTCTTCACCAGGTCTTCCTTCCAGGTTCACAGGCTCTGGTTATTTGGCCTAGCTGGGATGTTGTTACTCACGGCCATGGCACAGCTCTCTCAGTGGACAGCATGCCATCTATTGAAAGCTCAGTGTGCATGCCATGGTGATGTTAGCGGGTGCTACTAAAGTAAATATCGCTTAAATGGTGCATATTTAGGAGATATTTACCATACCTACAGGTAAGCTTTATTGTAGGCTTACCTGTATGTAAAAATAAACATGCAGGTTTTACTACCGCTTTAACTAGACCTACTGTAAACTGGGGACTGCTGCTAGTGAGTAAACGCGAATAGAAGATATCGAGTTGTTTATGGATGGTACCTAGCTGGTACTGTACAATAATATTGTGATATGATACAAAGGTTCAGAAGGTTGGTCATGTTGTTATCATCTTGGAGAAGCCAGTGTTTATTTCTGTAGTGGAAGCAGTGTAGTAGTACCTTGGGTATGGGAAAAGAGACACACCTCACTGTATATAACACAACACTGGAAAGGGGTCCACAGAATACAGAGACAGCTAAGAATACAGACAACTAAGTTGTAATGTTGTGTCTTATGCTGTGATTTCAACAATTTATACAGTATTTATCTTTTATTCACTAGAGCTGCACAATTAATTGTTAAAAAATCGTGATCTCGATTTAACCCCCCTGACAATCTCAAATGCAGAGTTTGTCGATTCTTTCATATAACAAGTGAAGAGACTTATCAGCTCAATCAGCTGTCAAAAGAAAATATCCTGGCAGTCTGCCAAGTTCTTAACAGGAAACATTGTAACTAATGCTTTCTTCTTAGATCAAAGGGATAAACTTCTTTGTGTAAAGAAAAATCGGCAGTCTGCCAAGTTTGTAACAATATGAAACATTGTAACTAACTTCCTTCTTAGAGCAAACATCTGTGTGTAAATGCAGGAAGTTTAATCACTTAAAGTCCAAATCTTTTTCTGACACTTGTTTCTTAAGTTAAAGGGGTTGTAAAGGTACTTTTTTTTTCTAAATAGCTTCCTTTACCTTAGTGCAGTAATCCTTCACTTACCTCATCCTTCCATTTTGCTTTTAAATGTCCCTTTTTTCTTCTGAGAAATCCTCACTTCCTGTTCTTCTGTCTGTAACTCCACACAGTAATGTAAGGCTTTCTCCCTGGTGTGGAGTGTAATGCTCACCCCCTCCCTTGCACTACAGGAGAGTCAGGATGCTCTCTACGTTGCAGATAGAGAAAAGAGCTGTGTGTTAGTGGGCGTCCTAACTCTCCTGTAGTCCAAGGGAGGGGGGGAGCACGACACTCCACACCAGGGAGAAAGCCTCACATTAATGTGTGGAGTTACAGACAGAAGAACAGGAAGTGATGATTTCTCAGAAGAAATAAGGACATTTAAAAGCAAAACCGAAGGATGAGGTAAGTGAAGGAGGACTGCACTAAGGTAAAGGAAGCTATTTAGGGGGAAAAAATTGTACCTTTACAACCCCTTTAAAATCAATATTTGTTGCTAGAAAATTACTTGGAACCCCCAAACATTATATATATTTTAGCAGAGACCCTAGGGAATGAAATGGCAATTGCTGCAATATTTTTTGTCACACTGTATTTGCCCAGCGGTCTTTCAAATGCAGTTTTTTGGGAAAAAATACACTTCAATGAATAAAATAAAAAAACAGTAAAGTTAGCCCACGCTGTGAGAATTAGGAGAGAATCGTGATCTATCTTCTAAGCAAAAAAAACGTGGTTCTCATTTTAGCCAGAATCGTGCAGCTCTACTCCTCACCCTTGGCAACCTTATCTAAACTCAAGAACAAAAACTTATAGTACTTATAGTATTGCAGCTTACTGGGCTAGGGATTTGAAGTTGAAGCTAATGTCAATCAAGAGAGGAGGGCTGGGCGGAGGACACAGCTGCAAACTAACTACACTTGCACTGATCGACTTCCGAGTTTAGCGAGGTCAGTTTACAACAAGGGAACTGGCAGGATCAACCAGGTATTGAGTTTTATTTCAGGAACAATTCAGACATACAGTGCGACCACGGAGAATGAACGTAGCCACCCTCTAACAGGAAGTAAGATTAAAAAATGGATTTGGGGAAGTCCAATAGCAAAAAGGGGACTTTTCTCAGCTAAGAATACATATTTGAATCGATTTTATGTCTTTATTTTTGTTTTTTAATATCAGAGTTTAGTGTCACTTTAAGATGATCCTCTAACTGCCAAAATTCTAACCCGATATAAGAATACGTTTCCTTGATAAACATTTGTATGGCTTAAGGTGGCGATAATAAAGAATTCTGCATGCAACATTGTAGAGACGTTATGTTCATTTGTGGATTTGTTAGTTAATCCAGTCATTGGCATCATTCTATTATTACTCTGGATTTGGCTGCAGATTTTTATATTTCAGCTTTAGTTATTATTGAGAGAAATGGAAGTGAAAATAAATCCATGATCTGCAGAAATGGCAGATTTAGGAACTTATGTATGATTAGTGGTTACTGACCTTTCTTAGCTAGCAGTCTGCGTCTATGCATGTGGCTTTTGTCACAGAGCTATAGCCTCAATCAGCGCTTGTAACATTTACACTCTCCGAATGATTTTCCGGATGTCCTTTTCTGCCTTCACCCAGGAACGGCAGCCTGGACAGAAGACTAACATAATTGTATCAGTATAGAATGCAGTCATTGTACATTACGTCAATAAGTATCATGTTCATAATGCATAAACAGGATGAGGGACAAAATAGATTAATTATATTACAATGCATATGAACAATGATATTGCTACAAACCATAGCATTTAAAGCAATGTCCTATTTGTGAAACGCCACCAATGCTTGAGGTTATATCAGCCAAAAAAAATAAAAGTAATATGAAACTGTCATAAACTAAAGTGTTACTAAACCAAGGACCCTGCATTCACTATATCTGTAATATCTTTTCTCATCAGCAGTATATAGCAGTCTTGTGACTTCTATCACTGCCTGGGTAAAGCTTATAAGGCCTTGTACACACGACCGAACATGTCCGCTGAAACTGGTCCGTCGGACCAGTTTCCGCGGACATGTCCGACCGTGTGTAGGGCCTACCGGGCAGTTTTCCGGCCTAGCGGACAGGTTTCCAGCGGACAAAAGTTTCTTAGCATGCTAAGAAACTTGTCCGCTGGAAGCCTGTCCGTCGGACATGTCCGATGGTTAGTACAACTCATCGGACATGTCCGCTGGCCCGAAATCCCGCGCATGAGTCGAATTAATTCGACGCATGCGTGGAAGCATTGACCTTCCGTGTCAGAGAACATCGGTGTCGTCTACGTCACTGCATTCTCTGTCCACGGGGATTTTGGTCTGATGGTGTGTACACACATCAGACCAAAACCTCCCAGCAGACATGTCTGATGAAAAATAAAAAATATCTCTAGCAATGCACATAAAACTGAGCATGTGCAGCCTGACTCCAAATGCGCTGTGTTATTTGGACATGTTCTGGAGTCAGTGGAAGAAGAGGAGGATCTGTGCCCCCGGGCCAAACTGATGCCCCCAAAAAAGGGCTGCCACATCACCGCTTTACTCACTGACAGTACTTGGCTATATATATATATATATATATATATATATATATATATATATATATATATATATATATATATATATATATATATATAGATATATCTATAGATATATATAGATATATATATAGCTATATGTAGATATATCTCTCTATCTTTCTTTCTCTCTCATATATATATGTGTGTGTGTGCGTGTATGTATGTGTGTGAGTGTATATATATATATGTAATTTTTTTTTTAAAGTTGGTACCAAGCAACCCCTAAATGCTTTACAAAACCAAAAGAACACCCAGTAGAGCAGGCAGTGAGCACTTGTCAAAACCTGATGCTAGGCTGGACTTCCAGAATTTTATTTTGATCTGGCGTTTCGGTGGGGCCCGCCTTTATAGTGTCTGTCTATCTACTGTATATGCACCATATACTGTACCTCTATAAACCCACTGTGGAAGGTTTGTGGTTACTGAGTTTAAAGTCTAACTATATTCAATTCCATAAAACTAGCAGAACAGATTACCGGTATCTGTTTAAAATAATTCTGGCCCTCTGGGGGGTGCGCAAAGTTTGAAAATGGTATGATTTTTTGTTTTTTTTGTTCTGTCGCTGTCACATTTTTTCTATACAAACCAGTCTTTCTTAAGCTTACTCAGTGTGTATCGCTATAGGGGAGCAGAGACGCCCCACATTTGGGGAGTTGTAAAGCAACAGACCAAAATCGTTCCTCTGTTGCTGGCTGCTCTGAGAATGATGCTGTGAATGAAAAGATTTATTTGTGCCCTGCGAACAATACATGTTTTCCTTTTCAACAAACACTGTCTTGTCAGCATCTCGTTGTCCTCACACATTTGCAATTCACGAATGACAGCTCCATGATTACTTGGAAGAAGAATGGATGTGCCTATAGAAAAGAAGTACCCGTAGATCTTTTACTGAGCTTAAAAAAATAAAATAAAGTGCTCAGCACCTGAAATCCTTTCCAACTACTCTTAGAACTCATTATTAGGGATGTTTAGGCTTATTTTAAAGGAGAGGTCTACTGAGTTTTATTTCTAACTAAAATGCTCACCCAAAATTGCCTCAGTAAAGTAAAAAAAAAAGGAATAAATATAAAATAAAAATAATATAGATAGATAGATAGATAGATAGATAGATAGATAGATAGATAGATATGTATAAAAAATATATATCTCTAATATATGATACAACTCCCATGGATGGTTTAGGTGTCAGATGCACCAACGATCCGTATGTTAACTCCAGGAAAACCGTAACTAAACAATTGAAATACATACAGTATATGCAGCATATATGGGAACTAACTTACCTGCCAAAAAGTACAGTAATTCTATTCCAGACAGTCTTCTGGTGACCTGGGAGTCTGTCATTTGAGGGCCTAAGTTTTCTCCTCTGAATTTAATAAATACAGCTTGATCACAGCCAATCCCCAGCCTGCTTACTTGACAATAGAGCTGATGAAATTATCACTTTGCTTTCATCTCCTGTGAACAAGCTATCACTGTGCAAAATGGAAGAGCCTGACTGACTCGTTGGGCCTCCCTTCCATTCCCAGTCTACCATTGGCCTTCAATAAGGCTTACTTTATTTTAAATAATATTCAAGATGTAGCTCCATATTCCAGATATTGAGTTTAATACTGTATTGCAGTCAAATCAACTAGGGTTCTTTCAGTGGTTTCTAGGGGTTCCTTGAGCTTTGGCTGATTGACATCTTATTTGATGGTGCCTGCATAGTTCCAGGGCCAACACCACTTAGGAAAGCCAGCAGCATTATTATTATTATTATTATTAAAAAATGCTTATAAACTCAGTCTTACCCATGGGCCTCGATGCGTATGACTATAATGAGCAGGAAGATTCTGATCTTCTTAATCTAGCTCCCTTACTGGCCAGGATGCAGTGACCTATAAGCCCCCATAACACTTCTGGAAGAGCAAGGTCTTCAAACTCTTCCTGAAGCTTAGCAAATTGGTGGTGTTTTTTAGGACCAACGGTAAATCATTCCATACATTACCCCCCCATGACAACAATGATCGTTTTAGCTGTCTCAATGGGTGGCATTCTGACCACCACTGTAAGGCCTCGTACACACGACCGAGTTTCTCGGCAAAAACCATCATAAAAACTTGCTGTTTTGTTTTTTTTTGCCGAGGAAACCGGTCGTGTATACATTTTTCGACGAGGAAACTGTCGAGAAACTCGACGAGCCAAAAAGAGAGCATGTTCTCTTTTTCCTCAACGGGAATGGAGAAAATTGGCACGTCGAGTTCCTCGACAGCCTAACAAGGAACTCGACGAGCAAAACGTTGTGTTTCGCCCGTCGAGATCCTCGGTCGTGTGTACGAGGCTTCAGGGTTGGATACCTTCACTGACCACAAACACGAAGGGCATATTTCCCATTGTCTCCCAATAATTTGGTTTAAGTAACGCCTCAGAAACGAAAATCAGTTAGTGGCTCCTCCTTGGGCAAAGAGGTTAACAAACACTGTAATTTGTATTTCCTTTTAGAGCAAACTTCTAATTATTGTTAATGTTAATAATTGTTAAAGATTGTTTGGTCTTGACACTAACATTGAATGGGAGTACTCATATTCTAATAGGTAAAATGGCCTATGTAGCTTACAGCTAAAAGTTTACTTTCCCTGTTATAATAATTATGGGCAGTGCTTTCAATTAGCATTACATACACGAGGGGGGCAGGCACATAGATTTACTAAAACTGGAGCGTGCAAAATCTAGCGCAGCTGTGCTTGGTAGCCAATCAGCTTCTAACGTCAGCTTGTTTAAATAAGCTTTGATAAAAAAAGAAAACCTGGAAGCTGATTGGCTACTATGCTACACCAGATTTTACACTATCCAGTTTTAGTAAATCCAGCCCATAGATTGTTGTTTTTCATTTTTGAATAATAGCTACATTTTTCCTAAAGGAAAAAAAAACAATAGGTAGAATTAATTGGTTATGTTGAGTGATTTGAACAGTTTCTCATATTCCCATCACACCGGAATTCTTTTTTAAAATGAACAATCTTTGTATCTAGGTGGTCTATGCCTTTTTTTCACCATGCCAATCTTTTCACCTCTCGGCTCACAAGTTAAGAATACCTTAAGCCTCTAGTAACAGAAGGAAAGGTTGGAAAGGTGAGCTTCTAGACACACAGGGAATATGTTATCCATGTAATGAGAGAAAGCTCTTGTACAAATAGGCTTTGTACACATAACATGCTCTGAAACTGTACAGTGCATAGTAAACACACACATCTCTCAACAGATCCCGGAATTATATTTAAAGATCATTTTTGAGGAACGCACATAGCAGCGTGGCATTGGTATGTTCACTGCGATTAACTGTTTATGTCAAGAGGCTTTCAGAGTCTTCTCTCTGAGATGATGCTTCCTGCCCATTTACTATTAAAACATTATTTGTGACCATTATGAAAGCGGCCAAGCCAAGTGTTTAAGTAAGTGCTTGCCTTTGCTGGATTGCATTAGCAAACGTCTACCCTCCCCTGTAATTGCATTTTCATGAACAGATAAAATTATGGAATAAAAAAAAAAGCAAATAAATAAATATATATGTATATATATTTTTTTTACATTTTATTTTAAACCCTGAATAGCATGATTCTTTGCATGTATAAGCTTAAAAGAGAAGTTGTCTTACCTCATTCTGTGGCTGAGCTGAACTGCTTAATATTTTATGAGGAAAATACTGTATACTGCGCACAGCATGTTTCTGTGGTATGAGGTTTAACCCTCCCTGTGCCAACACATTATTTATCAGATATGCAGCACGCGTCTACTGTTACTATTTGACCGTTCAAACAGACTCCGCTAAATTGGTTTGAGAAAGAATACTGGTGTGCTCGTAGGCCACACAGGTAGTTTTATTCTGTTCAACATGTTGACTGCTAGGCCATGTTGGCCGTCATGAATCTGTGAAAAAACAAACCCATTTGGCTCTTCTCTTTAGGCAAGGTGCTTAATATGTGTGAGCTTTCACTTTTTTTTGCTGGAAATGTTGCATTGGCATTGCAAGTCATGTGTGGCATTGCATGGAAGGCAGTTGAATTTAAAGGAATATATATGATGGTTGGGTGTCACTATGATGTCATTGGTTTCAATTGAGCCTGAATTCGCACTCTCCAGCAATAGTAAATAAACCCCATTGTGTACTTAAAAGTGGGGTATGCCTGTATTGTGTTTGTTTTCAATAATACAAAGAAAGCACCTAGTCCTCCCACGCAGGGGCTACGACTGGTGACCATAAGAAACACAGATTCGTACACCTAGCATAAACCAAGGACAGAGGGACTCCATCTCAAACAATCACAATAAACCTAAAATTTAAATAAGGCAGAAAGCAAAGACATAAGGAAAAGGAAAAGTAGGGGGTGTAGGGACCAGGGATTGCCTGAGATACCTGTTAGAGTCGACCTTTGTCAGAGAAAGGTCATGGAAGGCATATGTCAACCATGGTTTCCACATTTTTAGGAATTTAGTGCGCATGTCATTAAGGATACTAGACATTTTGTTAATTACGCATCATGGCCGTCAAATGGTCTCTCACTCCCTGGAAGGGTACTGTAGGTTTGTTCCAGGCTAAGCAATCGTCCTTTTTGACTGCTATAAACGGATAAGATGCCAGTTTTTGTTGAAAAGTGAATAAGCTTAGAAAAGGACAATGCAGCAAAGCAAACAGAATATTGGCATGCATTAAAAAGGGGATTAACTCCAGAGGTAAAACAATAATTCTCCAGCTCTACAAGACTCTGGTCTGGCCGCACCTAGAGTATGCTGTCCAGTTCTGGGCACCAGTCCTCAGGAAGGATGTACTGGAAATGGAACGAGTACAAAGAAGGGCAACAAAGCTAATACAGGGACTGGAGAATATTAGTTATGAAGAAAGGTTGCAAGCACTGAACTTACTCTCTCTGGAGAAGAGACACTTGAGAGGAGATATGATTTCAATTTAAAATACCACACTGGTGACCCCACAATAGAGATAACTTTTTCGCGGAAGGGAGATTAACAAGACACACGGCCACTCATTAAAATTAGAAGAAAATAGTTTTAACCTTAAACTGCGTAGAGGGTTCTTTACTGTAAGAGTGGCAAGGATGTGGAATTCCCTTCCACAGGTGGTGGTCTCAGCAGAGAGCATTGATCGTTTTAAAAAACTATTAGATAAGCACCTGAACAACCATAACATACAGGGATATACAATGTAATACTGACATATAATCACACACATAGATTGGACTTGATGGACTTGTGTCTTTTTTAAACCTCACCTACTATGTAACTATGTTTCAGACAATCTGATCCAGCCATATATTTGAAAGAAAATGAACAACAGATTAATTAAATTATTTTATTTTTTGGAAAATTGTATTTCATAGTACATTGAGCTGGCCATAGATGAATTGATGTTGAACCACAAATAGAAATTCACCAACAATTGCACATTCTGGAGAGTTCTAGCCACCTGTGTTATTGTTTTTATTGTTAAAACACCAACACAGAGCCATCTTCCAGGATTCCAGAATTTACTGTTATGCCTCATAATGCTCCTTATACTAATTATACATAATCTCACATTCTTTTTATTTTATTGTATTCTATAAGATAATTATAGGAGAGTAAATTCACAGGCTGCTCACTCCAATTTTAGTTTTGACATTATTATTATTATTTTTTTTTCTGTAAAACACAATGTAATTTCTAAACACACATTTAAAATATTGTTTTAATTAGTGCTAAAGATGAAACAATTAACTTTTACAAAACATTTTCCATCATTTGCTCTTTATACTTGCCTAACACACATAATTGTATCAGCATTTCATTCAAATTAAAGATCTTTTGTTAATCCCTCCCTACTCCCACCACCTCCTGGTATTTTGTATAAGTTTCGCATTCAGCAAGGAGAAAAATTCCGATGAAAGGTTGACAGTTTGTTTTGCGATCAGTCACATAGCTCACATTGATCATTGTCATGTTACTTGCTGTCCATATATTTACATACTTCCTCTACTGAAGTCCGTATGGCCCCTAAAGACTGAGCCTTCGTGTGAATGTTCAAGGATGTGGAACCTAAGTCTACATTTCTAGAACAAGCCCCAGGAGATTGCATTCTGAGTTCTCCTTGAAGATTTTCCATCAGAAATTTGTGTAGGTTGTTCCCTTCCTCTGGGGAGTGGTGGAATATATGGGACAAATAACTCATGAATTGTTCCTTCTTCTGTAGTGTCTAAATATAGAATGAAAATAATGTTAATGACTATAGTCCTAAGTAAGGTAATGGAACATATTACATGCACACATGATTGTATTTTACATGCGTAAAGTAGACCTCAGCTAAGACCACCAAACAAATACAAAGAGCAATCCACTTGAATTTTATCCATCGTAACTCGATAAGTAACTTGCATGCAGTAAAGGGGAGTTTAGCATTTTTATTGTGGGACCCTTGGTTCTTGACTTCAGCACCCATCTGACAGACTATCATATAAAGGCTGTATGTTTTCCTCATTCTAGCACACAACTTTTGCAACCCCAAATTCTTTAAATAAGTTGGACATCATGGGTTATATTTATGATTGTAGAGATCTTAGATTGTAAGCTTCCTCCTCATGGGACAGGACCTAAGAAGCCTAGGAATTCATTAGACCATTCATTTGCAGCCTAGATATTTCTCTGTAGGGGAGGTTTTTTCAAAGACCATTCACTTAGGTGACAAATAAAAGTTGGCCTAAGGAGGTTACGGATTAATGGAAACCTTTGTGAAAAATAAGGCTGCCATTGCTGAACTCTTATGCCGCGTACACACGATCGGTCATTCCGAATGTTCAATGTGAGCTTGTTGTCGGAAAATCCGACCGTGTGTATGCTCCATCGGACATTTGCTGTCAGAATTTCTGACAGCAAATGTTTGAGAGCTGGTTCTTAAATTTTCCAACAACAAAAGTTCTTGTCGGAAATTCCGATTGTGTGTAGGCAATTCAACGCATGCTCGGAATCAATTCCAAGCATGCTCGGAATCATTGAACTTCACCGCGTTCTTGACGGTCGGAATTTTCGTCAACATTTGTGTGACCGTGTGTATGCAAGACAAGTTTGAGCCAACAGGCATCAGAAATGTATCCACGGTTTTGATGTCGGAATGTCCGATCGTGTGTACGCGGCATTAGGAGTAGATTTGGTGAGAAAGAGATTTGTGTTACGGTAACAGTAAATGTTAGCTGTTTGGAAGTGAGTTTATTTTCTTTGCCAACTGTTCTGCACGGAGCTCATGGCGAAAACATTCATCTGTTTAATCAATAATGTATTATTTCAGTTCTACTCTAGTAGATTAGAGTAAATAGTACCATCCACTGATTTCCCATATCTTTGTGACGCCACTGAAGTTTCCAGATTACAGTTTTTTGCTCTGTCTACCTGCACTAACCGTTATGGGTTTACTGTACCTTTTACCTCTCATTTAGCATGTCTTTATGGACCTTGCTTTGAGCACTGGTCCAAATCATTTGGTGGAGTGGCGATTAAGGTGTGGGCTTGTTTTTCAGGGATGAAGCTTGGCCCCTTAGTTTCAGTGAAGTGAACTCTTAAGGCATCAGCATAGCAAGACATTTTGGCCATTTGTTGCTCCCAGCTTTGTGGTAACAGTTTGGGGATGGCCCCTTCATGTGTCAACATCACTGCACACCAGTGCACAAAGCAAGGTCCATAAAGACATGGATGAGCGAGTTTAGTGTGGAGGAACTTGATTGGCCTAAGTCCTGACCTCAACCTGATAGAAGACCTTTAGGATGAATTAGAGCGGAGACTGCAAGCCAGGCCTTCTCGTCCACACCAGTGCCTGACCTCACAAATGCACTTCTGGAAGAATAGTCAAACATTCCCATAGACACACTCCTAAACCTTGTGGACAGCCTCCCCAGAATAGTTGAAGCTGTTTTAGCTGCAATAGGTGGGCCAGACTGGGATGCCATTAAAGTCCTTGTGCGAGTAAAGGCAGGGGTCCCAATATTTTTGGTAATATAGTGTGTATGTGTGTGTGTGTGTATATATATATATAGATATATATATATATATATATATATATATATATATATATATCTATGTATGTATGTGTGTGTTTGTCTGTATGTATATATATATATATATATATATACAATATATGTATCACATGTCAGTACTGTTCGTAGACACTGCGATTTTGTTTGCAGTTTAAAAGTGTAATTATGTGTTGTTGAAGTAAATACATAAATTCCAATAAACAACAGCATGATTGGGAGTTTTTTCCTTTGCTACCCTGGTGTTATTTCAAATGTGTTTTATTATTCTCTCCATAAGTAAAAGTGATTGCTTTCTGTTGTGTTTTTTTTTTTATTATTTACACTGTCTGCTCTCAACAATCCAACAACCTCTCAAATTAATTTCAGATATTTTTGTAAACTCATAAATACTCTTGCGGAACAGTCTTACCCCTGACTGTGCACTATACTGTAGCCGTCGTTTTATGTTCTCTAATTTTCTCTGATGGTTACATGATAACGAATACAATTTGTCAAGTTTACTGTAGTGCTGTAGCGCTGGTCAGCGTCTTTCAAACAAACAATAAAAAACAAGGGCACCTGTCATTCTAACTCAAGCCTAGCTATTTTATGATGTTTGGAGTTGGAATAATCTCTTGCCACAAGTATACTAATTGATTGGTGAAATTGTGGTTCTAGACACAAAATGGCAACTACACTAAGTTTGTGAAATCAGATATTTTTTATTACTGCAGTTTTTTTCTTTTCTGAAATATGTAAAAGAAAGAAGAGTTAAAGGAAAAAAGAAAAGAAAAAAGAAAAAAATATATATAAATCTTTTTGTTCCTTAATAAAACGTATATTGTTTCCAAACATAAAGCCAGCCTGGGTACTTGCGGATGTTCTTTCTCTGCAACATGGAAGGGCTTGTGGTAATAAGAAATGGTTCACTCCCCAGCTAGGTGTCTATGGAGAGTCATGAAATGATGAGAGACAGTCACACAAACTGACTTGCCTCTTCGGTATAAATCACTTGGTCTCCGAGTGCGCTGCCCTTTTCAGAAATGTGCTGGATGTGTAAAGTAGCTTTTGATGGATGCGGAAGAGTGGTCAGCTCTGTGTGAAACTGACAACTTAAACTCCATGATTCAAATAAGTGCCTAATAAATACTGACTTTCATATAGCTCTTGAGTTTAATTGGATATAAAAGGGAGCCTAGGAGAAGCAGCTGGTTGGACAACGTACAGCCAATCCGCAGTATGGTACTCTTAATCTTGGAATGGGCATAGGTGGTTCATTTTAATATGATTTAATATTTGACATTTGTATACTGTGCTACACTGCAAAACTGATGTGGTGAGTGTTTTGCACAGCGAGGGTGATTTTTAAGGTTAGGTGAATTTCTGGTACTTCAAATGATTCAAAAAATTAATACAATATAAGTCCATATGTCCTGTCTACTTTATGTTGTGGGGTTTTCAAACAATTATGGGATGTGGTACATTGATGTTGTGGTCACACTTGAGCTGAGTGTCTTTGGCCATTTTGCACATTTTATTTTTTGCGTTTGAACATGCACTTTTTTGCAGGCACATTTTTTTTTTATGTTTTGTATTGTTTGCAGTGGTCTCCAAACTGTGACTTGGGGACCAGATGCGGCCCTTTAGCTGCTTTTACCCAGCCCTTGGGATATTATTCCCTTACTCTCAGTGGGGGAATAGTTCCTGCCACTGATACCGACAATGGGGCGCTCGTACTCTCACTGACACCAACTATGGCACACTAATCCTCTCATTGATACAAATGAAAGGGCGCTATTCCTCTCACTGACAAAAAAACACTGGGGCAATATTACTCCCACTGATACCAATGATGGGACACTATTCCTCCCACTGATACCATTGATGGGGCACTGTTCCTCCCACTGACTCCAGTGATAGGGCACTGTTCTTCCCACTGGCTCCAGTGATGGGGCACTATTCCTTTCACTGACACCTATGATGGGCCACTATTCCCCCTACTGACACCTATGACGGGGCACTATTCCCCCTACTCATTTCAGTGATGGGGCACTATACCTACCATTGACAGCAACAATGGGTAATTATTACTCCTTCTAATACAAATCATGGAGCAATGGTTAATTCCACTGATGCCAGGACATTTTCTTCTCCCATTGCCCACAGTCTGGCCTCCCTAAAGTTTGAAAGACAGTAAACTGGCTTTTTGTTTAGGACATTTGGAGACCCCTGCTTTAAACCCATGGAAAGCTAGTCGCTAGGAAATAAAACTGTGCGATAAAGGCATTGTTAAGTGTTTTTCTGCATGTTTTTTTTTGTTTCCATTGAAGCCTACTGGGGCTAAAAATGTTTAAAACATTTTAAGATTTTAGCTCAAAAGAAACTTGTATAATTTTGTCAAGCTTCAAGCGACATTATGCTCAGACACAGTTGAAAACCATGGAATTTTAGATATTGAGCATTTTGGAAGTTTGAACTACAAAATGCTCAGATGGGAATTGGGCCTCAGTGTTATATATACTATAGAAAAATATAAAGAAAAACTACGGTATAAGAAGAGAACAAATATGCCACATAAATATATAGATTTCATGTCATGATTGCCAAAGCTAGGCTTTAAAGTGGTAGTAAATTGCATCTTTCCGGGTTCTCAGCCTTTGGCTATCTGATTGGCCAAGCCAGCATGCAGGTATGCCGTTCCTTTAGAGCACATGCGCCGGTGACGTCAACGACTGCATCTAAAATAAATCTCTCTTAAACGCTGCACGTTTAGGAGGTGTTTACAGTACCCATAGGTAAGCCTTATTATAGGCTTACCTATAGGTAAAGATTTACTGCCTCTTTAATTATCTGTAAAATATGATTGTAATACATATAACATGCATAATTATTATAACATTTGCATAATGTAAAAAGACTACATGTATTTCTCTGTATAATAGACCTATTTGGATGTAATGCCCTATTCTAGTTCGTGAAAGGTGTCCCTTTCTGGTAGATGTTGAACTCTAGGTGTAGTATGTTAATGCCATAGGCGTGCGCATAGGGTGTGTCAGGTGTGTCTGGGCACACCCTAATCACCCTGTGTGGTGCACATTGTACCGAAAAATACTACATTAAACGTGCACTAACGCACAGAAAAATACAGCATTAAACGGCACATAACACACCGAAATATACACCGAAATATACTACGGTAAATGCACAGAAATATACTGTGTTAAACGTGCAGTAACGCACAGAAATAGACCCCTGATATTTCACCAAAGCTCCCTAATGGGGCTCCTAAAAAAAAAAAATATATATAATAAAAAAACAAAATACTGACACTGTCCACTGCCCTACTGACACCAATCTCTGCCCGACTGACAGCGTCCACCGCTCTGCTGACACCATCAGTATACTGTATATACACATGCAAATATGTTTGAGCTTTGGTGTGCACACCCTGAGGCCCCGTACACACGTCCGAGGAACTCGATGGGCAAAACTCATCGTTTTGCTCGTCGAGTTCTGTGTGAAGCCGCCGAGGATCTCGGCGAGCCAACTTTCTCATTGAACAACGAGGAAATAGAGAACATGTTCTCTATTTGGCTCGACGAGGAACTCGTCGGCTTCCTCGGCCGAAAGTGTACACACGGCCGGGTTTCTCGGCAGAATTCAGCTCCGATCGAGTTTCTGGCTGAATTCTGCCGAGAAACTCGGTCGTGTGTACGGGGCCTAATGCAATAGGCTGCGCACATCTATGGTTAATGCCATTTTATATAGACAATATTTCCAAATTTGCAGGTTTCATAAAAAAATATATATATACCTGGTGATCCTGTCATGAAGGTTCTTGTTTAGGACCTTCCTGTTGTTGGGTGACAACATTCTATCCCTTTCTCAGAGTTGATCATCACCCTCTCATATGGCCTCCAATGGAGACTACAAATGGCTGTTTAAATGCACACATTATAAAGGCGTGGGCCACTGAAAAAAAATAGGTGAAAATAATTTTTCTCATAAAAATTAACAATTGTAGTTTTAGCAAAATGTTTCAGTTCCAGATATCAGCATGTTTTAAACAGGGTTTGCACATGCTATGATATTTTTAGTAAAGAAGATGTTCCACATACATTTTTGTATGAGCTGTGCTATTTCTTTCACCTCTTGTCATTATTTGTCCTATTTGTATTCCTCCTGATATGTTTGTACTTGTGCTTGTCCTCAGACGTGTTTGCCGTCAGTTGCAGGGATTATTACTGATTAACGTACTCCCATATCACAGCGAACTCCTTGCGATGCTCCGCTCAGTCCCCTGGACACTCTCTTCATGTAGTGCAATAAAACAAAGATGGATTGTGTACTGTTCTCTGTAGGGATAGACTGACACATAGATCAGCATCTGCGCCAAGATCTTCCTAATTAAACCGTTACCATGAGCTGGAGTATTAAAAGGAACTTCTGCTGTTTTATCCTGTCATAGTCCATATTTTTTCCATCTGTAGAGATAAATAAAGAAGGGAGAGGCTGTAAAAAAAACACAGCATGGTGCTTTTTACTTTTGTTATTATTAACTTGATAGCTGTGGTAAAAAGTAAATTTCGCTCATAAATTTTGACTCACCCATTCATTGCCGGTGTGAATTTAGGAGTGCTATGTAAAGCAGGGAACATTTGTAAATTACTTTGCCGCTCTAACTATAGCCTCAACAGGTCCCTGAGGCATTTGCCATAATGAAGGCTTACCCACCTCCTCCAAGCAATGGAAGGTCCATGGTTCCTCTGGTTGCTCCGTTTCTGCTGCTACATGATCCCCTGGTCTTATTCCAGTCCAGGACCTATGCATACACTTTAAAAAATAAAATAAAATTGCTAGCAAAAAAGGTAAAGCAATTTTCCTCGCTCCAACATGGCGGCATGCGTATGGTACTATGCTGCCATCAAGGCAATGGAAGGTCCATGGTTCATCTAGTTGCTCCATTACTGCTGCTGCATGATCCCCTGGTCTTATTCCAGTCCAGGACCTGGGAATACACTTACAAAATAAAATAAAAATTGCTAGCAAAATGGTAAAGTGGTTTTCCTGGCTCCAACTTGGCAGTATGCGTATGGTACTATGCTGCCATCCAAGCAATGGAAGGCCCATGGTTCATCTAGTTGCTCCGTTACTGCTGCTGCATGATCCCCTGGTCTTATTCCAGTCCAGGACCTGGGCATACACTTAAAAAATAAAATAAAAACTGCTAGCAAAATGGTAAAGTGGTTTTCCTGGCTCCAACATTGCAGCATGCGTATGGTACTATGCTGCCATCCAAGCAATGGAAGGTCCAT
Source organism: Rana temporaria (assembly GCF_905171775.1). NCBI lineage: Eukaryota > Metazoa > Chordata > Amphibia > Anura > Ranidae > Rana > Rana temporaria. The sequence goes on from NC_053489.1 coordinate 557,631,971, forward strand.
GGTTCATCTAATTGCTCCGTTACTGCTGCTGCATGATCCCCTGGTCTTATTCCAGTCCAGGACCTGGGCATACACTTAAAAAATAAAATACAAATTGCTAGCAAAATGCTAAAGTGGTTTTCCTGGCTCCAACATGGCAGTATGCGTATGGTACTATGCTTCCATCCAAGCAATGGAAGGTCCATGGTTCATCTAGTTGCTCCGTTACTGCTGCCCCTGGTCTTATTCCAGTCTAGGACCTGGGCACACACTTAAAAAATTTAATAAAAATTGCTAGCAAAATGGTAAAGTGGTTTTCCTGGCTCCAACATCGCAGCATGCGTATGGTACTATGCTGCCATGGATTGGTGCAATTTTCCCGTTTCCTGGCACCAACATAGCAACGTGCTGCCATAGGTTGGCACCAGGAAAAGGAAATTACCATAAGTATTTGATACAATTTTCCATTTTACTGGCATACTATCACATGTATGCTGCCATGGATTGGAGCCAGGAATGGAAAATTACAGTAAGGGTTTGACACAATTATCTGTTATTTTCGTTAAAACAGACATACAAAGTCTCGTCTACCAAAACGTTTATGGATTTTCTTTTAAGTTTTTACTTCTGACTTAAGCATTCCATCAGTGAGTACTACGTGATACATCATAAACGCTTTTGAAAATGCAAGTAATGGCTTTTTATAAAATTCATTCCGACAGGCTGATTAAGCAGTTCAGTTTTTTTTTTGACTTTATAGATCATGTTCACATTCTCTATTCATTATATATGTTATAAAAGATTTTAGAATTAGTTCAACTAGAAGGGCTTTAGATAACCCCCATATTGCTCAACTCGCATATCGCCTAGATTACATTTATGACACTTTTAGTTTTAAAAAGGATTTTCATAATTGTAGAGACAACCAAATTAATTTTACATAATGGGATGATCACCTCTGCCTTTGGGTAAGCGATAACACAGGGCACAGACCTTGTTATTATCATTTTTAAAGCTGGCCATAAACTGTACAAATTTCATCCAGTTTCTGAGGAAATAGTGGGTTTCTCTGTCAGCTCCGAAAAATCAAAGAAGCCAGGCGGAAAAGTGTCTGCATTCAGATCAACGCAAACACTGAGTCTTTTGACAGCCGGTGGGGCAGGTTGTCAAAATGCGATAGGTGCAGAGGGAGACATGCCCATCCTCGCTGTTAAGTGTGGATCAAGGAATCCGTTTTGTTTTTCGGCCCACAGACCACACTGTGTATGGACAGCTTAACATACCTAAAGAACACTTATACTGTACAGGCAAAGGTTTGCTCTAGTTTCATGTTTACCAACTGGAACTTTAGGTGAAATATAAAATTAGGTAAAGCAAGCCAATGCTAGAAACCCCATATTCTTTTTTTTTTTTATTATTATTATTATTATTTTTTTTTGTGTTGGGGAGTAGTAGAGTTAGAAAACATTTACAGGGAACTGATGTTCAGGACAAGAAAGTATGAAATACTTAATATGAACTTATTTCCAACAACCAGGTTGAGCTTTTCACTTGTTTACCACCAGACTTATCCTAATGGTTTGTCTAACCTAGATAGCAAGGGTAACGTGCCACAGATTTGTGGCAGTGTTGAATTATAAGTCTGTTAACTTGCTGCACATTTTTACTGGCAAGTTGTACACTTGCAGAGCACTTAAAAATTCTAATTGACACTTTTCCAATTTGTAGCAAATTTGCGTAGCAAGTCTCTTGCAAGAGCAGTGGTGAGTCTACAGCATGAAAATTCAGCCACAGTGACACCTGTGGTGGGATGACTATTGCGCAACATAACTGAACCAGAACTTGCAGAATGTTTGCAAAGAAAGTTGATCTGGAGTCATGCAATGCCGACTTGAGACAATTGTGTGAAGTCTGACAAGTCTAGCAATAGCTTTTTCAAGAGACCGAAATTGCCGCTCCGGGCAGGTCTTGTTGGGTGCAAATCTTCTTCTCAGGAACTGAGGGTGCTAGCAATGTACATGGCAAATAAGAACAAAAGATGATCAGGACAGCCGCACTCCAATCCAACGTAACGTTAATGTAAAAAAACTGGAAACAGGCACTACAAATCACAGCAACGAAACCTAGGACAGCTGACGCTTTTCACACTATCTTCAGTGTTTACTCATAGAGTTAGTGTGAAATGCATCAGCTGTCCTAGGTTCCGTTGCTGTGATTTGTAGTGCCTGTTTCCAGTTTTTTACATTAAAGTTGCGTTGGATTGGAGTGCGGCTGTCTTGATCATCTTTTGTTCTTAATAGCTTTTTCAAACTTGCAGCACAATTGCTTGCTATCTGTGGAAAAAAAACTCTTCACAGAGCTGAATAACTGGAGTTTAAAACATCCATACAGTTAAATGAGTAATAATGGTGACTCCTGATCCCTTTCTGCTTTAAATCTTGTAAAAAAAGAAATCTGACCTAAACGCGGCACGATTCAAGAATTGCAGCCAAGGCATGTAAACCCCCCTTTTAGGTAAGAGTGGTTGGGGGGGCAGTAAAACATTTTGGTCAGTCAGATTCTGTTACTTTCGTCCTCAACCACAAGTGTAAACGAGGCTTTAGAGCTAGTTCTTCTTACTTCCTGTTTTGGGAACAACATTTAAAAGTTGAGGTTCCAGTTGTACTTTACTTAGATTTCATATTTGTTTTAGAGATACAAGTCCTAGCTCTTGGTAACATAATAATGCCATTGGTTAAATGTGTGTTGTACCTTTTGTGGCTATTTACCTTTAAGAATTATCTATAAACAGCCCATCCATCTCCCCACACAGAATTGACAAAAGTGTGTATCGCTATACAACACTCCTAATAACCCTTTGAAAGAAAATTGATGTAAAAAGTACTTATCAGCACTTATGTACGTAGGCTTCCTTTATGCCTGCCACTTTTCATCTCCATTTGTGTAACACTTAAGATAAATAATGGGAATATACCATTGCAAGGACAATGTACAGTATTTATTTGCAGAACTGTGAACAAGGGTTTTGTGATAAAGTATTACCAGATAGGTGAGATGTATAAAGGAAATAATTGCTATTAAGTTAGACCTTGCATCAGCCTAAGCATACCATATTGTGTTTAAAACAGTGAGGTTCGAAGTAAGTTTTATCAAAAACTATTGTGCTTCAGTATGCCAGAGTAATTATGATAGTGTTGAACGCTTCCAACTTTTCCTATGTAAAAAAGGAACAATATATTAGGCAAACAAAACTGCAAGTTGAAATCACTGATACACCTTTACACCCACGTCACATCTTTATTGTTTTTACAGTTAAAGATGGTCACAACCATTTGCATATGGGCTTTTATTTCCGCTCAGTTACCTCCCCTCCTGAGGCTGGTGGATGATATAATAAAGCTTACCTGTAGGTTAAATTAATATCTCCTAAACACATTATACTTAATAATATATTTTGAAATGATACTGCTGTTCCAATCTGCCTCCAAAATCCAACTGAGTGGGGACTTTGGAGGCTGAATATCTCTCAAACATGCACTGTTTAGGAGGTATTCTATTAAGCAGTGGGGGACATCAACGGTGCATGCATACCCATGCCATTACTTCCAAGCTCCGTGCCTTGGCCTTGGCCGTGGCGTACGCATGCCCGGGAGTGATGTCATCATGGCTTAGTCATTCAAGCGGCCGCAGCCCGTGGACACGGAAGGAAGACCAGGTGAAGATTTGAGCCCTGTCAGCGTTGACAGCGTGCCACTGGAGGGCTTAATTTTAAGGCAAGTCTTTCATAATTTGCTAGTATGCGATCCATATTAGTACATAATGGCTTTACACTGCAGGAAGAGTATTTATTATCCTGAACTTTACTACCGCTTTAAGGAAAGGCTGATCAAGTACACTAGTGGCTATATTTAACCGCTTCCCATCCATACATACTAGATGGGAAGCAGTTATGATCCTGGTATTATTTTTTAGGGTTGGTGTTCAGCTTTCAGTGGTATGCCATAATGTGCTAGTATTTACTGCATATTGGCACATATTGGCACATTATGGCAGACTTACCTGTCAAACAAAGCCCTCTAGTGTTGCACTATTACTGCTCCTTGCACTTCACCTGGTCTTCCTTCTGGGTTTGTGCTCTCCAGCCGATTAAATGATTGGCTCATGATGACGTCACTCCAGTGCATGCGTCATGATTGTGGCACAGTCCTCTTTGCATTCAGGGCACGCTCACTCAGTGCCCTGAATGAATAGATCACTGTGCTTGTACCGTAATGTCATGACATGACGTTGTGCCGTATCGTCATGACATGATGTTGTGCCGTATCGTCATGACATGACGTTGTGCCTTAACGTCATAACGTGACGTTGTGCCGTAACGTAATGAGCTGGAGCCAGTGGGGTTGATTTACTAAAAGATAAAGACTGCACTTTGCCAGTGCAGTTGCACGCCTTTTTCTTAGTAAATGTGGTCAAGTTAGATGCAAGGAAATAAAAAAATAAAAAGCTTACAGCAGTACAAATGCACTTGCAAAGGGCACAGTCTTTTTGGCTTCAGTAAATTAACCCCAATGTGTATATATCTATTAAACGGCACAAGTTTAGTACATATTCACGTTCCCTACAGGTAAGACTTATTATAAGCTACTATCGTTTTAAGGGGGGAGTTTGGAAGGGGGGTTTAAAAAGCTGCTCAACCACCTATTTTTACCACCCTCCAACCGCAACTGTAAACTAGGCCATGCACAGCCCCAGATAGCAATAAAAAAACTCAATAGGAGTTCAAATGCTTCCACTCTCCAAAGCTAGTAAAAAGCTTTTGGCTTGACATACACTTTAATTAATTGAAATCTTTAATTCTGTAATCTTCAATTCTGTATAGCAAGTACAGCTCTCCCGTGGATGAGTGGGAAATGTTTTGATTCTAAGGTATAAGTGGCTGGGCTAACGTTCGTCATCTAGATAATATAACAAACAGGGAAAATGTAATTTAAAATGTTGCCTTTTATTCACACCAAGCATTAGCGTATTTGAGCACGTCAGCTGTGACAACAAAATAAATATTTTGTTACATTTGCCGCATAAGAACTCTCGTACTTTGATCCACAAGTACTTTATTAATGCACTGTTCATCACATTTGCCTCACATTGCAGACTTTTATGTGGATATTTGTCACAAGCGGTGTTCTTCAGCTAGAAAAATGTTTAGCTGTCATTGGCCAGGGCAGGGAAATGATTCCGTACGGAAGAACGCATTCTTCAACACACAGGATGTCTTAAATGATGTGCTAAATGGATGACTTTGTGTATATTTATTTAATGCCTATATTTATTTGTCTGGGCTGATTTCTAGTGGAACATTAGGCAAAAAGGTGACCTAGCGGGTGCATATGTCAATGACAAGATTGTGCCGTAACAATCCGAAGCAAGCTTTCAGCATTCCAAAATGAGATTGCAAAAATCCTCTCAAATATGACATCTAAAATGGCATTAAAACACAATTTCCCTCGGCAAAGGTTTTAAGGCACTCGTATGAAAAGTGACACCACTTTGCACGCTCCTTTGTCAGGATTATGTGATGCGTAGCTCACGACTGACATTAATCCATTAAGAGAGCGAGGGTCATTTATTTTCTTCATAAAGTCATTAAATACAATTATTGATTTCTGTTCAATCAGCAAGAGTTGCCAGATTTTTCTTGATCTTTTTAACACAAAGTGTATTTCTGAGTATTTGGGCGTAGCGTCCTATAAACCTCTGTACATTAACGTTTCTCACGTAAATAACAATGCCTATCTGCAGTAAAAGGTTCTTGTCATTCTTCCTTTTAAATACACTGAAGGAAGGAAAAAAGATAGCTGCCACTTAGAACAACTAGTAAATGTACACGTTTTTTTTAAAGTGCACTTACTGATGTATTGCCCCGATCCATGGAAATTCCAAGCAGTTTTAAGGAGGAAAAGCAGAGACAGACTAGGAAATATTTTAATTTAGCTCCTTCAGTGGGAAGGATAACTGCATTTTACAAAGTCTGAGGCCTCGTACACACGAATGTTTTCCTCGATAGAATCCATCAAGAAACTTGGTGGGAGAGCTTTTTTGCCGAGGAAACCGGTCGTGTGTACATTTTTCATCGAGGAAACTGTCGAGGAACTCGACGAGGAAAAAAGAGAACAAGTTCTCTTTTTCCTCGACGGGAGTCTCAATTTCCTCATTGTGTTTCTCATCGGGCTGGTTTTTGACGAGAAACACGAGCGTGTGTATGCTAAGAAACCCGCGCATGCTCAGAATAAAGTATGAGACGGGAGCGCACCTTCGGTAAAAGTAGCGTTTGTAATGGAGATAACACATTTTTCACGCTATAACAGACTGAAAAGTGCAAATCGTCTCTTACCAAACTTTTACTTAACACGCAGTAACATGAGATTAGCAAAAGCAGCCCCAAGGGTTGTGCCAGTGGAATCGAACTTCCCCTGCCATTGTATGTGTTGTACGTCACCGCGTTTGAGAACGAGGAGATTTTGTCTTGACCGTGTGTACGCAAAGCAAGATTGTATTTATTGGGGAAATCCTGATCAAATGCTGATCATTGCAGTTTAGCCACACATCAACGCCCATTATAATCTGGGGGGATGGTGATAAGATGATTGAGACTATGTCCCACATGACTCGACAGCCATTTTGTTTACAGTGCTCTGTGGACTAAGGTTCAAACATCGGAAGAACAGTGTTGGCCCGGCACTACAGAAGAAAAAGATTTGGGGGTACTTATTTGAGATGATTGAAAAAATTAGCAAACAATGTGAAAAGCGTTATTGAAAGTGTTTACATTACAGTATATTCAAAAATATATTCAGGGCAATGGAGAGGGAACATTTTAAAGTTGGTTTATTGTTAGCCTTGCCTTCCAATTTTATTCAGAAAACTGCACCACTTCTAAACCTACTTTTTGCACTTTGAAAAAACATTATTGTTCAGTGAGTGCTTCACAACTTGCCAGGCCAAGCTCCTGTTATGACATGTTTTTTATTTTTTCATATTTGGGGTTTTGTCACAGATATCTATATATCTTTTTGACTAAGCACCAAAGTGGGAGAAATCTGTCCGAGAACGCTTTTGGCCTTGCAGGCTGTGAAACGCTCAGTAAGCCACGTTTTTTCTAACCTGGCAAACACTTTTGTCTTGAGGCTACATAAAGTAAGCCGTAACTGGGAAAAGGCAGCATGGAAGTACGCAAAATTAACACAAAAATTCCTCCTGTGGTCCTTTTCTGAAATAGTTTATGAAGCTAATCGCTAACACAAAAGTATGTAATTTATGGATTTTGCAAAAAAAAGAAAAATTGGGTTCCCATTGTGTTCAAATACTCTAATTTACAACATTTGTATTATTTTAGTATTGGTGTAATGTGGTGAGTGCTCTTCACTGGTTGGGGTCCGTTTTATACAAACTAGACTGAGCTGTATTAAAGAAAACTCATAGTGAGAGGAATATATGGGTTGCCTTTGCCGATCTCCTCCTTAACAATGTAGTTGTCTGGTTTCTCTGATTGTAATAGTCTCTGCATTGTTGACATAGAGCAATCACGGAGATTAGAACCTCAGGCCTCGTACACACGACCGTTTTCCTCGACAAAATCCATCAAGAAACTTGGTGGCAGAGCTTATTTGCAGAGGAAAACGGTCGTGTGTATGTTTTTCGTCGAGAAAACTGTCGTGGATCTTGTCGAGAAAAAAATAGTTCTCTCTTTTCTCATCGGGAGTCTCAATTTCCTCGTCGTGTTTCTCGTTGTGTTTCTCGTCCGGGCTGGTTTACGACGAGAAACACGTTTGTGTGTATGCTTAGAAACTCGCGCATGCTCAGAATAAAGTATGAGACGGGAGCGCACCTTCGGTAAAAGTAGCGTTCGTAATGGAGATAGCACATTTGTCACGCTGTAACAGACTGAAAAGCGCGAATCATCTCTCACCAAACTTTTACTTAACACGCAGTAACATGAGATTAGTAAAAGCAGCCCCAAGGGTGGCGCCAGTGGAATTAAACTTCCCCTTTATAGTGCCGTTGTATGTGTTGTACGTCACCGCGTTTGAGAACGACAAGATTTTGTCTTGACAGTGTGTACGCAAAGAAAGCTTCACAAGATTCTCGACAAGCCTGACAAAGAACTCATCGAGGAAAACTATGTTTCTTTTACGACGAGTTTCTCGGTCGTGTGTACGAGGCCTAAGAGTGAAGTCAAAATGCTTGATATCCATGCTTGTTCCACATCAGTGCTTCAGAAAGTTGTGAATACATTGGCTAAGCATGACTTTGAGGAATCTGGCATATTCAGAAGGAGAGGTCAGCAAAAACATCCTCCTTGTTCTTGAACTGTTTACTTTAACATACAACATAACAGTATGAATGGCTAGAACTCAATGCTTTGCAGTAGAAATCATTGCTTCTTTTCTGGGTGTATATTTTTATAGACATCATAGGCAAACACATTAATTTTTCATTTTTATGGACTGTTAAAGCTGTTGTGAAGTCTTTCAAAGATATCATACTTGCCTACCCTGTGCAAGTGTATTGCACAGAGTTGCCATGAACCTCTTCTTTTTGGGTCCCCTGCTCTAGGGTTCTCCTCTTCTCTGTGTGCCACAATAGGAAGCCAATTCCTGTGGTGGCACACATGTGGGCTTCCTTCTAAACCGGACTGCATGCAACCACTTTAATTTCCAGACCATTGCTTTAACCATGTTGTGATACCAGATTTCACCAGCTGGTGGCACTGAAGGCAAAATACTTTTTTCTCCGGATTCTTGTGAGCTTTGTGAGGAACTCCCTTTGCTGATGTTGCTCGAAGGTGTCACAAAGAAAGGACTTTAAAAGACAGGAGAGGCATGCAAAAACGAGGGTGTTAACCACTTGTCGACCGCAAGACATATATAGATTTATGAGCCGCTGGAATGTTTTCAGAAGCAGTGGGAGGGGACAACCTCCCAACCTCCTCCCCCACCCTGCCTTGCGCCTTTGTTTCACAGGCTTACTGTTTCCGCTGGCTCACCCGAGAAATTATCCGATGGTGCGGCTGGCTGTTCACAGAGGCGATAAATAACTAGATCGTATTTGATCGCCTCTATGGCCTTGGATGACTGGAGCAACATCGTGTAATTCCGGTACAGGGTGGAAGTAAACTATTTTTTTTCTAAAGCTAAATATAATTTTTTTTTGTTATTTGATCTTTTGCTTTTAAAGGTGAAGGTGAGATTTGAGGTCTTGTTAATCCCAGCTCTCTCCATAAAGAGGACCTGTCATCTTTATTTATATTACACTGGATGTTTACATTCCTTGTAATAGTAATAAAAGTGATAAAAATAAATAAAAAGGGAGAATGTAAAAGTAAAAAAAATAAAAAATAAAAAAAATTCAATTAAAGTGCCGCCATTCCTCCGTCCTTGAGCATAGAAGCGAACGCATACTTATGTAAACAGTGTTTGCCACACGTGGGGGTACTGCCGCAAACATTGGAGTGAGAGAAATAATTCTAGTGCTAGACCTCCTCTGTAACTCTAATGCCGCGTACACACGATCGGTCAAACCAATGAGAACGGTCTGATGGACTGTTTTCATCGGACCAAACCGATCGTGTGTGGGCCCCATCGGTTATTTATCCATAGGTTAAAAAAAAGCAATCTTGTTTTAAATTTAACCGGTGGATACCTAACCGATAGAAAAAAAAACAATCGTTAGTAGGCACAACCATCGGTTAAAAATCCACGCATGCTCAGAATCAAGTCGACGCCAGCTTGGAAGCATTGAACTTCGTTTTTTTCAGCACGTCGTTGTGTTTTACGTCACCGCGTTCTGACACGACCGTGTAGGCATCAGTCGGCTTCATCGGTTAACCAATGAAAATGGTCCATCAGACCGTTCCCATCGAATGGACCGATCGTGTGTAAGCGGCATAAACGGGCATTTAAAACATCACCCTTTGGAGGTTTTTAAGTACCTTACTTTATCGTCATTACACGAGTGTGAGCAGCATAACATGCTAGGTATCTATTTACTCGGTGTAACATCATCTTTCATATTATAAAAGAAATGGGGCATTTATTGTGTTATGTTTTTTTAAAACTTATTAAAATGTATTTTTGTTTTTGGAAAACTGCTGTGCAAATACTGTGTAACATAAAAAATTGCATGGATCCCCATTTTATTCCCATGGGTCTCTGAGTGAAAAAAAAAGACATATTAAATGTTTGGGGGTAATAAGTACTTTTCTAGCAAATAATACTGATTTAAGTTTGTAAACAAAAAGTGCCAGAAAAGGCCTGGTCTTCAAGTGGTTAAACTGAATTTTAAACTGAATTTGGGGTATGGTTCAATGTTGGTTTTATCTGGCTAAATGAGATTATAGAAAATACAGATTTCTAAGGTTTAGGATGCTTTCCTTAAATTGCCATAATCTGATTCTAATTTTCCTTATACAGTGTTGTCATGAAAGGTTTTATATTCACACAGACCTTGTTCTATACTCCCCAAATGTTTTGAGAATGTGTGGCTACCATGGTTTCCTTGACCTGCTGTCATTTGTTGCCAAGCACTTTGCTGTAGCTGCTTTTGTGTTGTGGGCCTCTCTGCAGGCGTAGTTGTTAATAATTAGACTTTAATGTTACTGTGTTTAGTGAGTTTGTCTCTTGTACTATGTGGGCGAACACTCTGCACAGCCTTAGGTCAGAAATGATGTTGGTGCCATCCGCTGTTTATATCAGTGCTTACCTGTGCACAGCAAGAAATAATCCAATATATGAAATATTAAAAGAATATACTATATATACAATATATATGCATTATATATACTGTGTGTGTGTGTGTATATACGGTATATATAGCAAGAAAAAGGAAAAGGATAGGGTTGTTTTATTCATACAAAAACACAATTGTTGTATGATATGTGGGAATCTGGTATTTTGCTAGAATGTACACTACCACTCAAGTGAAACTTTATTGAAACCTTGCCTAAATAGAACTATGGAAGCTGCCATTGCAGACTTCTAATTCTAAAAAGTCAAGAATAGGTATGCAGATAATGACTTTTGACATTACTTGGACTATCCTGATTCCCATAAGTGTTCTAGAATGAAATCATAGATAGAGCTCAGAGGGTTGCACCAAAGAGATGCCTAAATCTACTGAACTAAACAAAGCTCACCACATAGAAACAAATGGTAAGTAATCTTTTTTTTGGTCAGATGAAATCCGGATGAGTTACTATCAGGGCTGGCCCAAGACATTGTGCTGCCTGGCTCCAAGGTTGAAATGCTGACCACCCCAAAAAAAAATAATAATCATGCCCACCAAAAGGCCCCCACATCCAGTTCTGGAGGATCAGTGGCAGAGCTGGTAGGGGGGTCAGTGGCAGTGCTGGGGAGGTCAGTGGCAGTGCTGGGGTGGCAGCGCTCGGAGGGGGGTCAGAGACAGTGCTGGGGTGGCTGAGCTGGGGGGGGGGGTCAGTGGCAGTGCTGGGAGGGGGGATCAGTGGCAGAGCTGGGAGGGGGGTCAGTGGCAGTGCTGGGAGGATACAATTACAGGCAGTTGTACTCACTGTGTCTTCTTTGGCTTTGTGGTGTCTGGTGGCATTGAGACCTCTGTTGAGAGTCAGCTGACCTAGTCTCAGCCTCCTTTCATTCCGCAAACCGAATGGGCGGCTGCGAGCTCCAAGGACAGCCCAGCTGCTGCTCGCTGCTTTGTGCACAACATGTAGCCTGGAGGCTCTGCTGACTGGGATGCACCATCTGCTCACCTGGAAGGGGGGGGGAGACACGGACCGTCCTGCGTTTGGAATTCTCTTTTCCCTTTGCTGTCCCAAACGCGCACAGCCGGCCATTGAGCTGCACAAAAAAATGTGGCTGTCAATTTTCCCCCCTCTCAAATGGCCGCCTGGGACCATTGGACCCCAGGGACCCATAGTAGGGCCGGCCCTGGTTACTATCTACTACTTTCTAAACAATCATTTCGCTCTGCACCTGCATATTAAAAAATGTACTTTAAAGTGATACTAAACACACACTGTTTAGTTTACATTGTCCCTTTCCCCTATTTCTGTATGTGGATGATGGCACAGTAATTATTTTAATAGAAAGAAACATCCAAGTACTTTTTTCCTAATCAATATACAGCTGTCACATGACCCAGATCTTTTCCAGCACGTCTGCGAGGAAACATAAGCAGGAGGCTCTGCTGCTGGTCACATGTTTAAAATAAAAAAGATCAGCCTTTGGAATACGGAGTAAAAATAAATACTTTATATCAGTAAATTATTTTAAATTGTTATATAAATATATATTTGAAATCAAATAAAACATTTTTTTGGGCAATAACATGGTGTGGGCAGATTTCTGCCAGTCACAGGTTGTGTCACGCCCACCCAGCCAGTGTCTAAGAATAAGAGGGAGGTGAAGCCTCCGTTAATCTGTATATAATATCCCGCGCCTATTGTGTTTAGCTGGTTAGTGGGCATTGAGGAGGATGGAGGGAGTGAGTGGGATGCCATTTACCACTTTGTATACACCCACACGTGTGACTTTATATTCATATGGGATGCTAAGATGTGATAGGGAGGACATGCTCAGAAACTCACTGAAAACTGAGTATGTGCAGCGTTGAAAAATCCCTAGCTGATTTAGGGACATGAACAAAAGGTAGAGATGGTGAGCAGCAGGATCAACCAAGATTTTTGCACAATACAGAAAACAAATGAACAGCATGTAATACTTGATTGATACTCATTGATATATATATATTTTTTTTATGTGGGTTTAGTGACAATTTAATTTTATTTGTTGTGGGTGTATAAAGTGTAGACTTCATTCAGGTCTCCAGCATGGTGCAAAGTGCTGCAGTGTTCTGCAGTGCGCTGGATGATTGGTGATTGGTGGTGTGGATCCATTCCGGAAAAAACCCCAATCAGCGCAGTATTTGTGAATGAGTCCTTAGAGATTTCCCAGGTTCATTTTGTTGAAGAGACAAACCTTACAAGTGGAAATGACTACAATACAGTTAGATTTCCACCTGTTGGCATAAAGCAGAGTACTGAATCAGCAAAGAACTAATATCCTATGGAATGTCTTTGTGTTGTGGGACTTCTTAACAACTTTCCATGTAATTAGCACTTTTCAATTATAAACTTTTGCAAATGTTAAAAGTCAATGGTATGCCACCTGCTGATGCAGAAAAAGGAATCCAGATGAAAATGGACTGCTGCTGCTTTATCAAGGTTGAAGTTTAAAGGTCATCAAAGAAAATCAATTATTCTGAGCAAAATACTATTAATTGAAGAGTCAACGGGGTAATTGGGCAACCTACAAATCAAGTTAATGCTATACGCTTTCCCTTTATAGGCAGCCTTCCTGTTTATTGCATTATTCTAGCAACTGAGTAAGTATGTGCGTGCAAAAAGACCTTGATTAGTCAAGAAGTAACACACACTGTTAAGATTCCTTTTTTTATAACGTTTCTGTGAAAGTTTGGAATCCAATAGATCAGCTAAATGTGAACACAACCTTAAGGCATTGTTAAACCCCCTAAAAATGTCATATAATGTAACTTAGCAATCCTTAGTTGTGGTGGATGCATACATTTTCTTTTTTTAGACTTTTTTTTCACCTGCTGATCCAGGCAGTATTACTCTTCTTGTACTAGGACAGGGGTCTCCAAACTGCGGCCCAACGGCCATATGTGGCCCTTTGCTACCCTTAATCTGGCCCTTGGGGCACTATTCCTCCCACTGATATGAGACACTATTCCTCCTACTGACACCAACAATGGGGCACTATTTCTTCCACCGATACCAATGAGGGCATACCATTCCTCCTAATAGGGACAGTACTCCTATTGATCGCCAAACCTACGGCCATATTTATTCTCACTCATGCCAGACCCGTGACATTTTCTGCCCCTGCTAGCCACAATCCGGCCCTCCTCAAGTCTGAAGGACAATATACTGGCCCTTTGTTTGAAAAGTTTGGAGACCCACTTCACTAGAGATGCAATGAAGACACCTTTGGACAGCAGCATTGTAAACCTATTGAGAAGATAGTTTTAGATGCATTACCAGATTTATATGGACCTAATTTACAAATCAAAGCAGAACTCCAGCTAACATTATTTAAAGAGTAAGTAAACCCTCTCGTTCCTCTCCTCCGCCGCTGCCATTAATACCCGAGTGACTTCCGGGTATCGCGGCTCCGGCGCTGTGATAGGCCGGAGCCGCGATGCCGCCACTCCTGCACATGCGCGCGGGAGCCATCAGTGATGGGACGATCGCCTTCACTAATGGCACGGCACATGCGCCGTAGACATTGGTGCAGCCTTTTCTGCAAATATCTCCTAAACCGTGTAGGTTTAGGAGATATTTGTTGCACCTACATGTAAGCCTTAATCTAGGCTTACCTGTAGGTTAAAGTGGTCCGAAGGGTTTACAACCACTTTAAGCAGTTACAGCAATTAGTCAGGATCACTGGGTGCAATTTAAAGTGTTACTAAACCCAGAACTCTGCATTCACTATATATGGTCTCCAGCAGTACATGGAAATGCAATCATTTTAGTAAATATAAACTGCTAAATACCTTTTCTCATTAACAGTATATAGCAGTATTGTGTAAAGGTTGTAGGAGGAGTTTTCATTCTACCCTGATTGTCCTATGAGAATGCGGGACCCCTGAACCTCTGTCTGGACAGTGCTGATTTGCCCTGTGCTGATTACATGTACTCTCCCAAGAAAAGAAAAACTCTCTAGCAGTGCACACCAAACTGAGCATGTGCAGCCTGACACCATAGACTATCTAAATATCAGGAGATATATTGGAGACAGTGGAAGAAGGAGAGGATATGAGGAGACAGGATCACACAGTCTTTTTACGCAATGCAGAGGATTAAATCCTTGTTTAACAAGCATAATTTACTGCATATACAGACTGATTTTACTGGTATGGGTTTAGTAACGCTTTAAGGGAAAAAAATGTCTGAAAAATAAAGCAAATGCATCCACCACATCTAAAAATTGGTAAGCTGCAATATATTACATTTTTGTTTTTTGTTTTATTACTACATTAACACCATGTGTATGAAATTTGATTACTAACTGGTTCAAATAAAGTTAACTGATGTATGCAAACCTAAAACTGATTCTGCTAAAGTTTGTCTTCCCTATCACACTGCTAACAATATAATTTTCTTATATTAATAGAGAAATAGCCTTGAAAGTGAGTGATGTATCCTCGACCCTACACAAACCATTATGTTGTGGTTTTACTTTGAATCTACATTTCAGTTTTAGGCACAGGCTCATCAAAAGGATGTGCAGGAACTAAAAAGTGTGTCGAAATTAAAATAAAAAAGTTATGCATTCTTGAGAAGGCCTAATTACAGAAGTATATGATAACTTTGTAAATATATAAATGGCCTTTACAGAAAATCCAGTAAGTTTCTCATGGGAAGACCATTCCATAAGACACAAAATGATTTCTTGAAACTAAAAGATATATATAGGTTTATCCTCCACATATTGAAAGGATTGTTTACCGTAAGAACTGTGAAGATGTGAAATAGTCTTCCACCAGAACAGGTTCTAGGAGAATGTGTAAATTGCATTCAAAAGGGGTTTAATTAATTTCTAAAAGCAAAACATAAAACTGCTATTTCTAAAATTGAACTAGAAAGTGTTTATGCTGCCTGGAGGTTAGGACAGGATTTTTTATTTTGTGTCCTTGTTGAAGCGAACTAGAACACGGTTTATAAAGATTTTTTTTCTTAATCTGGATATAAATGTATGGGTAGCAGTGAGGAGGAGGTCTACTCCCTGTCTTGGACCCAAATTAATTTCTTGATCTTCCTTTTCCTTGACACCTTGACATTTTAGCCTCCACTCATTCCCATTTGGTATGTACAGGAGTAAAAACGAGAGAAGCTAGACTTAAAACGGTTGTAAAGGAAAAAAATGTTTTCCTTTAAAATAACAAATATGTTATACTTACCTCCACTGTGCAGTTTGTTTTGCACAGAGTGGCCCCGATCCACGTCTTTTGGGGTCCCTCTGCAGCTGTCTCTGGTCCTCCCCGCAAGTACTGACCACAGTCATGTGAGAGCTCGCATGGTGGTGAGTAATTGCGGGCACACTCCCGTGATACAGCGAGCGGCCATAGCGCCGCGTCACTGGATGTGATTGACAGCAGCGCCAGCCAATGGCTGCGCTGCTCTCAATCCATCCGCTCTAGCCAATCAGCGGCTAGGCTGAGCGGCGAAGAGGATCTCGGCGAAGTAAAATGGGGGCGGGGGGGCGTCAACATCAGATGTTTTTTCACCTTAATGCATAGATTGCATTAAGGTGAAAATATTTTTTAATTTACAACTCCTTCAAAGGTCTAGGATTTTTATGCAGACTTGTTTTATATTTTGTGCAATATTCGGTGTAGGTACAATCTGTTGTTCTATAAAACTAGTATAATTTAACACACCCTAGATTTATCTATAACCCCCGGGGCAATGTGAGCTTTGTAGACTATTCTTGGGTAGTTAAAGCGGAGTTCCAACCACAATTAGCATTTTTTAAATGTATGTCCTTTCATCCTGCGTTTTTATAATATAAATTCGGTCACTTACTATTTTGCAATCCGCCGCCGATCCGCATAGATATTCAAAAAAGATAGTTTATAAAACTATGTCCACACCGTTGTCATTTTGCTTGTGGGCAATGTGAAGCCTACAGGCACTTACTTCCTGGAAGTCTTGGATGGGGAGTGATAATTGGACAGCGCACTGCATCCTGGGAAATGATGACACACATATCCCAGGAGCATTAGAGGGAGATGATGTCAGAATCCTAGGTGGATTCAAAGGCAGATTTCGTGGGACCACATAGCAACAGGCATTTCCAGATGAGTAAAAAAAAAAAAAAATTTTTTTTTTCTTTTTTAGTCGTAAGCTACAGTTTAAAGCAAAATAGTTTTTTTGATGGAACCTCCACTTTAAATGTTTTTTTTAAGCTAAAGCCTGCACAAACTTTCAGTTTGAATCAGCTAAATACATTCCAGGGTCATCAAAACAAGCGGGAGAAGTTTTACCAAGTGTTTTCTTTAGAAAGCAGCCACAGTCTGTAAAAAAGCCTGTCCCCTGCCTGCATGGTGTAGAAAAGAACCCTTGTCTTATATGTGGAAGAAGTGTTCTCTCAGCAGAGGTCTGATATGCTGGAGCTCTTCAAACAGAGTGTAGTATGAGCTTTGCAGAGTGGAGTGTCAAACCTCTGCAGAGAGAACATTGCTTCCACACACAAAAAACAAGGTTCTTTCCCTGCAGCATGCTGGCAGAAAGCAAGACATTCTACTCCAAATGTGGCTGTTTTCTAAAGAAAATCAACTGAAAGGCTTTGCAAACCTATTTAGCTGTCTTTAACTACTTTCTGCCAAAAAACATACCTACTACGTCATTAGACTTCAAGTGGTTTTACCAGGTACCATTTTTTGGAGTCGAGCCGGCTCTATTGTAATAGTCATTGGAGCGGCTAACTAGCCGCTTGATTGTTATTACAAGCAGCAAAAGGGCACCCCCGCTGCCTTCCACGGCTCTTTCGGGCTTTCCCATCACATCAGGATAGCAAAAGCTACTAGCCATCATGTCTGCTGGCTAGTCGGAGACCCATACAAAGCCAGCATCGACTTTGATCAGGTCTCCGCTATGGTAACCTGGAAGCGATGATATGACATCACTTCTGGTTTACCCAGAATTCAACGGCACCATTTTTTTAAAATCTAAAGTATTCATAAACTCTGATCTTGGTGTTTTTGAATGCTTTCAAGTACAGACCCCAGATCCCTGGATTAAGAGTATCTGTCACGTGCCTGTTGCTGTTACAAGGGATGTTAACATTCCTTGTGACAGTAATACAAGTGATGCTTACCTACTGTAGAGGAATGTGGTCACAGAAAGAATGTGGTCACCTACTCAGGGCAAGGCTGTGTAAATCCCAGGTTTGAATTAGCAGAACTATAAATCATTTGTCAAATAAAACCACTCAAATATATGCATTTCAATGGCGTATTAAGCTGCTCGCCAGGAGTTCTGTTGTAAGATTTACTTTTTATTATCTTAAGGAAGGAGGGTTGGGTGAAACGAATCAGCGATTACTATATTATTATTATTTATTATTATTATTGTTATTATTATTATTATTATTATTATTATCATCATCATTATGTTGTTAAGGGATACGTTAAAGTGAATATATCATGCAAACATTAGTAAAAAGCTAAATACAATTTTTTTTTGCTTTATATATAGCTCTATAAGAGTACAATTGGTTTTCCATTGTGACAACTCATGTTTTCCAGCATCGTTCACCAGTATGTGCTTTGCACTATAAGAGTCTGGCTTTGACAGGAGATAACAGACCTTATTTATGGATATAAGCCCTACTTGGTAATTAGACTTATTAGGAAGCAGCAGGAAGCACTCCTGGTTCTAAATCTCCAGATTAAATAAATCTCTTTTTCATAATATTTTAACAATGAATTGTGGATTCATTTAATGAGACATAACTCGTGATTAGAGAGCAGCATGTTGCAGGGTAAATTACTGAGTCAAGAAACTTCATGTAAAAATAAGAAAAACACTTTTATTATATGATAGTCAACCCACTGGAGGTCTTTGGCTTTTACCTTGATACCTTCCATATGACATTTGATCCTCCAATATCCTACTAGTAAACTAATTTAGATGGTTGATGTAAGCATGTTTCTAAGGAGTGACTTCTTCTAAGAATTTAACCACTTAACCCCCGGACCATATTGCTGGTCAAAGACCATATTGCTGGTCAAAGACCAGAGCACTTTTTGCGATTCGGCACTGCATCACTTTAACTGACAATTGCGCGGTCGTGCGACGTGGCTCCCAAACAAAATTGACGTCCTTTTATCCTCACAAATAGAGCTTTCTTTTGGTGGTATTTGAGCACCTCTGCGGTTTTTAGTTTTTGCGCTATAAACAAAAATAGAGCGACAATTTTGAAAAAAAATAATATTTTTTACTTTTTGCTGTAATAAATATCCCCCAAAAATATATAATTTTTTTTCCCTCAGTTTAGGCCGATACGTATTCTTCTACATATTTTTCATTAAAAAAAAAATCGCAATAAGCGTTTATTGATTGGTTTGCGCAAAAGTTATAGCGTTTACAAAATAGGGGGTATTTTTATGGCGTTTTTATTAATATTTTTTTTTTACTAGTAATGGCGGCGATCAGCAATTTTTTTTCGGTACTGCGACATTATGGCGGACACTTCGGACACATTTTTGGGACCATTGGCATTTTTATAGCGATCAGTGCTATAAAAATGCATTGGATTACTATAAAAATGCCACTGGCAGTGAAGGGGTTAACACTAGGGAAGGGGTTAAGTATGTTTCCTAGGTGTGTTCTAACTGTAGGGGGGTGGCCTCACTAGGGGAAATCACTGATCTTCTGTTCATACATTGTATGAACAGAGGATCAGCATTTCCCCCCCTGACAGGTCACAGCTCCCGGTCCCCGCTCTGTAACGAGCGATCGCGTGTGCCCGGCGGCGATCCCGCCCGCCGGGCACGCGTGCGCCCCTAGTGGCCTGCGAGAGAGCCGACGTAGAGCTACGGGCTCTCGCGCAGGGGAGCCGACCTGCCGCCGTAAAACGATGGCGGCAGGTTGGCAAGTAGTTAATTACACAGGCAGTTTTCATTTAATTTTGTCTGGATTTGTTGAGGAATGCATTTTGTAATTGTCAGATATTTAACTGAAATACATTTCTATTCCGATCATCTACACACTTGGGTTAGTCCAATTATCTAAATCTAACAATTAAAAAGTGCTTCAGTTTTACTACTTTGTGTAGTATTATTACTAGTTCTTTGTGCTTCAAATTTTGGAGGCATAAGAAACAGAAACAAAAGTACTGTATTTATTGGCGTATAACACTCACTTTTTCACCCTGAAAATCGGGTGCAAATAGTGTGTGCGTGTTATACGCTGATACTGCATACCAGGGGGCAGATCCACAAAAGAATTACGCTGGCGTATCTATTGATACGCCGCGTAATTTTAAAGTTCCCGCGTCGTACCTTTGTTTTGTATCTACAAAACAAGATACAACTGCATCTGGGATCGATCCGACAGGCTTACGTCTTAGTACGCCGTCGTATCGTAGATGCATTTTTCCGCCGGCCGCTAGGTGGCGTTTCCGTAGAATTCTGCGTCGAGTATGCAAATTAGCTAGTTACGAACGTACGTCCGGCCGGAGCATTTTTTTACGTTGTTTGCGTTCGGCTTTTTCCGGCGTATAGTTAAAGCTGCTATATGGAGGCGTACTCAATGTTAAGTATGGCCGTCGTTCCCGCCTCAAATTTTGAATTTTTTACGTTGTTTGCGTAAGTCGTTCGCGAATAGGAATTTGCGTAGAATGACGTCACCGTCTTAAGCATTGGCTTGTTCTGGTTTAATTTCGAGCATGCGCACTGGGATACCCCCACGGACGGCGCATGCGCCGTTCAAAAAAAACGTTTACGTCGGGTGACGACGTATTTACATAAAACACGCCCCCATCACATCCATTTGAATTGTGCGCCCTTACGCCGCCAAAGATGCACTACGCCGCCGTAACTTACGACGCAAATTCTTTGAGGATTCTAAAAAAAAAAGTAAGTTACGGCGGCGTGGTGTATTTTAGATACGCTACGCCCGGCGGTAATATGCGCCGCTGTACGTGGATCTGCCCCCAGGTATTTATCTTTATTCCCAGTGGGTGAATGAAGCATGAATTAAGTGAAGTGTGTATGTGCTGGGGTGCTGCATGGAAATTTTAAAGGTGCAGTGGCAATCGCACCATATGTACCCATATATGTAGAACTCAGCCACTGGTGGATTGTAGTCTCCCTAAGGGTCCTTTCACACGCGCGGACCGTTTTTTAGATCAGTTTTTTATCATCAGTTGATCCGTTTTTTCATCCGTTTTTCATCTGTTTTCATCCGTTTTTCCATCTGTTTTTTCATCAGTTTTTTCATCCGTTTTTTTTTTTGTTAGAACTTAATTTTTATTACATATTTTGATGAAAAACGGATGTTAGCGGATCGGTATTTGTTAAACGGATCGTCCGCTAACATCCGTTTTTCGTCCGTTCCCTTTTTTTTGACGGAAGAAAAATTGGGTTTTCTTCCGTTCAAAAAAACGGAGCTTAATGGAGACGGATGTTAACGGACGTTAGCAGATGCTCATCCGCTAACGTACGCTATCCCATTGGAAAGCATTGCAGTCCGTAAACGGACGTATGAAAAAACAGACGAACAGTCCGCACGTGTGAAAGGACCCTTATTATGGTGTCAGTCACAGCGTCCATGGGAGATTATACTCTCATCCAGCCCACCCAAAATGGACAGGCCCTGTTCTGAATAGAGTTGATATTTGAAGCAACTTGTGAGAGTGTGCGTTTATGTTAATTCAGATCAGGGCTTTTTTTCAGGGGGAACTTGGGGGAGCTCAGTTCCACCACCTCTGGCTCAGACCCTTTGGTGACCACTCACCACAATCACTTGTAAACACAGAAGTCTGGTTCCTGTGTTTACAAGTGACAGCTCTGCACTCTGTGTGTAACCACCTGAACTCTGCATTCTGTATGTTATGCAATCCTGGTATTTATTGCCCCTTAAGACCCTTCTACTGTTTGTGAAATCTGAACGGGATCGTGGTTGAGTTCCTGCACCTATTTTCTGAGAAAAAAAGCTCTGATTCAGATAGGAGTTCAATGTGCGGCCAGATCACTCCGATGCCTATCTAGGGGAAATAGCGCTCATCTGAAAATATCCAGCACAGTTGAAATTGGCCAGATCAGGAAATGATCATATAATCTCTGGGGATTTAGTTTGAAAATTTAGCAGGTTGATGCCGAGGAAGTCATTCAAGGACAGTTCTTCCAATCAGCTGAGCTAAAGCAGGTTTCTATTAAGGACTCACCAAATATATTCTGTAAAGTGACAAGCAAAGCAGCCGGCTACCTCTTCCAAGTAAGAGATCTTGCTTGTTGATCTCTGGGGTTTCCACTTGTGATTAGTCAAGAGAAATGTCCAGCCACCAAGTAAATATGAGATATGTTGCTAATTCCTTTTGTCCTGTAACGTTGGTGGAATTAACATCAAGTCAGGGCAGCCAGTGCTGCTTGCTGTCATTGTAAATATTTCCAGAGCTGACAAGAGAGCTAAAGCAATAAGAAGCCGGAGACGCACGCGAAACAGCTTTCGCTAGAGTAATTTGTTCATAAGCTGAGTTTGCTGGATTAATTACTTTATAAATAAAGAATTACATTTTTGTATTCAATTCTGGGACATTTGTAAAGCTGGCATAATTAAATCTCTAATTGAACTCCAAATGGTACACACCATTATCAGAGGCTGCCCAAAACGTGGATTTTATTGTCTGTGCACAGCCCTGGCACGGGATGTGAGTTAACCCTATCCCTTCCAGAAACTAGAAACCACTCACGTTGGCCAGCTGAGAAATGAGGCCTTTGTACATGAAGAAGGGCGTGGGCGGTCTTTACAGTGGGGTGGATTTATTAAAGGCCAATAGACTGTGCACTTTGCAAGTGCAGTTGCTGCAGAGCTTAGTAAATAAGGTGAAGTTTCACTGTGCAAAGAATATAGGGCCAGATTCACAAATGAGATACGACGGCGTATCTCCTGATACGCCGTCGTATCTCTGTTTCTATCTATGCGACTGATTCGTAGAATCAGTTACGCATAGATAGCCATAAGATCCGACAGGTGTAATTGTTTTACACTGTCGGATCTTAAGATGCAATACCGCGGCCGCCGCTGGGGGGAGTTTGCGTCGTAAACCAGCGTCGGGTATGCAAATTAGGAGTTACGGCGATCCACGACGGTTTTTCGCGTTCGCTACGTCGCCGCTAGTCTAGTTTCCCGTCGCAAAGTTAGTCGTTTTTTTTGGTGCCTTAACTTTACACAGCAATCGTATTGCTGTGTAAAGTATGGCCGTCGTTCCCGCGTCGAAATTTAAAAAATAACGTCGTTTGCGTAAGCCGTCCGGGAATACGGAATTACGCTACACGCGTCGCCGTTCAAAAAAATTACGGCACGGCGCGCAAAGCACGGCGGGAGTTAAGAAACGGAGCATGCGCAGTAGGTCCAGCGCGGGAGCGCGCCTAATTTAAATGGCACACGCCCATTTAAATTGGCCCGCCTTGCGCCGGAGGCAAGTGCCTGATTGGTGAATCAGGCACTTGCGATGAAAAATTGCGGCGGTGTAACGTATCTACGATACGTTACGCCGCCGCTGCCCTACGTGAATCTGGCCCATACAGCCTAAATAAAAAAGCATTTTTGCTTGCACATTATTGGATGCTGGAAGTCAGCAGAGCTCCCCTCAATTATCCTTATTTAGTCCATTTGTCTGGATTATATCTGATCTTAATAGCTGTTAAAACTGAAATTTAATCTGATTATGTTTTTCCTAGCCGGGTTCCTTCTAATTAACATGCTAATACAATTTTTAATTAAACCTGTCTGCTTTTATTCCATGCCTTATTTTAGACCCAGTGATGTCATCACTGAATCTCTAAGCTTCTCTATGCAATGCAGACATGTCATGGCTGGTGAGTGGGATCTCTACATAGCATACTGAAAACGTAGCACCCTGCCTCAACATTCCACTCACAAACCCTCAGCCTGATGCAAGCAGTGGGAGGGTGCTTGGTAAGAGATCTGCAAAAATCTAAAAGGCCTTGATGGGTTCATGTTAGAGCTGCACGATTAATCGTTATGAATCAAATTTCCTTTCCCGATCTTCAAAACAGCATGTCACAATCTTTCTAATGCCCCGTACACACAATCGGAATTCCAATGGAAAAAGTCAAAGTGAACTTTTTCCATCGGAAATTCCGACCGTGTGTATGCCCCATCGGAGTAATTCCATCGGAAATTCTGATGAATTCCATCAGAGTTTACATAGAGAACATGTTCTCTGTTCCTCCGATGGAATGCCGATGTGAATTTGCTTGGACAAAGGCAGGGGCGGACTGACCATTGAGTCACTCGGGCACTGCCCGAGGGCCCCATGTCACTAGGGGGCCCCATCAGGGTTGCCAGGCTCAGTAAAACCAGGGACAGTATGTAAAAATCTATGGGCCAGATTCACAGAAGAAGTACGCCAGTGTATCTACTGATACACCCGCGTACTTTAAAATTTGCCGTGTCGTATCTTTAGTTTGAATCCTCAAACCAAGATACAACGGCTTCTGGCTTCGATCCGACAGGCGTACGGCTTCGTACGCCTTCGGATCGTAGGTGCAATACTTTGGCGCCCGCTGGGTGGAGTTTGCGTCGTTTTCCGCGTCGGGTATGCTAATTAGCATTTTCCGCCGATCCACGAAGGTACGGGCGGCCGTCGCATTCTCTTACATCGTCACTAGTCGGCTTTTCCCGGCGTATAGTTAGAGCTGCTATTTTGTGGTCTATATTCAGACTTGCCATGTTAAAGTATGGCCGTCGTTCCCGCGTCAAATTTAAAACATTTTTTTTTTGCGTAAGTCGTCCGTGAATAGGAAAGGACGTAACTCACGTCGACGTTCAAAAAATAACGTCGGTGCGACGTCATTTCGCGCAAAGCACGGCGGGAAATTTCAAAACGGAGCATGCGCATTTCAATGGGCGCGGGGACGCGCTTCATTTAAATGAATCACGCCCCCTACCCGCCCAATTTGAAATACGTGCCGAGAAATACACTAAGCCGCCGTAACTTACAGCGCGAAATCTTCCTGGATTCGAAATTCCGCCAGGTAAGATACGGCGGCGTAGCGTATCTCTGATACACTGCGCCAGGGCAAATGTCTCTGAATCTGGCCCTATGTTTTTTTTTTTTTACATCTGTCCCTGATATGTCTGAAACCAACATGCTTCTGATGTGAAAATCCTGAGATTTTAGCTGCCCCGCCTCTTCCATGCCTCCTGGCGTGGTGGCCATCTGTAAGCCCAGGGGCCCCATAGTCTTCTATTGCCCGGGGGCCCCATGAGTTGTCAGTCCTCCCCTGGACAAAGGTCCGATCGTGTGTACGGGGCATTACAGTGCAGAGGATTCTCACAGCTGGAAAAACAAAATCAAGGCAGTCTGCTCAAGTTTTATTACAACACGCGAATTAGTAGAAACAAAGTATCTTTTTGTTCTTTTATCAAATGAAAGAACCCCGGCGTGTAGATGAAGAAGGTTTAACCATTTAAAGATCAAACCTTTTCTGACATTTGTTGCGTACAAGTAAAAATCATTATTTTCTGCTAGAAAATTACTTGGAACACCCAAACATGATATATTTCTTTTTAAGCGGAGACCCTAGAGAATAAAGTGGTGGTTGTTGCAATATTTAATGTCACACCGTATTTGCGCAGCGGTTTTTCAAACGCACTTTAATGAATAAAAAATGTATAATGTGAAAGAAGATGTTACACTGCGAGAATCATGAGAGCATCGTGATCTTTATTCTAAGCAAAAAGAATGTGATTCTCATTTTAGCCAGAATTGTGCAGCTCTATTTCATGTTATTCTAGAAGAGTGGGTGTTCCTAGGCAGGCTGTATATGCATGCAGACTGCCACATGTTATGATAAACCTCTATAATTGAAAGAACTAAGATCCAATGAGTGCAAGGCCAGGGACATTAAAGTTTGGAAGGATATGGATAGATAATGCTAGATAACCTTTTAGCCAGGAAATTGTGTGTACTCCGACTTGCTGCAGCTTTTAGGACACACTGTAAAAAGCTCACAGTGTGCAGCGAAATCAGAGTAAACAATTGCAGTACTGGAGAGGAGCCTATACAACAGTCCAAGACTGATAGTAAGGTTGGAGTCAATAACAGGCTCCTTCTAGTGGTTAATCTTCAAATCCCTATGGAACAGCAAGCATTTAAAATGTGTCCGATGCATTAAAATAAACACTGTGGGCCAGATTCAGAAACAAGATACAACGGCGTATCTCCTGATACGCCGGCGTATCTCTGAGTGCGCTCGGTCGTATCTATGCGCCTGATTCAGAGAATCAGTTATGCATAGATATCCCTAAGATCCGACAGGTGTAAGTGTCTTACACCGTCGTATCTTAGGCTGCAATTTCAGGCTGGCCGCTAGGTGGCGCTTCCGTATGTTTACGCGAGGAATATGCTAATTAGGTACATACGGCGATTCAGAAACGTACGTTCGGCCGGCACAATTTTTCACGTAGTTTACGTTAGGCTTTTTTCGGCGTATAGTTACCCCTGCTATATGAGGCGTAGCTAATGTTAAGTATGGTCGTCGTTCCCGCGCCGAGTTTTGAAATTTTACGTCGTTTGCGTAAGTCGTTCGAGAATAGGGCTGTACATCATTTACGTACACGTCGAATCCAATACGTCCTTGCGGCGTACTTTAGAGCAATACACACTGGGATATTTTACGGACGGCGCATGCGCCGTTCAAAAAAACAGTTGATTTCTCCCTTTGGTTATACTGTTTTATATTCTCACACTGTGGAGGACCAAGAAGCAGCGTAAAGGGAACCTATCTGAACACTTTTTTACATAGCAGAGCTACTGTAGGTCTTCCATTCAATGTAGGATGCTGACAATGCCCACAATGCTGGCAATGCTCAGGTCACTAGAGCTGTAGTTGCTCTGGGGTAAGCATGTCACTATGATGCTACAGAAGTGGGTTTTGTCTTGGAAATAGCACCTGGAAGTCAAGTAAAGCCAACCTAGAGCTAGATGGAAACCTTGATAGTTTAAATTGAATGAGAGACTTCTCCTATGCAATTAGCTTTGCACAGTATGTGGGGCACAATTTCCATGTTGTATAATGGAATGAGGATCTTTCTAGATCATCAGTTGTAATCATGTGTGTACCTGTGGGGAAGAGAGAACACTCCCTTATCAGCAGCAGAGATTTTCCAATATGCTCCAGCACTCTGGGAAAATGATAGATACACCTTTTTCTGGCTATCGGATGACATAAACCTTGCAGCATGCTGGCATATTTTTTTTAACCAGATCAGCAGATTTGCCTTTGCATTTAAAATGATTAAATTATATGAAACCTAAATTTAATTAGTGAGCTTGACATCACGTTTCCCAATGGTAGGGAATTCTATAATATGACACCATAACTAGTCCACAGATGACTTCTGGATGTTATTAAGGCACCAAAAGATTGTGGTACAAACTCCATCACTCCATCACTCCATACTTTCAGCAATGTGAATAGCAATATGAGATCCAATAAAATTTTCCCATCACAACTTCCTTCTAAAAAGAAGTTTCATTAGATTAATTGTTGGTAACTCAGGCAAATCCCAGTTGTTGAGATGTGTTGAAATGCATGGAAACAGCAAGCGTTAGGTAAAGGCTGTGGATGTGTATTGTTACCTTTTATAGTGGATTGAATGGAATGCCATTTCAATAGTAAGAGCTTTTGCATTTGTCCTCGGAAATGTGTCCTTGGTGGAAGAAACACTTTAGTGTTAATAGCTCGCAATTAGTATCTTAATTATGGCCTGAAAGGCTCGTTGCCACAGATATTATAAAACTTGATTCAAAGTATCTGCAGAAATGGAATTTCAAGCAAAATTGACAAAAATGTGTGTACATTGTGAATTAAGTATATGATGAAAAAAACAAACATGTAGTGTTTACCTATGAAAACTGCATCTCATAATGATCAGTGGATCCAGAGAAGTACCGTATTTATCAGCATATAACACGCACAGGCGTATAACACGCACCCTAACTTTAGGAGGGACGTTTCAGGACGAAAACTTTCCACGGCCCCCTGCGTATAACACGCAGGCCCAGTTTACCCTCTATTTTTAGGGTAAAAAAGTGAGTGTTATACGCCAATAAATACAGTAAGTAGCTAAAAAAATATGAAGATTTTGGCTTTCCCTGTCCACTTCCAAATCTCTCTGTTGGTGTTTTAATACAATAAGTAGCCCCAATTACTCATAGAGAGGCTTGTGAAGTGGGAGGAGATCTTCATTTATTTTCAGCAACCTCTATCTCTGGATCTACTGGTCATTTGTCAAAATGTTATATTATTATTATACATAATTTATAAAGCACCAACAGTTTGCGCAGCGCTTTACAACTTGAGGGCAGACTGTGCAGTTACAATACCATTCAATACAGGAGGAATCGGAGGGCCCTGCTCAGAGTGGTTTACTTAAACAGAACTGCTCTGCATAGAAACAAGATTGAGGCTGGGTTCACATATACAGTATTCAAATCGGATGCAGCTTTCCCCTCATCCAATTCACATGACAGGCGAGTGTGACCGACTCTCAATGGAGCCAGTTCACTCAGGTCTGGGGTGGCCTTGGTCTGGATTGCAGAAGGGTCCTGTGCGTCTTTGGGTCTGGTTCAGGTGCACATTTGCACTAAAATTTGGGCCTGAATCGGTGAACAGGGACGCACCGGACCCCATGCTGTGAACTACGGCAGCACATATGTGAACCTGGCCTGAACCTTTCATTCTACCATACCACGTTAGAGATATGAAAGGAATGTTGTAGTTAATACTCTGGATACCTGGTTGCCTCGTTAAACCTTTTTTTATATTAATACCTATAGGCATTACCAGGCAAAGATTTAGGTAACCCAGAACCATCAGTCAACATTTTTGCAGTGACTACTTCAGTCACTGGCTACTGTTCCCCTTCCCCCTAGTTCACCCCCGTTTTTTTCCGTCCATCCCTCTTCAGTCCCTTTTTTTAATAGACCATCCTCTCTCTCTCTCTCTCTCTCTCTCTCTCTCTCTCTCTCTCTCTCTCTCTCTCTTAGTTTTGTTTAGTCCTTTGTGACCCATGTGAACACAGGGCTGGCCATATATGTATCGAAATTTGGCCAGTCGAGCAGAGGCCAGACGAATTCCAATCTGTCTATGGCCATTCATGCTGGACAAGGGTCAATCTAATTAGTGACTATGTATTGAGGAGGAATGTAGGAAAGCTTTTTTTCGATCAGCGGCTGCAGCCTTTGATCAGTGTATTCTTACAGTGAGACTCACCACTGTCAGAATACAATGTTTCAGCATGGATTATTTCTCTATCCACCTCACTTTTGTGCATAGGGAATCCTAAAACAAATAATCTATGGGCAGCTTAAAGCCATATTTAGGGTGTAACATGTTACTCTCCTCCCTGTATGGCCCCACCCCAGGACATTCCAGGAAGTCTATATTAACTGTTGCACTGCAGGTCTGCTTTGCTGTTCAACTGTGTTTGTTAGCTTGTTCCTGTCTGCTGTGTGCTACGTTTACCTTTCTGTGTACCGATTTTGGCTCGTCTCTGACTACTCCTGTTTGCCTGTGACCCTGACCTTTTGGCCTGTCCCTTGGTTACCCTTATCTGCCTGTTGCCCTGACCTCGGCTTGCCCATCACCATCCCTTGTGTCCTCAGTGACTGCTTCCCCTCTCTCCCTATGGAGCGTGACCTGGGGGACCCCAGGGGCCCCGACCTGGGTTCAGTTGCAGCGAAGGCCATCCTCAACACTAGAGGCTCTGGTGAACACCTGCTGGACCTTAGACTCCGCGCCCTGGGGAGAATCTTGGGTTCACGTTTCACGGAATTTCCGACAACATTTGTGTGACCTTGTGTATGCAAGACAAGTTTGAACCAACATCCGTCGGAAAAAATTCACGGTTTTGTTGTCGGAATGTCCAATCGTCTGTACGCTTACATAATGTAAGATTGCCTACTTGAACCTGCTTGTGCTGTGTCAATGATTTTACACTTGTCCCTCTATCCCACAGCATTGTTTTCCCTTATATGAACGTGTTAAAGAATTGCAATAAAATACTGTCAGCCCCAGTGTGTTAAATTAGCTTCTGATGCTCTTCAACTATGTTATTTTAAGGCAGGGGAACCTTAATGTCCATTGTTTCTCTGCATGATACTCATCTGAACGTCACATTTTATAGGCTAACGTGTTCTGTTTAATATAAGGGATTTAGTAGTAACCTATAGTCTGTAGTCACAAATGGGAGACAGTAAGGCCTTTTAGCGTATGCTACATGTCTAAGCCAGAGTTCAGACGGCCCAGGCTGCATCCTTTCGTTGGGCCTACTCCGGCCACTGGAAGGTTAAACTTTTTATTTTCTGCTGGATTTTGTTCAATGAAACCTGAGCACAGACGTGTTACTAATGTATTATGACAAGCCTTTTGACTTTCAGGCCAGAAAGGTTCTAGCTATCCTTTTCCAGTTGGAAAAAAAGCCTCCTTCACAATAATGGAAGAATGTAGTGTGTGCAAGCATCCTGCTCATCACATTTAAGTGCTCGTCCTATTCAGGCACGGACGGCGAGAGAGCCACAAAGCTTCAAGTGGCAGCGTTAAATATCGTCCCCTTCATAATGCTTGAATACATTTTCCGGAGGCTGATCAGCGCAGCTGCCGCGATCATGCTTATTTGTTTATTCTTCACCTTGGTCCGCGTGGACTGCTGACCTAGCTAATCTGCAGCACATGTAAGAAAATGTTTTAATATTCATAGCTGAAATCTCCTGCTTAGTAGAAAAAAAAGAGAGAGAGAGCGAGGGAGCCACGTGTCGAATGTGTTTGAGGTTACGCTCTCACAGAAGCTAGATTTTTTTTTCTGTCTTCTTTCTCTACGTGCTTTTACTAGGATATTAGGAAATAACGGTTATGGATGCTGATGGAGAAAATGTACCAACCTGACTTTTAATGGATTTCTTAGAACAAACAGACTATGGTGCTGATAATTGTGGTAAGTAATGAAAAGCCCACTTTCTGCCTGGGTTCCTTAGCAGATGTCCTTCCATTACATTTAAGAGTCTTCTAAACAGTGTAGTCCTAGTTTTATGACTTGCCCTTCATTTACTTGAAACTCCCGAAGTTCACAGCGCTAGGCTCATTTTGAAAGCGGGATGTAATTACAATGGCGCTATCTTCTGCTTACCGACTGCTTTTTCAGAACAATTTAATCATCATTACTTGTGGATACTGTAAATTGAATATCGCCCACCTAATTACATTAAACTCAAGGGTTGCATCTGCTAACATTCCCAAATATCAAAAGTTCAAATTTTACTGTCAAGAAGAGAGCTGTTCCTGTATTTGATCTGAAGGCTGTGCTTTATTGCATTATATTGTCAGGTACAGACTGAGAAGGATACATGGTAATTAGCTATTTAATGAGAAGGCTTCACATAATAGGCTCTTGGATAGAAGGTATTTTATAGAAGTTAAACTAAATTAGCTTACTCTTTTGTGTGTGTGTGTTGTACTGTAACCGTTTATATACTGTGTGCAGAATGAAAGAGGATGTCTTGTAGCCTAGTTTTGAAATTGCACAAAAAGGAATTAGTAACTTATTAATTAATATTTTTAAATGTAATGAAAATCTAATTTCAGTTTACATACTTGTGTATGTGTAGAGCACCACTGAGGTATGCAGTGCTATCAATTCCGAAAATAGATACCGAACTGAAAATCTAGTACCTTATAGCCGAAGTGAAGCAATACCGTTACAGTGCAGGTTTGCAACAGGATCATCACAGCGAGCGTTCAATGAATTGGAGCAGATATAACAAGATGTCAGAAAATGAAATTACTCCAAACCAGATTTCTAAGACACATGATGTCGTTTGTACAAAGGATTGTCAACAAGGGGTCTTCAGAAATCCAGTTATTCTCAGACCCACCAGGAGCAGTCAGGAACTACCTTGTGTATTACCTGACAGCAAGCATGCAGATAGCTCTTACTACTCTGTCTCGTTTTCTTTATATAAAACAGAATGATTGGCACCAGTCACACCGAGAGATGAAAGATTTCTCGGTGCAGTAATTAGCACACCAGATCATTAGAAGTGCTCATTATTATGCTCTAGGAGGACCAACATGAACTAATGCTCATCCAGTCATCAAATGCAGACCTTCTTTTGGGTTGGGTGGACCCATGCACACAGGAACCCTTAAACTGAATAAGCCAATTTCGGTTTGCTTGTTCTATAACAAACATGTCAGGATAAATTTAAATCCACTCTGACAACAGTAAACTGAAATGTGATGGATTGCTATGGCTTACTTTATTTTCCATATACTCCGTGCTCTTGGCTGTCCCCTACTACATAATTCTAAAACAGTCCAAATAAGAGTGATTGCTAGATTGCACTAGAGTACCACTATAAGGTTCTAAAATGAGCAGTAGGCCTACAGCTACAAAATAATCAACAACATATGAGAGGCTAAACGGTGGCAGTTTTTGAAGGGAGCGTGCAATTGTAGGAACATGGGTTGATTTACTAAAACTGGAGAGTGGAAAAATTGGATGGGCTACTCATTGACAACTCTGATGCCCTGTACGCACATGCTGGATTTCTGACGGGAAAAGCTCTCATCGGAAATCCAGAGGGGAAAGCCGAGAACCTGCTCGGGCAGTCTTTCTTTCTCGCTACACACAGACGGTTTTCCTGACAGAAAAACTGTGATGGAGCTTTGGCCGGAAATCCCGGCCGTGTGTATGCTCCATTGCAGTTTTTCCCCATAGGAAAACTGCCAAAAGCCGCCAGGCAAAAGTCTGCCGGTTTTTCCTGCGGGAAAAAAGAAAGCTAGTTCTCTTTTTTTGTCCGGTGGTTTTTGGGCAGTTTTCCCGTCGAAAACTGCGAGGAGCATACACACGGCCGGGATTCCTGGCCAAAAGCTCTCCTTGCAGTTTTCCCGTCGGGAAAACCGGTCGTGTGTATGAGGCATGACACGGGGAGGTTTACTAAAACTGGAGCACTCAGAATCTGGTGCAGCTGTGCATCGTAGCCAATCAGCTTCTAACTTCAGCTTGTTCCGTTAAGCTTTGACAATACAACCTGGAAGCTGATTGGTTTCAGGCTAGGTTCACACCTATGCGAATTGAGTGCGGTTTAAACCGCATCTAATTCGCAGGACATTTCAAAATACATTGTTTTCAATGAGGCTGGTTCACATATGTGCGATGCATTCGCACTGCGTATTGCCTCCAAACCGCATGCGGTTTTTATGTCTTGCGGTGCGGCTCAGGTGCGAATTCAGTCCCATTATCTTCTATGGGTACGCATCTAATTCGCACATGTGTTCAGTTCTCTGCAGGAGTTTCTCTCATTCAGCTCAATACAATTCTCCCCCACTCTCCTCTCACCCGGAAGTTCTCCCAGGTCTCCAAATTCGCACCTGATCTGCAGCTAAACCGCAGTTGATCTGCAGAACACCCTCTAGAGAAATCTGCAACGACAACGCAGCTCAAAAAAGCAACGCACTAGTGTGATTCCGGCCTCAAGGCAGAGCTGCACCAGAATTTGCAAATTTTGTAAATCATCCCCACAACCTCTGGGGTTTATGGGCGACAGTTATGGGCTCGCCACATGTCAAAATCAGTCTGTACAGTCGTTAAACAATCACTTTTAGATTTGCCAAAACCTTTTTAAACCATCAAGTACATTTTTATTCAGTCAAGCAGACCCTTGCGCTACATAGTTGTTGGTAGATTTAATGATGTTGTACTGTCAGATTGTAACGTGTGATTGGTTAGTGAGTTAAACCAATTTACCTGGAGAGAAATCAGGGTTATATGCATGTAGCATGCATTTAGTATTTTACCTGATTTTCTAACTGGGGCTATAAAAGGGAAAAGGAATGTATTTTCGCTGGCAGCCCGCGATCGTGTCACAGAGAGGCAGAACGGGGGGATGCCTGTGTAAACAAGGCATCTCCCTGTTCTGCCTAGTGACAGAACACTGATCATCTGCTCCCTGTCATCGGGAGCAGTGATCAGTGTCGTGTTACTAGTAGCCCAGCCCCCACACAGTTAGAATCACTCCCTAGGACACACTTGACCCCTTCCTCGCCCCCTACTGGTTAACCCCTTCACAGCCAGTGTCATTTACACAATTATCAGTGCATTTTATAGCACTGGTTGCTGTATAAATGACAATGGTCCCAAAATAGCATCAAAAGTGTCCGATCTGTCTGCCATAATGCTGCGGTCATGATAAAAATCGCAGATCCCCGCCATAACTAATAAAAAAAGAATTATAATAAAAAATGCCATAAAACTATCCCCTATTTTGATGACACTCTAACTTTTGCGCAAACCAATCAATATTCGCTTATTGTTACCAAAAATATGTAGAAGAATACTTATCGGCCTTAACTGAGGATAAAAAAAATGTTTTTTATATACTATATTTATCGGGGTATTGTGCGCTCCGGCATATAGCGCGCACCCCTAAATTGGACCCGACATTCCTGTAAAAAAACATTTTAGTACTTACAGTTTTGGTGTCTTGTGCAGCGTCCATCAGCGGCCTCGTCGGGTCCGACGTCCATCTGCGGCTTCGGGTGTCCTCTTCGTCGGGTCCGGCGTCCTTCTGCGGCGTCCTCCCCGCTCGATCCCCGCTTTCCCGCACCGAGTTTGAATACTGCGCCGGCATATACCGAGCGCAGTACACTCGTGTATAGTCGGGCAGGCTCGGCTACTCTCGCGCTCACATTCTGTGGGAAAGCGGGTATCAGCATATATCGCGCACCCACGATTTTGCCCTGATTTTCAGGGCAAAAAAGTGCGCGGTATACGCCGATAAATACAGTATATATTTTTGGGGGATATTTATTATAGCAAAAAGTTAAAAATATTGCTTTTTTTTTCAAATGTGTTGCTCTTTGTTTGTTCATAGCGCAAAAAATAAAAACCACAGAGGTGATCAAATACCACCAAAAGAAAGCTCTGTTTGTGGGGAAAAAAAAATAACATACATTTTGTGTGGGTGCAAATGCACACGACCGTGCAATTGTCAGTTAAAGCGACGCAATGCCGAATCGCAAAAAATGGCCCGGTCATTGGGCAGCCAAATCCTTTGTGCCTGAAGTGGTTAATATAGTAATGCTAACCTGAAAGTTTTTATTATAACTATTCCAACATGTCAGCTACATTACAAATGTCCTTTTTCTTTATTTATTTTTATAGTTCATTTTTTTTGATAGACTTGAATTGATGGTGGGGAACTGTACTAAACAATTACTGCTGTAAACACAGTAAATGGCATTTTGTATAAGTAAGACTAGTTACTGATATATTAATGGGTCAGATGTGCAGATAAGATCTGTGGTGTCTCTGGTGTGGGGGACACATAAATATGCACATTCGGCTTGACCAAGCATGCAAGTTTTTTTGCTACCGAAAGGAAAGCGTTGATGTCCAACATCTCTGTCTTATTATGTGAAATAATAGGGGGAATAATAATATACACTGAGGTGGTGGTGTTAATGGTGTCTGAACAGTTGCAGCTAAAATAATAATAAAAAAAAAAAAAAAAAATATATATATATATATATATATATATATATATATATATATATATATATATATATAAAAAAAATTTCAGACAAAATTCACCCTTATTATGTCATGCAGAATACGTGATACTTTATCTGTAGTGTTTGTTATGATACTCTGTACATGTCAAGCTTTTAATCTGTAGAAACGACTCGGTATGTGCAGAATTCCTTTATAAGTACTATAGAGACAACTACACTCTCTCAGAGGTGATGCGGTCAAATGTCTGTGATTAAATATTAAAAAAACAAAATGTTTTGGCAAACTTTTGTCCTCCCTGGTCGAAGTTTGCTAGCACACTAATAGGCAGGCTAGCATATAATGGCCTTATGATAGTCCATCCAGTGTTAAGCGTTTTTATTGTTATGACAAAATGTTCTTATGTTTTTGTGTACGTCTGTCATGCTATTTCTTCTTCACCACAAGGCCCTGACCTAGGAGTATCGATTGTCAATGCCGCTTACTCTCTAGAGTGCCTTGACTTGTATTGACCTGCTGGCCCGGCAGCCGGACTCTTATAGAACTGAAGGTGTTAAGTAAAGACAAATTTTGTTCTTGTAGTGGAAAATCAGACTTTAATTAGTTACTTGGTTTCTCTTAGTTTAGTGTTTGATGTCTGTTCAGCTCTAGTGGGTCTGTAAATTATTGTAAGAAAACAGGGATTGTTCCAGAGAGAGAGATTTGATTGATTTTTGCTTGTTATAAGCATTGCACATTTAAAAGCTATGTACAGCTTACTTGTTTTTACTTAGTTATTTCTGGCAATTCTTTTTCTTTTCTTTGTGGATTCATTAAGAACACCCAGTCTATTCACAAGTTTTTTTTTCTTTGTAAGGTAATGACTTATTTTCCCAGGGCACCCCCTATAGAGTCCCTTTATGACCTCTAATAAAAACCTGCCCAGACAGTACAAATTGGGGCGAAGTGGGACAGCAAGATTAAAGCTATTTCTGTGCCAGGGGATTGGGATGTGAGGGGGAAATAAAACACTTTTCAGAGGCAGACATGCCACAAATACTCCGTATTGTAAGGTGTGCTGCCGGCATGCATTATGAAAGCATTTAATCATAGCTCTGCCAGTCTGTAAATGTAATGTGGCTAGGTTGTGGGACGCATGGAAATGTTATTTACTAAGTAAAAATGCCTTTTATTTTTCATTTTCACTTGTCTGTAAATGTAATTATTAGAAGTAATATAATCGCCCAGACGGATCTCTCTAGGATGTAGGGATAAAATCTGAAAAATGAAAGTGGTATATGTTAAGCTTAATTGGCCTGAGTTACGGAAAGGTTTTGTTTTTGGCCGTGGACACGGGAAAATGTCTGTCCCTGTGAGGGTTTATTCTGCGAAGAGTAAAAGTTGACAGAGAGGTGAGATGGCATTGTGTGTTACAAAATGATTTGACTATGTTCTTACCCCAGTACATACATATAAACATCACTGTATATACACTAGATTACCAAAGGTATTGGGACACCCACCTTTACACACACACACATGGACTTTAATGGCATCCCCAGTCTTGGTACATAGGGTTCAATATTGAGTTGGCCCCCCCTTTGTAGCTATAATGGCTTCAACTCTTCTGGGAAGGCTGTCCACAAGGTGTAGGAGTGTGTCTATGGGAATGTTTGACCATTCTTCCAGAAGCGCATTTGTGAGACCAAGAACTGAGGAATCACCCTACCACTGATCGCTCAGTTCCGGAGGGTGTATGTCCAGCTTTCAATGTTGCCTGGTTGAATAGACAGTTAGGCCTCGTACACACGACCGAGTTTCTCGGCAAAAACCAGCAAGAAAGTTGCTGGGATTTTTTTTTGGCAGAGGAAACCGGTCATGTGTACATTTTTCGATGAGGAAACTGTCGAGGATCCCGTCTAGCAAAAAAGAGAGCATGTTTTCTTTTTCCTCGACGGGAATGGAGAAACTTGTCTTGTCGAGTTCCTCGACAGCCTAACAAGGAAATCGACGAGGAAAACTATGTGTTTCGCCCCTCGAGTTCCTCGGTCGCGTGTACGAGGCTTCATTGTTTAAAGCGAAACTTCAGTCATTTTTTCATCTTTCCATCTATTAGGCCCCTTTTACACTAGGTGGACTCCGTCGCAGCAGAGTCCGCCAGCTCCCACCGGCTCAGCGGGAGATCTCTCTGCAGATCTCCGCTAAGCCGGTGGATGACAAGTCCCTCTCTGCTCACTGAGCGGGGGGAGGCTTGTGCAACGCTGCTAATTCCTATATAGAGATCTGATGAAAACGGATAGCATGTCTGTTTTCATTAGATCTCACCCGATCCAATCCACCATGGACGGATGGGGACGTATCGCCATACGTCTGATTTTGGCGGATCGGGTCGGATGTCAGCGGACATGTCTAGTTCACGCCATACCCCCAACTTTTTGAGATGGGAATTAGGGACACCTATTAGCAAAAGTATGCAGGCATAGGACACACCCCTTGCCACGCTCCCTTAAAGGAGAATTGTACAAAAAAAAAATGATTGATTAAACCCACAAGTGCTTTTTTTTTACCACTACTATTTCTTTATATTTTCTTTTAGAATTTACAAATGCAGCAATTTACTAATCAGATGAAAGGTTTAGCACTGGAAAATAGATAGATAAAAAGTGCATTTTATATACATTTATATAGATCAGACCAAAATGAGGGACAAATGAGGAGGAATGAGGGACAGAGGGACATTGTTCGAAATCAGGGACAGTCCCTCGAAATCAGGGACAGTTGGGAGGTATGGTTCACACTAGTGTAATTTTAGATGCAGCTTGAGTCACACAAAATCGCACGACAGTGGAAATCACATTCTTCCTTATGGTTAACATCAATGTAGCACAGTTTTGTAAAAGGTTCCTGTGCTGCTTTAGTGCGATTGCAACACAATTTTGGCACAATAAACTTCAATGGAAATGCACCAAAAACACATGTACATGCCTTCTGACGTGCATACATAATTCTACTGAAAATCTGATCAAATCACAGCCCCCTTTAACAAGGAGACCCCCAGATCCTGCTTTTTAATAACTAAGGGGCGGGGTGATGTCACCTGGTGAACCCGCCCCCTTTGTGACATCATTGCCTGAGGGTATGCTGGGTCATTGATGTCACAAGGGGTGGTGTCACCGATATTCACTGGTTGTTAGAGACACTGGCGGCCCCTCTCCTGAGTCAGAGCTCTTAACACTGCCTGAGCACAGCAGTGACAGCGTTAAGGTCCCCTGTCCCTCAAAACTGGGTTAATGCATTGGGTAAGTTAGGCATCCGTGAGGCCCCTGTGAGTGTGAGGCCTTAGGCGACCGCCTAATTTGCCTAATTAAAGAGCAGCCTCTGACGATCAGATTTTGCTCCATCTGACTTTTGTTGCCGGAAAGTTTGTCTGTTTGCAGAGCGAACATTTGTCTGATGAAAACCGAAAAAGTTTGTCCGATAGAGCATACAGAACGGTCGGATTTTCTGAAAAACCTGGTCATTTAGAAGTTTAACCTCCCTGGCGGTATGATTCTGTCTGGAATTACGTACCAAAAGCGGTACATTTATTTTGCAAGGAAATTGGCGTTTTATACTGTAGGCCTGTAATTTTTAGAAATAACTCACTTAAATCTGACCAAGCAAGAGTCTTGTAGGCATCCCGGGTATGATTTTTTTTTTAAAACAAAATTATAAATTATAATATAATAAATAATTATAAATAATTATAACAAATAATAATATAATTATAATAAAAATTATTCAATAATGTAATCAACTCAAAATCACTGAAATTTGCAGTTGCAGAATTATTTTATTTTATTTTTTTTATGACGAATTTCCCCGCAAATCGCTATCGCACAATTCTGCAAGTGATTATAATTTATTATCGCTGTTTTCTAGCTGATCTAAAACCATTTTTGACATAAAGGGACACTTTTGGACAATCTACAGTTTTTAGGCAGAAATGACATTTTTTATTATATAAAAGTACATGTAGGACACTGGGCAGACCACTAGGGACAAGGGGTGTGTATTTTTTACATACAGTACTGTAATCTATAAGATTACAGTATACTGTATGTAATGTGTTTGTTTACTTTTTTGAATTTGGCGCCGTTCTCCGTCCCCGTGCGTCGTAACGTCGCAGGGAACGGAGATCGGCGGCACACAGACACTGTGAATCGAGCGAGGAGGTCCCGCTCTCTCACACAGCGGGTGGCATCGCTGGATCCAGGGACAAGGTGAGTAAACCAAGCCTGTGGATCCAGCGAAGGTAAGCCCGTCCAGCCCGAGCGTGACTCGGGTTTGCCGATCCTAACATGTAAAACCAACCCCGAGTCACGCTCGTGTTTACCGTCAGGGGGGTTAAAAGTCCGATCATGTGTATGGGCCTTTTGACTGATTTTAAAGTTCAATTGGGCATCACAATGAAGCCCCAGGAAATAGTTTTGTTTTTTCTATACCATTCCATACCAGGGCGCAGACCCTGCAGCAATAACAAAAAGATACATAATACCACACATATTTTATTAGTATGGTGCAACTTCCATCATTTATGTAACCAAATGACACTTTTTTTGTGAAAATATCACAACTTTGAGCAGTGAGCAGCTAATATAATTATATATTGCTTATATATTCAGGTCTGCTCACATAAATAAAGCATACATGACCCTTACATATATTATTTCAAATAATGTAAGTCGTGTCTCGCTGAGGTGATAAAATAACACATTGATCTTTCACAAAGTGTTAAAACGGCATGCTAATTCAACACTTTCTCTACTGAAAAGTTGTTAGCACTTCCACTGATATTTTTTTTTTCCTAATTGTTAAACACCACTCGACGGAGGACTTAATATTGTACAATTCTTGTATTCAATCCCCAAATTATTTAGCTAATTAGTTTTATAGCAAGCACCAGTAATGAAGTTTTTTTCTGCAGTTTTATTTTAATGAAGTCCTGTTCACACAGTTTTAATTGTTTGTCCCAGTCAGCATCTCTACAGCAAAGTAAGCCTCAGAGCCCATCGGAAGAGATGACTAAATGAGTGTAGAGTTTGTTATTATTTATTAAATAAATGGAAGGTTTAATTAATAGAATGTATGTCAACGGTGCAGTTTTAATAGATGGTGTCAAGCTACTTTTTATTTAAGACCTACGTAGGTTATTTTTTAAATCTAATTTAATTATAGCACCTTCCGTACTTTACTTTATTTCCCTACTTTTAATTTAACATTTAAAATTTAAGAACGTAATAAAAACTAATGCCGTGTACACACGATCGTAATTTCCGCTGAAAAAAGTCAAACGGAATTTTTTCATCGTATATTCTGACCATGTGTGTGCCCCATCTGAGTTTTTTCCTTCGGAGATTCCGACTTTAAAAGAGAACATGTAAATTCTATCGGAAAATCCATTTGTCTGTATGGAACTTCGATGGAGAAAAAAACACATGCTTAGAATCAAGTCGACGCATGCTCGGAAGCATTGAACTTATTTTTTCTCGGCTCGTCGTAGTGTTGTACGTCACCGCGTTCTTGATGGTCGGAACAGTGTGTATGCAAGACAGCTTGAAAGGAATTCCAGCTGAAAAATCCATCAGAGTTTATCCCGACGGAAATTCTGATCGTGTGTACAAGGCATCAGTCAGTGACTGATGCAATGTGATGACATCATCATGTTGAACACCATGGCATCAGTTTTTTTCTTTTGGGAATTAAGGACTTGTCTACTGTAGATGTCAGGGTTGTGTTCAGGCCTGCTCAAGTCTATACATCAGGTTTACTATGATGAACATCATGTTGCCCAAGTACAAATCATTAGTAAGACCTCATCTGGAATATGCAGTTCAGTTTTGGGCCCCAGTTCTCAAAAAGGATATCGGGGAACTGGAGAAAGTGCAGAGAAGAGCAACCAAACTGATAAGAGGCATGGAGGAGCTCAGCTATGAGGAAAGATTATAGGAACTGAATTGTATCTCTCTTGAGAAGAGGAGATTAAGAGAGTTATGATCAACATGTATAAATACATAAGTGGTCTATATAATGAACTTGGTGTTGAGTTATTCACTTTAAGGTTATCACAGAGGACAAGGGGGCACTCTTTACGTCTAGAGCAGGGGTCTCCAAACTTTCTAAACAAAAGGCCAGTCTACTGTCCTCCATTCTGTGGCAGGGGCCGGAGTGTGACCATTGTGAGTAGAAATTGTCCTAGTGTCAGTGAAAGTTAACAATGCATCTTTGATAATGGGGGGGGGGGGGATAGTGCCTCACTTTATTGGTGCCGCATTGTTGGTGTTAGTGAAAGAAACAGTGCCCTTTTACTGATATCAGTGGGAAGAATAGTGTCCCCTCATTGGTGTCAATGGGAGGAATAGTGCCCCATCGTTGGCGTCAATGGGAGAAACAGTGTCCTAGTGTTGGTGTCAGTAGTAGGAATTATGCCCCATTGTTTGGTGTCAGTGGGAGAAATAGTGTCCCAGTGTTGGTGCCAGTTGAAGGAATAGTGTCTTTTCTCAGTGGAAGGAAACATGCCCCAAGGGCTGGATGAAGGCACGCAAAGATGTTTGGAGCTGTGAAAATGTGGAATAGGCTCCCTCAATAGCTGGCTCTGGCACTGCTCAGTAGATGGCTTTAAAAAAGGCCTGGATTCTTTCCTAAATGTACATAATATAACTTGATACTAACATTTATAGGTAAAGTTGATCCAGGTAATATCCGATCACCTTGCG
This sequence comes from Rana temporaria, assembly GCF_905171775.1. Classification (NCBI taxonomy): domain Eukaryota; kingdom Metazoa; phylum Chordata; class Amphibia; order Anura; family Ranidae; genus Rana; species Rana temporaria. The sequence goes on from NC_053489.1 coordinate 557,674,067, forward strand.
GGGGATCAGGAAGGAATTTTCCCCCCTACTGGAACACATTGGATTATGCTTTGCTGGGTTTTTTGCCTTCCTTTACATCAACTGTGGGTATAGGATTGTGTATATGGGATTGCTTTTTTTTTACCTTTCCTTTATTGGTTGAACTAGATGGACTTGGATCTTTTTTCAACCAGACTAACTGTAACTATATGTAACTTGTATCTTGTTATCAATGAGTAGCCCATCTATTCATGGGACAGCTGCAAATATGGGTTACATAGTTACTAACAGTTACATAGTTAACAAGGTTGACAACTCTGACCCAAGGGGGAGAATCTATTGAAGCTGTGCATGGTAGCCAATCAGCTTCTAACTTCAACTTGTTTAATTAAGCTTTGACAATACAACCTGGAAGCAATTGGTGTCTTTGCAGAGCTGCACCAGATTTTGCACCTCCCAGTTTTAGAAAATCTCCCTCCAATTGTCTGTATAGAGCAGGGATAAGCAATTAGCGGACCTCCAGCTGTTGCCAAACTACAAGTCCCATCATGCCTCTGCCTCTGGGTGTCATGCTTGATGCTGTCAGAGTCTCGCTATGCCTCATGGGACTTGTAGTTTGGCAACAGCTGGAGGTCTGCTAATTGCATATCCCTGGTATAGAGCAAGGATCCTCAAACTACGGCCCTCCAGCTGTTGTAGAACTACACATCCCATGAGGCATTGTAACACACTGACATTCACAGACATGACTAGGCATGATGGGAATTGTAGTTCCTGAACAACTGGAGGGCCGTAGTTTGAAGACCCATGGTATAGAGAAAATATGTGTTCCTGTGAATCTGTACCTTTTTGGAGGTTTTCCAAGGAAATCTTTTTTCACGTTTTGGCTGATGTGTACTCTTATAGCTGAACAGAAATTTTACCTGCTGGAAAACGTCTGTATAATGCTCTACACTTGTCAGATTGTCACACAAACTGTCACTTCAAAACCTCTATTATTCACGCTTTATGCTCACATTGCCGAGGTAAATCTAGCAACGTTTAAAGTGAAGCCATGCTCAGGTACTTCCGGTTCGAATTAAAGCTCCCTTAATGGGCACTATAATCTACTTATCCTATTCTTTACAAGCATCTACTTGACAATGCCACTACAATTCATACAAGTTACTATGCAAATACCAATGTACTAAAACAACTTTACAGCTGAACTCCAGGGAGAATAACAATGTTTCCTTGCAGTGGGACTGCCCCTGCACTGTAAGGATTAAATGCAGGTTTAGGTCTAGGGGGCCACAAAAAGCCCTTTTACTTACCCCAAAACTCTGCTTCCGCCAGGCTGTAAGATCGATCCCTGCAGCCTCTTCTCCCCTACGCTCTGGAGGTCACAGGACCTGACATCATCAAGTTACCGCGCAGAGCCCTAAGCCCTGCATTGGATGTGAGGACACCAAAGGATAGTCCAATAGCAGTGTGGAGGGGAGTAGAGGAGTTTGCTGGCTGCCAGGGAAGGGGAGGATTGGGTAAGTAAGACTGAATTTTGTGACATAAATAAGCATTTAGCCCTTGTAGTGTGGGGGAGCCTTTCCGCACAGGAGCATGTTTCCCTGGAAATGAACCCACACAGAATTTGCTCCCGAAGTCGGACTGACATGTTGTTTTGAAATTGTGTGAGTTCAGATTTCAAACCCACATTAGTGTAAACCTAGGCTCAAATCTAGAAGCCGATTAGTCACTAACACCAGGTCCTGTGTGCACCAGTTTTAATGAATCTCCCCCATAGTGTTGCTGTTTTGAGTGTGTGTTGGCCTGATCTCCGACAGAGCCTACAGCACAAGTCACAGGTCGAAATCTATCCCCTATTTTGGAGTCGCTATAACTTTTGCGCAAACCAATCACTATATGCTTATTGCGATTTTTTTTTTATACCAAAAATATGTAGAAGAATACATATCAGCCTAAACTGAGATTTTTTTTTTGTTTTTAAATTGGGATATTTTATTATAGCAAAAAGTAAAAAAAAATATATATATATATATATATATTAGTGCTGTCAATTAAACGCGCTATTAACGGCGTTAACGCAAACCCACGTTAACGCCGTCAATTTTTTTATCGCGCGATTAATGAGGCGGCGTTCGGGGGTTATACCGGGATGATGCCTGCAGCCGCAGGCATCATCCCGGTACCGTTGTTTAGAGCGGGCGATCGGCTATCCAAACATAACAACCGATGCGGCTAAAAGCCGCTCGGTTGTTATGCCGGAGGAGCGGGAGGGGACATCCCCCCCCTCCCGCCGCCTTTCGCCGCTCTGACCGGGCCTCCCGTCCCACCGGGAGACCCGATCCTCCTTCCGGCGCCTTCTGTGTCCAGGCGGAGACTGACACTAAGCCGTAAGCGGCTTTGATTCAGTCTCCGCATTGAAACCACGGAAGCGACGTCATGACGTCACTTCCGGGTTTCTCGGCTGCCAATGGCGCCGGATTTAAAAAAGTACACAGTATTCAGAATCGCCGTTTTCGGCGATCTGAATACTTTGAAGTGCAAAGGAGGGCTCGGAGGTCTTTTAGACCCCCGATCCCTCCATAAAGAGTACCTGTCACCACCTATTGCTGTCACAAGGGATGTTTACATTCCTTGTGACAGCAATAAAAGTGATCAAAATGTAAAAAAAATAAAAAAACACAATTTAATATTATAAAAAAATTAAAAATAAATAAGAAAACAAAAAAAATTTTTTTGGCGCGATTAATCGTGAATTAACTATGACATTAATGCGATTAATCGCGATTAAAAATTTTAATCGCTTGACAGCACTAATATATATATATATATATATATATATATATATTTTTTTTTAAATTGTCAGTCTTTTTTTGTTTAAATCAAATACCACCAAAAGAAAGCTCTATTTGTGGGAAAAAAGGACGTAAATTTGTCAGAATTGTCATACAAAGCGTGACAGTGCTGAAAGCTGAAAATTGGCCTGGACAGGAAGGGGGTGAAAATTATTGGTATTGAAGTGGTTAAATTATGTTTCTCAATGTAGTAATTGGGATATCAAAAAAGCGCCCGACTGATAACCCACTACTGCGCCAATGTAAAAGAGAAATTAAAGCGCCTAGCTGCTGTTTAAATAAATGATATGTGAAAAATAAAGGAATATATTACAGACATCAAGTGCCAATATAAAACCACAGCGCTATGAGAATAAATAAATATTCAAAACTAAATTTATGCAGGTGTACAATGTGATAACACAATTAAAGTGATTAAACTCATACATTGAAAACATGCAACAAAATTATTATATATTAATAATAAATATAAATTTAAGTGAAAAAAAGTCCGTGTTGTAACATAAAGACGTGAAGAAAAGAGTTCATATAACTTCAGTGTGTATAATCCACTTTTCAGAACTTCCACCACACCTCAGTGTTCAGTGCTCCAATCCCCCTCACAGTGGACACTCACCACAATGCTATGCCTCCCACTCTCGTGTTTGGCTAACGAGCTTGAAATAAATATCTCCACGGTGTCACCCGTCAATGAATTCCAGTGTTAAATGTAAGGATGTTCCAAGTAACAATGCAAAAAAAGGAAAGGTGCACAATAGTGTAAAAACGTAAGACCAGTTTAATATAAACACACAGGAAAACCTCCAAAAATTGCACTCACAAACAAACTCCAATAAAAAGCTTTGTGTATGAACAGAACGCTGCACACTTCAAAATCCTCAATGGCAAATAACAGTGGTCACGGCGGACCCTCGGTCAACTGGATTATCTCACAGCAATCCTCGGCACAGCACACCACTTCAAACGATACTTTGTATTTCCAAATAGCTCCGATATAACTGCAAGCAGTCTTGGATGTAACTTAGGACTTTCTAAACATGGATTAGGCCACGCCCCGACATGTTTCGACTTCCTGTCTTATTCATGGGTATGGGCCAATCAGTTCTTCCCCTCTTTTAAGAATATTCAGGGATACTGCCAGCAAATGAAATCAGACAGTGACGATTCACACCACGCCTCTTGCGTGTGCGTATCGCACTATCTGGAAGAGCGAGGACGTCACCCGGTCACATATGCGATGGTGTCCAATAGGGTGAGATCATCGCCGCTGTCTATGGGCGGGAGCTGTGTATAGCGTCTCATCTATCACTATGGAAACGAGGAGCGCAGCCAATCATGCTGCGCCTCTCTTGATACGCCGTAGAATGATCAATGAGTGTGAGCTATCATTATGGTGCCGCGTTGTCCTAACAACGGGGGACGCGGCCAACTGGTCACGTGTGCCCCGTGGTCAATAGACACTACTCGAAGCTTTAATCCATACGGAAATATAGTACACAAAAACTGCACTGATATAACACACAGCGGTTTACTTTTTAAACTGACAAGTACAAATTGGAGAATGAGATAGTGCGGGCATAATAGCACTTATCAAAACCTAGGAATAAAAAATGATCTAAATTTGGGACCGGTCTCTCAAGGATCCCCGTGACCACCAATACCTAGTTTTAACACACATCTCAATAAAGGTCATACATTCATTAAGTAAATGCAGAACTTACATCATTAAATTAAAAAATTTAAAAATTAAAAATAAAAACTAGCACTATAATTATGGTCTGACATATATATATGATAAATTAAAACAATGTATAAAATATTTTAAAATTTATATATAAATGAATAAAAATATATATAAAAATAAATTATACACGAATCTATATATCTACATAGTAGTCCGAGAGGAGCTCAGCCATTCCATTCAGGACAACATATCATGAGGTGTCCCTCGTGAATATGGGTAAATATACAAATAAAATTAAATGAATGAATTAAATATGGAATGAATGGTTGATTATCAATAATGATTGAGGATGAACGAATATAAATAAATTAAATCCAGACATCATGATAACCGTATGAATTTACATGGAGTCCAGGTATCTGGCCCCAACACTGACAACTGCAAGGATGAGGGTTTCAACTGGTATCACCCAAGCTGATGTAGCTTATTATCCTGCAATTCAGTACTGGGTACAGCCCTAAACCGAACAATAAAGAATGAGTTGCTCACTAATACCATATACAAATGGCATAGATGAACAGCCTGAATTTGGAAAATATACTGGAGGCGTTGTATGCTTCAAGAATTGTTAATAAAGCAGTTGAGGTCAACTTCTATATTTAAACCTCGAGGCTGAAGACATTTAAGCAGGTATATCCACTGGGTTTCGCGCTGTGAGAGGTCCCTTATTCTATTTGAACCCCTCCACCCGAAGTACACTACATCGATCCCACAAAATTGGATCAGAGATGGATCCTGTTTATGTCTCTTTTTGAAATGCATCGAGACGCTGTGATGTTCAAAGCCCTTTTTTATGTTCGCTAGATGTTCAGCGATTCGCACCCTAAGCAATCTTTTAGTTCTCCCCACATAAAGTAAACCACATGGGCACCATAATAGATAGACTACATAGGAAGAATTACACGTGCTGAATTCTTTGATTTCAAAAGATTTACCATCACTTCCTGTTATTTCACATTTCCCCCTGTTATGTGTGCGTACTGTCCGACAACATATACACTTTCGACAGGGAAAAAAGCCTTTTAGGTCAATTTTTATAGAGGGATTGGGAGGATCCAAAATTTTCCGGACAACCCTATCCCCAAAATTTGGTGCCTTTCGGTAAATAAACCGAGGTTGTTCTGGTATTACAGTCCCCAAATGTGTGTCTCTAGCCAAAATATACCAATGTTTACGAAAGATGGTTTCAATCTCCTTATATTGAGAGTGGAATCCTGTTAAAAAACCCCATTGGTGTTGACTATTAGATTCAGCAGATACCCTCTTTCTCAGACATTGTTCCCGCGGTACATTTGCTACATCTCTTATGATGTTATTCAATTTAGTTTCATTGTAACCCTTCTGTACAAATCTCTGTTTCAACATAGTTGCTTGTTCTATATAGTCAGATTCCTCAGTACAATTTCTCCTCACTCTTAGGAACTGTCCTTTCGGAATATTGTTTATCCACGCCGGATGATGTCCGCTCCGGATCGACAAGTAGCTGTTCCGATCTGTCGTCTTGAAGTGTACTTTAGTCTTCAATTTTCCATCTAGATGTTCAATGTTGACATCAAGGAAATCGACTGAACTGGTGCTGATATTATATTCAAGCTTGATGTTATTACTATTGTTGTTGAGATCTGTTAGGAACTGTCTCAGATCCAACTCCGATCCCTCCCAAATAAGTAAGAGATCGTCGATGAATCTACGATAGAAAATCAGCTGTTGTTTCTGGTTACGGAAGATATATCTATCCTCCCACTCCGCCATGAACAGGTTGGCGAGGCTAGGGGCAAACTTTGCTCCCATAGCCACGCCATCCTCCCAATCCCTCTATAAAAATTGACCTAAAAGGCTTTTTTCCCTGTCGAAAGTGTATATGTTGTCGGACAGTACGCACACATAACAGGGGGAAATGTGAAATAACAGGAAGTGATGGTAAATCTTTTGAAATCAAAGAATTCAGCACGTGTAATTCTTCCTATGTAGTCTATCTATTATGGTGCCCATGTGGTTTACTTTATGTGGGGAGAACTAAAAGATTGCTTAGGGTGCGAATCGCTGAACATCTAGCGAACATAAAAAAGGGCTTTGAACATCACAGCGTCTCGATGCATTTCAAAAAGAGACATAAACAGGATCCATCTCTGATCCAATTTTGTGGGATCGATGTAGTGTACTTCGGGTGGAGGGGTTCAAATAGAATAAGGGACCTCTCACAGCGCGAAACCCAGTGGATATACCTGCTTAAATGTCTTCAGCCTCGAGGTTTAAATATAGAAGTTGACCTCAACTGCTTTATTAACAATTCTTGAAGCATACAACGCCTCCAGTATATTTTCCAAATTCAGGCTGTTCATCTATGCCATTTGTATATGGTATTAGTGAGCAACTCATTCTTTATTGTTCGGTTTAGGGCTGTACCCAGTACTGAATTGCAGGATAATAAGCTACATCAGCTTGGGTGATACCAGTTGAAACCCTCATCCTTGCAGTTGTCAGTGTTGGGGCCAGATACCTGGACTCCATGTAAATTCATACGGTTATCATGATGTCTGGATTTAATTTATTTATATTCGTTCATCCTCAATCATTATTGATAATCAACCATTCATTCCATATTTAATTCATTCATTTAATTTTATTTGTATATTTACCCATATTCACGAGGGACACCTCATGATATGTTGTCCTGAATGGAATGGCTGAGCTCCTCTCGGACTACTATGTAGATATATAGATTCGTGTATAATTTATTTTTATATATATTTTTATTCATTTATATATAAATTTTAAAATATTTTATACATTGTTTTAATTTATCATATATATATGTCAGACCATAATTATAGTGCTAGTTTTTATTTTTTATTTTTAAATTTTTTAATTTAATGATGTAAGTTCTGCATTTACTTAATGAATGTATGACCTTTATTGAGATGTGTGTTAAAACTAGGTATTGGTGGTCACGGGGATCCTTGAGAGACCGGTCCCAAATTTAGATCATTTTTTATTCCTAGGTTTTGATAAGTGCTATTATGCCCGCACTATCTCATTCTCCAATTTGTACTTGTCAGTTTAAAAAGTAAACCGCTGTGTGTTATATCAGTGCAGTTTTTGTGTACTATATTTCCGTATGGATTAAAGCTTCGAGTAGTGTCTATTGACCACGGGGCACACGTGACCAGTTGGCCGCGTCCCCCGTTGTTAGGACAACGCGGCACCATAATGATAGCTCACACTCATTGATCATTCTACGGCGTATCAAGAGAGGCGCAGCATGATTGGCTGCGCTCCTCGTTGCCATAGTGATAGATGAGACGCTATACACAGCTCCCGCCCATAGACAGCGGCGATGATCTCACCCTATTGGACACCATCGCATATGTGACCGGGTGACGTCCTCGCTCTTCCAGATAGTGCGATACGCACACGCAAGAGGCGTGGTGTGAATCGTCACTGTCTGATTTCATTTGCTGGCAGTATCCCTGAATATTCTTAAAAGAGGGGAAGAACTGATTGGCCCATACCCATGAATAAGACAGGAAGTCGAAACATGTCGGGGCGTGGCCTAATCCATGTTTAGAAAGTCCTAAGTTACATCCAAGACTGCTTGCAGTTATATCGGAGCTATTTGGAAATACAAAGTATCGTTTGAAGTGGTGTGCTGTGCCGAGGATTGCTGTGAGATAATCCAGTTGACCGAGGGTCCGCCGTGACCACTGTTATTTGCCATTGAGGATTTTGAAGTGTGCAGCGTTCTGTTCATACACAAAGCTTTTTATTGGAGTTTGTTTGTGAGTGCAATTTTTGGAGGTTTTCCTGTGTGTTTATATTAAACTGGTCTTACGTTTTTACACTATTGTGCACCTTTCCTTTTTTTGCATTGTTACTTGGAACATCCTTACATTTAACACTGGAATTCATTGACGGGTGACACCGTGGAGATATTTATTTCAAGCTTGTTAGCCAAACACGAGAGTGGGAGGCATAGCATTGTGGTGAGTGTCCACTGTGAGGGGGATTGGAGCACTGAACACTGAGGTGTGGTGGAAGTTCTGAAAAGTGGATTATACACACTGAAGTTATATGAACTCTTTTCTTCACGTCTTTATGTTACAACACGGACTTTTTTTCACTTAAATTTATATTTATTATTAATATATAATAATTTTGTTGCATGTTTTCAATGTATGAGTTTAATCACTTTAATTGTGTTATCACATTGTACACCTGCATAAATTTAGTTTTGAATATTTATTTATTCTCATAGCGCTGTGGTTTTATATTGGCACTTGATGTCTGTAATATATTCCTTTATTTTTCACAAATTATGTTTCTCGCACGATTTTCCCATCATTGATTAGATATTTTTTTTTTTTTTCCAAAAATGGCTGAGCTGTATAGCAAAGATGCCAGATTACAAATCTGCCAGCAATGGATTACAAATCAGTTGGCATCCAGAAAATATGTATGTTTGAACATCATATAAAGCTGCCTGCCTGGATTAAAGTGCTATATTGGGCAAACAATTTCTTGGTGTAGGCTGGTGATCTTTAATCATTTTTGTGTTGGTTGCTGTGCCAAGGGCACATTTGCATATCTTCTGTAATAAGCCTTGGCCTTCTGCACTTGGCTAATGGCCGTTCCAGAAACCCATTTCTAAATGCAGCTGTTGTATAAGAGGTATGGCAGCATTTTTTTTTTGCTTGTATAGCTAAACGGCCATACACAACACTTCCTTTGTCTTTATAAATGCCGCCACAATATGTTTCTCTTTGTTACAGAGCTGTTCTAACATATTTTTAGCTTGTTCACAGCTTTGTTATGTAGCATTACCTCAGACACATAATTCTTAGTTTAAGCAATTATTGTATTTGGTAGTTCACATACTGTATGCTACACCTTGCCAAAGAGCATCACATTATTCAGCAGGAAGAGGCAGACATTCTCCAGAGCTCTTACCGTGGACTCCTGCGGAGAATCCGATTTTGCCTGCTGATTCTTAAGATCTGTCCAGGAGGGCTGCCAACGGGTCACAAATGTAAAACCTCTCTAATTAACACATAATTGTCCTGCTGACCTAGTCCTGATGATCCCTGTGGGTGTATATATGAACCGGGCTGATCATTTCATACAATGCATTCATGCCAATAAATGTGCTCAAGATGGAAGAAAGCAAGGGACAAAAACATATGGTATAATTTGCCCAAAACTGCACCAATGCCAATGCCAATTCACTACAAAGGGCAACAGATTATAAAACTGATAACCCAAAAAAGTACATTTCAGTCAAAATGTTAAATGAAAGTGTACATCCAGCCAAAACTTTATGTTAGGATAGACTGGAGAAGAGTCAGCAACTTTGTCAAGTGCATCTTGCTTATCACGCTACCTTTGTCCTAGTAATCATTATGAACAGAACTGTAAGTGAGGGAAAATCCAACATTTTGAATTGTCTCCATGAATGAAGAGAAAATCAGACATAAAACTAGAAATGGTCTTTCTGGCTTTATACCAAGATAAAGAGATAACAATTATGGCTTTATATATATTTTAAGCGCTGGGGCACAACTCTACCTACTTGGTACAGCACTGTGGTCTTCAAACTGCGGCCCGTGGGCTAGATGCAGCCCTTAGCTTGCCTTTATCCAGCCCTTGGGCTGCTATTTCTTCTACTGACACCAATGTTGAGGCACCATTCCCTCCCACTGACACCAATAATGAGGCACTATTTATATTTGATTGCAATGATGGGAACACTATTTCTCCCAATAATTCAAATGATGGGGCAGGATTCCTCCCACTGACACCAAGGGTGGAGCACTTTTTTTCTTACTGACACCGATAATCGGGCACTATTCCACCCACTGACACCAGTGATGGAGCACAATTCCTCCCACTGACACCAATGATGGGGAACTATTCCTCCAACTGAGACCAATGATGGGGCACTATTCCTCCCCCTGACACCACAAATGATGGGGCACTATTACTTCCAGTAATACAAATGATGGGGCACTGTTCCTCCCACTGACACCAATATTGGGGCACAGTTTTTCCAACTGGCACCAATGATGGGGATCTGAAGAAGGGAGTCACCGCTCCAGGTGGGTATTCAAATGAAAAATGCACTACAAAATGCAGCAAAGATAGGGATAGCAGCCTACACGTTTCACACTATGGATCAGTGCTTAGTCATGGCTGAGCTGAGCTGAGCCATGAACCATGACTAAGCACTGATCCATAGTGTGAAACGTGTAGGCTGCTATCCCTATTTTTGCTGCATTTTGTAGTGCATTTTCCATTTGTTTTTACAATAAAGACAACCCAAAGGTTTATTGGAGAGCGGCTGTCCATTTTCTAGCCTCTACTAAATGATGGGGATCTATTCCTCCCACTGACACCAATAGAGGGGCATAATTCCTCCCACTGGCAGCTTCCTCCCACTGACACTAACAATGGGGCAATATTCCTCCCACTGATACCAATGATGGGGCACTATTTTTCCTACTGATACCAATGATGGGGCACTATTCCTCCCACTGACACCAATGATGGGGCCTGATTCCTCCCCCTAGCACCAATGATAGGATACACATCATCCCACTGGCACCAATGATGGAGCACTATTCCTCCTTTCTTTTAAAGTGATCACATTCCTTCTGTTCTCAGCTGCATATAAGCTCGGGGAGAAGAAATAGCAGTACAGTGAACTTCCCCGTGAAAGACCGTGCAAAGGGAGGGTGTGTGTGGGGGGGTTAGGACAGGTCAGATCGGGCAGGACGCTCGATGGATGTACATTCTATCCATGGACCTTGATGGGGCTATAGATCCGATTTTGGCCTCTTGGCGTTCTTGGGATGACTTGCCCATGAGCAGGTGTCACATTGGAGCAGGATCTTCCATCTGAAAACTCCCTCCCGTCGGATACTAACCCAGCCTAGCCCCATCAAGGTCCATGGACAGAGTGTACATCCATTAAGCACCCCACACAGCTCCCAGGAGCTTCAGGGTCTCCGGGCAGCCATGCATCCCACCTGCCACAGTTGAAGCTTCCACATAAGTTGTGAGTTTAGTGTCTCTCAGGCACATTTGCATCCTCCTGCATGGGCTATTGATATTGCTTCTTGGGAATAGACTGTTCTAATAAAGTGACTTATTTTCCAAACTATCCAATCTGTCTGATCTGTGTACTGGAACAGCGCTTCCCTTGTTGAACTTTGTTACTGTTTTCTCATTTGGTCTTATGAGATTGGGAGCAGCGGCCGGTTTAACCTTTTACATTCAGAGTGCACTTTGGACACATCCATGCTCTTGTTTTTTTTACTTGTTTACTTTCTCATACAAGCACATGGTACAGCAGGCATGTATCAGGAATCTGAAATGTTGGTTTTACTGATACTTTAAATGGGATACGCCCGGTGTGCCCCCCACATGTATGTTCCCGTCAGACACCAAGCTTTTGTCAGAAAGAGCGTTCAGTGGCCAGAAAGCCTTCACAGTTATCTGCCCTCTAACGTCTGTATAAGTAAGCTACTGAAAGCCATGGGTTAAAGCATAGCTTTGTGCTTTGAATTCAGTGAATAACATAAGTCTGGGAGTTATATTAGGAGAACGGCAGTTTACAATAGGAATAAAACATGGATAGGGAGGAGGAAAGCAAAATACAGCGCATCTCTCACAAACCCCCCTCCCCCACACCCCTGAAGCATGCCATTCAGGAACCTGCACCCTTTCTAGACTAACGAGAGTGTATAAACAGAAGAGTACCAACCTGCCTGGGGGCACCTTATAGAAACATAGTATGGATCTATAAAATAAAAAACACTCCCGGTTTATTGTGTCATTAGATGCTGGTGAGTTTGTTGCTTATTCTAGCAGGACACTTGTGATATATAGATCAATGCATGGCACCAGCACAGTGATCCAGGAAGAGAGTTTTAGTAATAGAGTTGCCCACCTCTAACCAAGTTAAATTTGATAGATAGACTCAGACTGACTGTAATATATGCCTTAAATAAACTTTAATAAATCACAAAACTTTAACGCAGAAGGACACCTAAAACTACAGTCTTCAACAATCCAAAAATGTATACAGTACTTTGCAAACAGGATCCATACATGACATGTCTTCTAGTTCTTCAACTCAGTCTAAGTCAGATCTCTTGGATGTCATGTATAGATCTAGACCGATCAACATGCAAGCTATTGGCTTTTTTACTTGTTTACACCTCTAACCAAGTTAAATTTGATAGACTGAGGCCCCGTACACACGGCCGAGGAACTCGACGTGCCAAACACATCGAGTTCCTCGGCCAGTTCAGCCCTGAAGCCGCCGAGGACCTCGGCGGGCCGAGAGCTCCCATAGAACAACGAGGAAATAGAGAACATGTTCTCTATTTCCTCGCCGAGGTCCTCGTCGGCTTCCTCGGCCGAAAGTGTACACACGGCCGGGTTTCTCGGCAGAATTCAGCCAGAAACTCGGTCGGAGGCTGAATTCTGCCGAGGAAACTGGTCGTGTGTACGGGGCCTGACTGTAATATATGCTGTCAGTGGGTATTAAAATTGTGTCTGAACCGCAGTGGACAGAAAGAGATAAAATTGTTTGATTCTCCCATCAACACTGTCAGTGTTGATGGGGAAATCCCTCCTGCAGCACTGTTGTATTCTGCCAGCTTGGAGCCTTCCATGCCAGCAGAACAAAATGATTAGTGTTGCCGGCTATAGCCAGCAGCAGTGATCATTTGGGAAAAACCCAACATGCTGGTTGTATACAAGTTGGTCAATAGATAAACCTATGTACAACCAGGGTGCCCATATAGAGATCAAAATTTGTCTTGATTGTTGCTGAACAGGTCAAACTTTAAACCATGTATGGCTCGTATAAGCCGTAAAGTAAAGCTAAAGGCCAAAGTTTTTTTCTCTAGTTTTTGGATAGAGTGGAGAGGGATTAGAACACCCATCAGGGTTTTATTGCGATCTGTTCCGCCATTAAGGAGATTCTCAACTTTGTTTGTCCTGTTTACCATTAGCATTGAAAGTGAAAGTAAAAGAAAATTACATATTTTGGGTTGTCCCCAGAAAAGCAATAGAGGGTAAATCTTCCAATGGGGGTGTTCTGACAAAATAGCCAATTCATTGAGGTCTCTAATCACATCACTTCCAGTTACTGTAAAGCATCAGTATTTGGAGATTTAGACAAATTGCTGTTTTAACACAACACCGGCAAGCATGTACACTCAGGTACACGATATTATGAGCGAACATTGTTAGTCTGCTCGATACTAAACAAAAAAATGGCCCCCTCCAATGCGGCAACAACTTTTTTCACCTTAGTTCTGTCAAACAGCAAACTCTTTATGTACCGGAGTGCACATGCTTGTCGGTGTTGTGTCAAAACAGCAAACTTTTCCTTTACCGGAGTGTACATGCTTGCCGGTGTTGTGTCAAAACAGCAAACTCTTCCTGTACGGAGTGTACATGCTTACCTGTGTTCTGTCAAAACAGCAAATGCTTTGTGTACCGGAGTGTACATGCATGCTGGTATTGTGTCAAAACAGCACTCTTTGTGTACTGGAGTGTACATGCTTGCCGGTGTTCTATCAAGACAGCAACTCATCTAAATCTCCAATTACTGATGCTTTACAGTAACCGGAAGTGACATGATTGGAGATCTCGATGAATTGGCTATTTTGACAGGGCGGGGCACTAGCTCTCATGACCTGGGGGTCCCCAAAGGATTCCCTTTATGTGCAGGGATTTCCTCTTCCTGTTTGGTTATGAGACAGGAAGTGAAGGGAAATCTCAGCAATGGGACACAGATGGTGGAAAAAAAAAATCCTTACGCTATCCAAAATGAAAAAAAAAATAGTTCTACTTTGAAAATAAAGCTTTGCTTTAATGTTATTTAAAGAATTAAATTAGAGTAATGTAAGGTCCGTCGGACTTTCGACCAAAAAAGTCCAATGGAGGCTACACATGGTCGGACTTTCCTGGGAAAAAAAGCATGTCTGACTTTTTTTCTCGGAAAGTCCGGCCATGTGTACGAGGCATTAGAGTTCTATGTGAAAAAATAATGAAGGAAAGAGATGATTCTACTTTTAAGTCACAAATTATTCAATGCACACTACAAATGAAATATCTATATAACATTTCATTTTATGTACAAGCAAAGGAACCCCGCTAATGTTCAAAAAAACCTCAATTATTTCACACCAAGTTAATTCAATATCATACATAAATGTTCCAGCTCCCTAGCAACATTCTAGTGATTATTGAGATTCATGTATAATACCGATTTTTTTTTTTCCCCCTAAACGGCTGGGAGTGTCAGCTTGTTGATACAAAACACACACTGATCTTTCAATCAGCAGCCTTAAAATAAAAAAGCTCTGGGAGCGCTATGGCAGCTAGACGAAGGCAGGCTTGTTATTTCAGGCGGTTGTATGCCTTTTGTTGGCTCGTTTTATTAGTTGTAAATATTTACATGAAATTTCTATGGTGCATTTTCGAAGGTTTATGCTTTGTATGAGGTCCTTTTACATACTCATTGTTTGAATGAAAGCCTCTGCTGTCAGTCATTTGCTTATGTTTCTTTTTTTATTGGGACTTTGCAACTTGGAAGCACAGGTTATCGAGCAGAACTGTCATTAATTTGCATTTCTATGAAACAATCTCCAGAAGAAATACCGCCAATTGATATATGAAGAATTCCATATGCAATCTTGCTCTTTTCTTCTGCTGCAACATAAACATTCTTTGCCGTAAACAAAAAAAAAAAAAGACTTTTTTTTTTTAAAGTATGTCACATAGTTCTCAATATTCATACAGCTGTATTATTCTATGATATATTCTAGAATGGCACATTGAGATGTTTAAAGAGGGCGTAGTGGGATTAAATGTATTCATGCGCTCCGGCTCCAAGGTCCAGGGTTGTATAAACTGTTGGATAAAAATAAACTCACTAGGTGAATAAAATATGCAAGTTAAATCCATCTTTAAAGGGATTTCCAGCATTAAGTACCATTTAACAGAGCAATTCCAGGCAACAAGTGAAAGCATTCACTGAGCTACAAATCTTCTACAGTAAACACAGCAACTGTGCTATAGCAAAAATAACATTTCAGCTGACCTGATTTTGAGTTCTCTGTATTCCCATTCAAGTAAAAGTGATTGTAAATGATCGCCTTGTAAAACAACCCATTCAGTTTAAAATAGGAATGAAAGGCAAAACATTTGTGTATAGGTATAAAAAAAAAACATTATTAATACCTTTGTTTCCCTTTTATAAGTGATCACATACCCTCTGCTCTCAGCTGCATAAGAGCTGGGGGGAGGAGAAACAGCAGCACACTGAGCTTCCCAGTTCAGCGGGGGCGTGTCTGGACAAGTCTGATCATTGGAGGAGAACAGGCTGAGTTCCCAGCATAGCTAGAGTACCTTAAACTACCTTAATTCACCTGTGTTGGTTAATCATGTGACTTTTGTATATACTATTTAAGTGTTACCTGTTTTGCTTTTTATCAGTCATGACTAAGGACTAACGTCCGAAACGCGTAGGCTGTTTTACAGCTCTGTACATGTATTTAATTAAGAAATACTATTTTGGATGTCATGCTGAGTGCCGACCATCCCTTTCCTTATTCTGATACGTTGGAGGTGTCCACAGGCTCAAGGTCTGAGCACCGGGGGGAGCTTTTATGGGGGAAGGTTGCAGCTCCTATACACCTGTTTTCCAGAGAACCCATGGTTGTCTGAATGCCCGAAGAGTGACTACATCTGGCAGTTTTCCTATGGGGAAAGCCTGCGGGGGAGCATACACACGGCAGGGTTTCCCGCCCAAAGCTCTCATGGCAGTTTTCCTGCCAGGAAAAACAGCCGTGTGTAGGGGGAAAAAGCTGCCAAGCCGATTCTCAGCTTTCCCCTCAGGTTTCCCAGTGGTAAAAAGTCCGCCGGGAAACCTGATCATGTGTACAAGGCATCACAGTTTTCTGTTTATTTATTTATTTTGTGTGCTGGGACCCTACTAAAATATACTGATTGTCTGCACATACAGAGGGCAACTATTGTATGTCCTTGGTCACTGATCATTATACACCCTTTCTGTACACACAGTGGATGCATTTATTTTATGCTCTAATTAGCTTTTAATAAACATTGATTGTGTGCACAAAGTGACAGCGTTTTTATGACCTGTTCAAACACATATTCCCCAAATAAGTCATCTATTTTTTGATCTGAGAAAACTTTCACTTTTTATTTATCCTATAATGCAGAGATGCCATTTTGTGCCCTGAGCCAAATTCTCTACCCAAAGCAGAGGCAGACTTTTGATTGCCTGAGGCTATGATCAAGAGAATAAACCCTCCATAATAAAAGAGACATGAGATACAAAGTGTTGGTGGCAGTAAGATTAGTACTTTTGTGCTTATATTTATAATGTGCTTTGGCAGTGCTTGGTTGCGGTATCATAAGGCTTGTAGGCTTAAACAAATTGTTTGCATACAGTAGGTGCCTGTTGCTTCAGCTATTCTCCATGTCAGAGCTCCAAAGCATTGCCATGACCTGCACCCTCCACTTCTATCATTGTAGATGTTTCAGCATGCTCTGAACAGTAGCTCTAATTGTGTTCATAAGAGGTTGATGTCCAAACTCCTCTGATTTCCCCTTGAGCAAAGGAAAACAACTTTAATTGTATTGCTGAATCACCCAGTTCAATGTTTGTCTAGCTGCTATTCATATTTTATCTGCACCTGGTGTACTAGTTTAGCTCTGGTTCTTGAAAACATGTCTTAAAAATACACAGAAAAGTAAAAAAAAAAAAGCTTCAGTGTTTTTTTTTTCTACAAAGAAAAATAGGACAGTGTGGTCAGTAAATAGAAGACAAAAATATACATTTTCAAGCAGACTTCCACCAGGTTACCTTGATGGATAGGCTTAGGTCTATTGGCTATGGGTAAACGATAGCTACTGTATGTAAGGCAGTACTGACTTACCTTAATGGATAGGCTTAGGTCTATTAGCCATGGGTGGACAATGGCTATGTAAGGCAGTACTGACTTGCCTTAATGGATAGGCTTTGGTCTATTAGCCATGGGTGGACGATAGCTATGTTAGGCAGTACTGACTTACCTTAATGTATAGACTTGGATCTTTTGGCCATGGGTGGACAATGGCTATGTAAGGCAGTTCTGACTTGCCTTTATGGATAGGCTTAGGTCTTTTAGCCATGGGTGGATAATGGGTATGTAAGGCAGTGCTGACTTGCCTTAATGCATAGGCTTTGGTCTATTAGCCATGGGTGGGCGATAGCTATGTAAGGCAGTACTGACTTACCTTAATGGATAGGCTTAGGTCTATTGGCCATGGGTGGACAATGGCTATGTAGGTAGTACTGACTACCTGTAAAATTGATGTAGCTGTAGCAGGGACAGCAGGGTCTCTCAGAAAAACACTCTATAAGCTTTACACAGTTGAAATAAAGTCCAACCCTATATGTAGTTATAGTTCTAAAAAGGTTTTTTTTATAGCTGAATGGGCAAGACACAACATTTTCACATGCTGATGTTGCAGGAGAAACTTGAAATTACCACTTTTAATTACACAATTGCAAAACTTTTTGTAAGAAATAAGGACCTAGTGATAGGTTTTAAACCAGGGGAAATATAACAGAGTAATGCACACAAATGTAAATTTTAAGTTAAATAACTATTTAGGTTTTATTCATCTTGATTATGGACTAATGTGCATTGCATTTTATTCAGAAATACACAATACAGCTTTTTGTGTCAGCATAGCATAGGGATGCGAAATTTAAAAATCAGCAGAAGACCATGCACCATGTTCTCCAAATCCCGGTATCATGCTCTAAATATCATTCTGCCGCGTGTGCTGGCTGTTCAGAGGCTCATACATTTCTGTATGGTACACTGTAACTCTCTATTTGGGTTTAATTTGTGCAAATGAAGCATCACTATTCCTTGGAAATGTGATTTGCTGGTCTGCATATCGGTGAGTCCACAGAACTGCCATAAATTGAATGTTATAAATTGTACTGCAAGCTTAAGCAGATCAAGAGCATATTTTTATGATTTCTGCTACCCTGCAAATCAGACTAATCTGCTAGAGAATGTGCAAATAATCCAGGCATATCTAAGTATTGCTATAAACTTACAACCCTTTGTCGCAGGCAGCAACACAGATAAACCTAAACCATGAAGCAGCATCTCTTCCTAAATGCTGCAGACAACTTTTGGAGCCTAACAATAATTTATTGTAAGACACTTATTTTTCATTTTAGGGCCACTAAATAATCCATTCAATGTATATCCAATCAGGTAGGTCTTCACATTGCAAAATTGATGGAAAATGTAGAGGAGATTGTAACCTGCCTTACTTGAGATAGATAGATAGATAGATAGATAGATAGATAGATAGATAGATAGATAGATAGATAGATAGATAGATAGATAGATAAATAGATACACACAAAATTCCTGCTAAATCTAAAAGATAAAACTGTACTGAGTAATATAAAAAAAAGCTCTGTATTTGATTGACGTCTTGCAGGACATTTACATGGGTGCTTCGGCCTGTAGAGAGTTGATAGGAGAGACACACAATGTAATCCGTTCTTATAAGAGCCCCCCGATTCACCAATTACCCCATCTCCTACCCACATCTGATCCTATGCTAGCTAGACCCCCTGGTTCCTGTGGCACACAGGGTGATTAGGGTGTGTCCAGGCACACCGCCACACCCTGTGCACATGCCTATAATAGATAGATAGACAGGCAGACAGATTGATCGATCATTTATTTTCCAATAATTTTATTGCCAAGTTTTTGAATATATGTACAATACAAATACAAACTGTTGCAGAGTCCATACAAGAACATAACCAGATCAAGTTTGCCTTGCAAGCATGTGGCAAGAAAAGAAACCTAGACTACCTTGGGATAGATAGATCATTTCATATATCCACTCTTAACCCACGATCAGAAATTCAAGAGGTTAATCCTCTCTATTGCGTAAAAAGACTGTGTGATCCTGTTTCCTCATAACCTCTCCTTCTTCTTTTGTCTCAAATATATCTCCTGATATTTAGAGAGTCTATGGAGTCAGGCTGCACATGCTCAGTTTAGTTTTATGCCAACAGTTTGAAAATCGAATGCCCCGTACACACGATCGAAAATTCTGACCGTGTGTATGCTCCATCAGACTTTTGCTGTCGGAATTTCCACCAACAAAAGATTGAGAGCTGTTTCTCAAATTTTACGAAGGAACAAATTCCTATCGGAAAATCCGATCGTCTATAGCAATTCCCACTTGCAAAATTCTGACGTATGCTCGGAAACAATTTGACGCATTCTCGAAAGCATTGAACTTAATTTTCTTGGCTCGTCGTAGTGTTGTACGTCACCGGGTTCATGACGGTCGAAAGTTCAGAGAACTTTTGTGTGACCGTGTGTATGCAAACCAAGCTTGAGCGGAATTCCGATCATGTGTACGTGGTATTACGGTGTACAGTAGCACCACAGGAGATTACAGCACTATGGAAATTATTAATGATGTTGATCATCAAATTATAAATCTTAGTTACTTGCTGCCAGCAATTGATTTAGTTTTATTACGTTGTAATTGTATTATGATGCTTTGATTATTTCTTTAAAGGCAAGTTTATGGTTACACCTTTTACTATATTCTGTACGTTTAACTTTAACAGGGGTATTTATAATAAAAGATGCAAATAGAGATATTTGTAGGAACAGTGTTCCTCAAAGACACACACCATGCTTATTCGTTCATTTTACCTGCATCCTAAAGGCCAACTTTATATCAGGCCAAACCTGTCCTATATAAACATGCTATAGATAACATATACAAGTGTATTTTTGCATAAAGGTAGATCTGGGATTACCATCTGATGTGGTCGCCTTTTGAAAAATCATCATAGTTCTGGGCAACAGCTGACAGAACCCCCCCCCCTTTCATCCCCCCACCACCATCAGTGACAGGACATCATTTTTAAACTTGTAGCTTTTAAAGTAAAGAGTGCTGCTGGGATTTCTGGTTATTCTTCCCGTGTGCTGTGCTTGAATGCTAGTGGTAAACTATAATGATTATTAAGATAATAAAAGACAAGGGATTCCCAGGGAACTGCAGAATTTCTAAAGGATCTCCCAGCAATAACAACCTGCCTTGCAACTGTCTTTGTCTAATTGAAACATCAGAATCAGCTGTCTGATAAGGGATAAGTCATTTCCATGTGTCGTTCAATTTTGTGTGTAAACTGTAGCTTGATTTTTCGAGCTTTGTAAACAGCATGTTTACTACAGACTGCTAAGCAATCTCTGGAGTAAAGGAGACTAAAGCTTGATACAAATTATTATTGTGTAATTCATTTTTTGAAATATGCAAATGTTTAATCCTTTTTGATGAGTGCAGGAGTACCAGAAAGTATGTAAGCAAATAAGAAATTCATTGCATGGGAATTCCTGTTATTAGACTTCAAGCTTAAAGCGGAGTTCCACCCAAAAGTGGAACTTCCGCTTTAAGCACTCCTCGCCCCTTACATGCCACATTTGGCATGTCATTTTTTTTGGAGGGGGGTGGGGGCATTGGTAGGAGTGGGACTTCCTGTCCCACTTCCTCCTTCCGCCCAGGGACCGCCTCTGCGACTTCTCTTCTCGCCTTAGGCGGCCCCTCCCTTTAGGCGATCTCCAGGGACACGTGACAGGTCCCAGGAGATCGCCTGTCCACTTGTAGAGCGCAGTGCGACTCGCGTATGAGCAGTGAGTGCCCGTCCGTGAAGCCGAAATCTGTCACGGTCGGGTGGCCACACTATAAATGGAAGTGCCTGCCAGAGAGGGGGGGGGGGAGCGGAGCTCTGGGCAGCCGTGTCGCTGGACTGTGGAACAGGCAAGTGTCTGTTTATTTAATAATCACTAAAAGGGTGGAACTCTGCTTTAACTTGGCCATAGATTGAACATCTTCCTTTCCTGCAACAAAAATCGCTCAATTAAACACGGATTGTGTTGCAGGGGGAATTCCTCCTGCAGAGCCATGGCTGTCCCACCACGAGAACACAGTGATTATTGGTAGCAGCTACTATACAATAGCGCCTAGCAAAAATTGCATGCAAGATCCGACAGGCGGGTTGTACCTGAGTTGATCAATCAACTTTGGTACATTCAGCCTACCCATACATGGTTCAAATCTTTGACTTGGCCAAAATTTGAAGCGTCTATGGCTGGCTTTAATGTAAAATTTTCAAGTGAGGCAGATGGGTATTCTGGGACATTATGGTCAGTAGTGTTACTATGCTAGAATAGATTTGATTTTTTTTTTATGTGGCTGTTTTAAATAGTAATACAGAGGAAATGTTAATAACATGGCTTCTTTAGTCACTGTTATAATGTATAATTTTCAGATTGCTTTTCTTTAAGAATATATCATTGTAAATAATAGTGTACAGTCTTTAAATAGTAACTTGGTTTCAGATTAATATTCAAACCCCAGCATGAAAAAAATAATTTAGTCACATAATTATAGATGAGTTGCATAATTAAGCATTCATTAAATAAAAAAGTGAAAGGAAGGGCCATTAATAAGGGTGAACTGTAGTAGTTTTATTTTAATGGAAACAACAGATGGTTTACAGTGTGTAATCTTACAGACTTTTTTCAAGAACGTCTTTGATTATCAATCCATATAATTAATATTGTTATTTTCTTATGCCTTTTCTAATAAGAAGTGGTGTTTATGTAACATGATTAATATGCTCTGCGTCATGTTGCAAGCTCGTTTGATAGAACAATGGCCTAGACTTTCACACTACGACAAATATTTAATTTGTTTTAGATTAATAATCATTGTCCTTGGTATGGCTTTTCTTCTTTTTCTTTTTGGTGTTTCAAAGAAATACAGTTGTTTCCAAATACAGAACTGCAGCCTTTGTTATTTACAACCTGGTGTATGGTATGCTGGAGACATTCTACTTATTGATCCATCTTTAGATTGACGAAAGAAACACTCACACGTCGCAGACACATATAGCAGCTTGTTCTGGGGATTTGCCACCACAATGTTGGAATCCAAGTATACTGATCACTCTGAAGACTTTCAATTAAGATTTCCAGTATCCTACTGATGATCCAACATTTGTTTCTCAGAGAGGAAACATTTTCTCCACATGGGCCTAGACAGCTGATAAGCTCTGCTCTAGCCACGGAAAAATAAATTGCCCACTGGCTGTAATGAGACATGTGTCCAGCAAATTTCTATTTTCCTCCGGGAGTGTCTTCACGCCGTATGAAAATCAATGATTATTTACTGCCGTTAATTCCGTTAATGCCACTGCGTGCACAACACATGAGAATCTGGAGCTGTTAGAAGAGCTGGAGTTATTTGGGGGAATGAGTAAACAGCAAATTAAAGGTTCTTTCCACGTATTTCTCAAAGATTAGGATAACTAGTTTCTCTGAGCAGACTCGCAGTTTGTGGTGCGCTACACGCTGGTGTTTTAAACGAGTTTCTGTTATTTAGTGGTTTCTACAATTACTTTACAAGGGCTGAAAAAATAAATTTGTGGATTACGCAGTGTGCACATAGAGCACTTATACCAACTGGGAAATGTTTAAATTTCTTCTGTGTTCTAACCAGACTTTTAGAGGGAAATGCTTTACTTTGTGTACAGAATGCTAAATCAGTTTAGCTCTCTATAGAATCAGTATAAAACAGCCTTCTTTTACTTGAACTAGGGTATGTTTGGACTGGGCGGGTAGATGGAACATCTTTTATTGCTTGGTTGCAAATAAATTAAGACGCAATATTTAAAGCATATCTAAAGCCAAACAATTGGTTTAAAGCCGGTCCACACTACTGCGACCTGGGTCGCTCCAAGTCGCGCGACATGTCAAATTACATGTTGGTCAATGAGAGACGTCTTAATGCACACTACAGATGTCACTCCGACTTCAGGAAAGGTTTTTGTACTACTTCAAGGCGACTTGTACCCATTGATTTCAATAGAAGTCGCTTCCAAGGATCCCCTGTCTTAACTGAAGTAACTTTACAGGAAGAGAAACTAGTTTTCTCAGGAAAACCCCTCCCACAGAGCTGATTACTGTTTGATTGGCCACTGGCAAAGTCGCCTGTCCTGGAGGCGACTTGAAGTCCCCTTGTTAGTCGCGTTGAAGTTGCACTGAAGTCGACTCGCAAAGTCGCGCCCTGGCTCTTAGTTTTGGATGTAGTAGTAAGGTGTTGGAACTTTTGTTGGGTATTTATTTGGGGAAATTCCCCCTCTCTATTTGTCCTGTGACTATAGTCACCAGGACTGAAAGTGATTGGAGATCTCAAATTTTAGGCCATTGCCAGAACAGAAGTGGAGGGACACTCCTCCAATAGAGACACTTGTTCCAATGACAGCTGTCTAAGAGGGGATTTCACTTTGGAAAGATATCCTCTCACTTCCTTTTGTGTCCACTTCTGTCTTTTACTAACTATGCATAACCACTTCAGCCCCGGAAGGATTTACCCCCTTCCTGACCAGAGCACTTTTTGAGATACGACACTGCGTCGCTTTAACTGACAATTGCGCGGTCGTGTGACGTTGCCCCCAAACAAAATTGCCGTCCTTTTTTTCCCACAAATAGAGCTTTCTTTTGGTGGTATTTGATTACCTCTTCGGATTTTATTTGTTTGCACTATAAACACAAAAAGATGACAATTTTGAAAAAAAAAATATCCCCCGCAAATTCTTTGAGGATTCGAAAAAAAAGTAAGTTACGGCGGCGTAGTGTATCTTAGATACGCTACGCCCGGTGGAATAATGCGCCGCTGTACGTGGATCTGCCGCAATCTCTCCAATGGGACACAGATGGCAAAAAAAAATAATAATAATAAACTGGCAGAGGTTTTCACTATTCTCACGTTTTTTCAAAATGTGAAAGCTCTTTAGATATTTTTTAATAACCTTTAAAGTGCAACTCCAGTAGTATTAAGATTACAACAGTCCCTTCCAGGTGAACAATATACATTAAGACCTCATCAAGATGCATCCTGCCCCCCTCTTACCTATGACCATGAGGATAGGTGCCTGCCTTTAACCTCCCTGGCGGTATGATTCTTTCAGAAAAAACATGCTGAAAGCGGTACCATTATTTGCAAGGAAATTTGGCGTTTTATATTGTAGGTCTGTCATTTTTAGAAATAACTCACTTAAATCTGACCAAACAAGCTTCTAATAGGCATCCCGGGTATGACATTTTTTTAAAAACAAAATTATAAATTATAATATAATAAATAATTATAAATAATTATAACAAATAATAATATAATTATAATAAAAAATATTCAATAATGTAATCAAATCAAAATCACTGAAATTTGCTCAGTTGCAGAATTGTTGCTGTCATTATTTTTTTTTTTTTATGACGAATTTCCCTACAAATCGCTATCGCACAATTCTGCAAGTGATTATAATTTATTATCGCTGGTTTTTAGCTGATCTAAAACTATTTTTGACATAAAGGGACACTTTTGGTTGCTATGGACAATCTACAGTTTGCAGGGAGAAAGAAACGTTTTTATTATACAAAATGACATGCATGACACAGGACAGACCACTAGGGACAAGGGGGGTGTGTTTTTTTTACATACAGTACTGTAATCTATAAGATTACAGTATACTGTATGTATAGTGTTTGTTTACTTTTTTGAATTTGGCGCCGTTCTCCGTCCCCGTGCGTCGTAACGTCGCAGGGAACGGAGATCGGCGTCACACGGAGGCACTGTGTGAATCGAGCGAGGACCTGCTCGCTCACACAGCGCGGTGGCATCGCTGGATCCAGGGACAAGGTAAGTAAAACTCCCTGTACATCCAGCGAGGCGAGCCCGAGTCTGACTCGGGGTTACCGATCCTAGCCCAAAAATCTCACCCCGAGTCAGACTCGGGAACACCGCCCAGGAGGTTAATAAATGAAACCAGTTCAAACTTAGGGCCAGATCCACAGCCAGCCGCCGTAACTTATCTTTTCCCATTTAAGTTACACTGCCGGAAAATTTCTACCTAAGTGCCCGATCCACAAAGCACTTACCTAGAAATTTTCGGGTGTGTAACTTAAATTCCGCTGGCGCAAGGTGTTCCTATTCAAATGGGGGCGAGTCCCATTTAAATTAGGCACGCTCCCGCGCCGGACGTACTGCGCATGCTCGAGACGTCATTTTCCCGACGTGCATAGCTCGAAATTACGTTACGCCGAGCTTCGTGAATCGCGCCGGGTCAAAAAAGTTGCGTCGGGAAAAAAAAAGATACAGCGGGAATTTTTTTTTTTTTTTTTTAAATAACAGCGTCGCGGGTAAGAAGGGTCTACTTTTACAAGGTGTAAACAGTTTACACTTTGTAAAAGCAGCCCTAATTTTACACATGCAACTTAATACTTACGGAGAAAAAACGAAGCGTAAAAGCTTTGTGGATCTCCGTAAGTGCTAATTTGCATACCCGAAGCGGCATTTCGACTCGAAATGCCCCCAGCGGCGGATGCGGTACTGCATCCTAAGATCCGGCAGTGTAAGTCCCTTACACATGTCGGATCTTCTGCCTATCTTTTGGAAACTGATTCTGTGGATCAGTTCCAAAGATAGAAACAGGGATACGACGGCGTATCAGTAGATACGCCGGCGTATTAGTAGATACGCCGGCGTATCCCTTTTAGAGGATCTGGCCCTTAGTGTTGCCGTGAGAAAAGCTGCAGTGTCTTCATCCCAATAAAAGAGTACTGCCTAGATCCTGACTTGTATTTCAGTGCAGACCTCTGAGAAAAGAAGTGATCCAATCTCAGCAGCAGGAAATGTGATATCTGTAGATCCCTGTCCTGTTGCTAGGCAGAACAGGGAAATGCCTTGTTTACATAGGCATTTCCACGTTTTGCCTCTCCGGGCTAAGATTTTGGGACACCGGCGGACATTGAGTCCGCGGGACCCGCAGGCACGGTCATGCACACCAACTTTGTACCATACACCTTCAGTTAGTCATATTAGAACACATTTTTTGAGAGTTTTAGGAACTTGCATTAGAAGATTGCAATGGAAAGCAATTTTAATAATATTAACTGAAAATATCGCTATTTTAGCAGTTTTATATGTTATGTAATTTCCTTAAGAAAAGTAAACTTTTCTTTAAGTAGAACTAGGTCAGGTTTAAAAAAAGACTTGTGATTCAAGCTATCAATGAACAACGATTTGCGATTGTTTGGGAGAAAGAATTCATACCACTGAAGAAACAATTTTTTTTCTTTTCGGTTGGCACGTATTCATCTCTTTGGATATTTTGTTAATGCTAGCACTGTATGCCTTGTTGTGCGTGTGCTTTCTTTCTTGACATGCTATTTTACTGCTATGCCAGAGAATTGGCTGGTTCTGCACAAGAAACATTGCCTCGCTGAACATTTTCACTTTATTATCATCACAAATAACTATTACTAAGCAAGGGTCTTCCCATTAACCTCTGGTCCCCTCTTCCCACCACTGCTCCGCTTTAACCTCAGGGTTGAAAAAGCATCCTTAGAATCAACTTTCCAGTTGCACTGAAAGACAGAGAATACAAGAAAAGCACCGCCATGAAAATTCATGAAGAACATAACATTTAAAGGCTGCTTGGTACTTTTTAGAGGCATTTTGTGATCAAGAATTTCCTTGCCATCGAGTAATTGATGGATGATACCACTGCTCCCTTAGACACAGGTCAATGCACAAGCTTTTTTTATAGAGCTATTTGTCTGGCTTTAAGTACCCTAGCACGTGCAGAGAGCTTCTATGTTCCTTTTCTTATTATGGAACATTTTAACTATTCACCCTTTTTGTGTACGTGGAATATCAAATAACTTAATGCTATATTACAGAACCCAAAATGTATACTATTTTTTTGTAGTGTTGCTTGTAAGTATAGGCTTTGTAGAATCATATAGAATTAACTCTTGCTGCTTCTAGGATAAATTCATTAATGCTTAAAGCGGAGGTTGCGCGGCCAATCGTTTTTTTTTTTTTTTTTTTGGTGCGTTCAATCAGGTTTCACAATACAAAGTTATACTCACTTGTTTGGTGACTTCAAATATCCCCTGTCCGTTTTTGTGGTAAAGAAGAACTTTTATAATTCTTTACAGGCAGTTTCCATTTTGCTTGTGGGCATTGTGAAGCCCACAAGCAATCATTTCCTGGAGTGAAAGGGTGAAATTCCGCGCCAAACAAAATAATTAATTTAAAATTAGAAAAAGCTGCTCCTCTTATACAATACTGAATTGTGCAAGTGGAAAAGAAAAGATAGAGGGCGCTAAACCACAAACAAATAATGTGATTTAAAATTAACACACATAAGTGTACAACATAACAAATAAATGTACTACATATAGAATCAATACATTTGCAGATGGCTCTGCAACATGAGTGAACACAATCACTTGAAATCACTGTGTTAAGGAGAAAAAATAGTCCCAATAATGTGCATAGAAAACAATGAAATCTTCTTAATTTGCCATGATCTTCCTAAATGAAGAACTCTATATTTTTCTTCATTTAGGAAGATCACGGCAAATTAAGAAGATTTCATTTTTTTCTATGCACATTATTGGGACTATTTTTTCTCCTTAACACAGTGATTTCAAGTGATTGTGTTCACTCATGTTGCAGAGCCATCTGCAAATGTATTGATTCTATATGTAGTACATTTATTTGTTATGTTGTACACTTATGTGTGTTAATTTTAAATCACATTATTTGTTTGTGGTTTAGCGCCCTCTATCTTTTCTTTTCAATCATTTCCTGGAAGCGGCGAATGCTCATCTCCCAGCATTCACCGCTCTTTCTCAGTGTTTATGGCGAGTAGCGCCTTAAACTTCCTGGTTGCCATCACAACGGGCGGCGTCATTGAAAGTTCACCCCCCATTGTGATGGTATTTTGCTGGACGGCATAACGCATTGTCTCTTGGGAAGCATAATACTGTGCTCCCACCCAGAAGACATTGCAGAGAACTCCCAGATTACATTGCCGTGCCGGGGGAAAGGAGTAGAAATGCCTACTCCTGCGGGAGGGAAAACCCAGAAGTCGCACTTCAAACAGCTTTACTACGGTATTTACAACAGAATTTTTTTTTATGTGGCTATTGAACATGTTGGTAGTGTAAGGAATGTGATCGGATATAGTTATTATTTTGGGTGAAACTCCGCTTTAATTTTGGTTTTTAAAGCTCAGCTACAGCCAAATTGTTCTTTTGTTTATATTTTTTGGCTCTTTGTCTATTTTTGTTTTCCTTACTTCTGGTCCACTGGGACAAGAAGGGGAGGAAATCTCTCAACTGGAGTCACCGATAGGAGCAAACATGTCCATCTAGGAGACTTTAGAAGGAAACTGAAATCCTCAGGTTTTTAGTCGTGATTTTACTGGAGAGATTTTGCATCATATTATGTCCCAGTAACACTTTCTGCATCAGAGTGCAACGGCATATCATTGGGAAAGTAAATGAGATCAAAACTCCCCCATAGGGACAGAGGCTAGAGACTTTCCCCACTGTATCCATAATGAAAACAAAGCATCGCCTAAGGTTAATCACTTTGAGTTTGTTGTAGTTTTAAAACATATTATACTGGTACTGTGTGCAGTAAATTACCCATGACAGTTGGTAACTGCATGAAGCAAGGCCATTGCAAACAATTGACTGGAACATTGTATTGCAATGAAGATACTAACATTTGCAGATATTAATACGTTGTATGCTCAGCCAAGGTTGTAGGATAGTTATGTCATTCCTGTACAGAATCCTTTTTCTCCCAATTAGTTACGAGATCACTTTGTCTTAGTTGTAGATTACCCAAGTCCCGATGCTGCCCCTCGCTCTCTCATCACTGGCTTTGATTGACAGTGGCTCCCTGTGCCCCAACAAAGCCAGTAAGACCCAGAAGTGAGGAGAGAGAAAAGCTGCAGGCGTGCATGGCGCTGGATCAGATGAGGGGGATGCGGACGCCTAAACATTTTTTACCTCAATGCAGGGAATGCATTGACGTATAAGATGTTTAGGCTTTGCAACCACTTAGTTAGGTTTACAATTACTTTAACACCTACACATCCAGGAGTTAGCCATTTGTTAAAATTCTTACACGAGAACTTGCAGTGTACAACTTTCAATGCTGATGGCTCCTGCTCTCTTAGTGTTGCCTCCCTGAATTTCCTGTTCATAGTGGACGGTGCAGTCTCAGCCAGTCTGTTAGCTTGGAGCATGGAGAAACAGGGCAGCGCTCTGCCATTCTAGGCTACAGGGGCATGTGTTTCTATTTATGCAGTGGTGTGGTGTGACACAGCTGTAATCCCTACAAACAAGGGTGGCTTCAGTGGACATTGCAAATGAAAGGAGTCCCCCTAAAACAGGAAACCTGGGGCAGTGGTCATGGCATCAACCTAAACTAAAACAAAAACAAGGATTAACCCCCCTGGCGGTGTTCCCGAGTCTGACTCGGGGTTAGATTTCTGTCCTGCGATCGGTAACCCCGAGTCAGACTCGGGCTTGCCTCGCTGAATCCACAGGCAGTGTTTACTTACCTTGTCCATGGATCCAGCGATGCCACCGCGCTGTGTGAGCGAGCGGGACCTCGCTCGATTCACACAGTGCTTCTGTGTGCCGCCGATCTCCATTCCCTGCGACGTTACGACGCACGGGAGCGAAGAACGGCGCCAAATTCAAAAAGGTAAACAAACACAATACATACAGTATACTGTAATCTTATAGATTACAGTACTGTATGTAAAAAATACACACCCCTTGTCCCTAGTGGTCTGCCCAGTGTCCTACATGTACTTTTATATAATAAAAACTGTTCTTTCTGCCTGCAAACTGTAGATTGTCCATAGCAACCAAAAGTGTCCCTTTATGTCAAAAATGGTTTTAGAGCAGCTAGAAAACAGCGATAATAAATTATAATCACTTGCAGAATTGTGCGATAGCGATTTGTGGGGAAATTCGTCATAAATAAATAAAAGTAATGACAGCGACAATTCTGCAACTGAGCAAATTTCAGTGATTTTGAGTTGATTACATTATTGAATAATTTTTATTATAATTATATTATTATTTGTTATAATTATTTATAATTATTTATTATATTATAATTTATAATTTTGTTTTTAAAAAAATGTCATACCCGGGATGCCTACTAGACTTTTGCTTGGTCAGATTTAGGGGAGTTATTCCTAAAAATTACAGGCCTACAGTATAAAACGCCAAATTTCCTTGCAAATAATGGTACCGCTTTCAGCACCTTTTTTCTGAAAGAATCATACCGCCAGGGAGGTTAAAAGAAAAATAAGCTACATGCACAGTTGATTACATAGGTGTGCACAGCCTATTGCATTAGGGTGTGCACCCCAAAGGTATAAAACATGGATAGTGTTAGTAGGCAGTGGACTTTTCTGTAGGACCAAGGTTGGTGTTAGTAGGGCAGTGGATAGTGTCAGTATTTTTTTTTATTTCTATTTGCTTTTTTTACAATTTTTTTTTTTGGAGCCCCATTGGGGGGGTTTTGGTGAAATATCAGCAGGGGGAATCTGTGTCGCACAGGGTGATTAGAGTCTGCCTGGGCACACCCCCTGTGCATGTCTATGGTCAATTATAAAACCAGCTGCTGAAAGCTCTTACAAAAACGTAGTTTAATATTACTTAAATTGCCAACAAAATTTGCATGAATTCAGCCAAAACATCCTGTTGATGTTGGGCATACCTTCCCAGTTTTGTTCCTTGGATATAACAAGCATTTCACACAGACGAGCATCTTTACATGTATTTAAAATAAAAACCTTTTTTTAAAGCACCTCGTTTGTGCATCTACGAATCAAAGGAAGTAAAACATAAATTGTTCAAGGTCTCTGAGGAACAGAGGTTAAGGGCAAATATCTAGTTATTGATTTTCATTTTCAATTTGATTGTCTTTGTTGCAAAACTGGTCTGTCACAACATGTCTATAACTTTAAATATTCGCCCCTTATTGAATATATTATAGGCCATATGAATTAAACATATTTTAGTTATAGATGGTTTTCATTCTGATCATTTTTCATGTGGTTTACCACATCCTGGATGTTTGTCCCTTGTTCTCTGAACACAGAATTTTTTTTTTTCTGGTAAACTAATAAATAGAAAGGAGACCAAGAGACTCTAGGTACTGTGTATAAAGGGGATCATATACGGTAACACCTGCGTGATTTGTATGGCAATTTCCACCCAGGAACCAGGCATGTATGTGCATAAATATATATTGGAATATATAAATTATGTATTGGTTCGGGGACTGAAAATAATGTTTCACAGACATAAAGTAATTCCCCCTGTATAATACCTATCCTGTGTACAAATACACATACATACATTAGTTGTTTGTGTTTTTATTTTTTGCTGTTTTTCTTAAACCTAGAACCGTGGATGGAAATCTTCTTTTGTCACTAAATGATGACATTTATCATCGATCAAAACAAAAACAAAAGAATGCAAAGACATTAATAATTAATATGTTAAATATGAAGAAAGTCCATAAATAATAAATATGCGCTTTAACCTATGAATTATTGATGGCAATTAATAACTGATTGCTTACAACAATAAGCAATCATAAATGCTTATTAATATTCACTCTGAAATTGGTGCTGTAGGAAACGTGGTATGGAGAGCGACTCGCTTGTCATTAATATGAAGTCATAAACTGGTATATTGCATTTTTGCCATAAAAATAAATAAATAAATAACACACTGGAAGATGTGTTAATATGTATGCTTGCGAAAACAGGGTATTTATGTGCTGAAAATGAAGCCATTTTATTGGCGAAATCAGTATAACACAATAATGAGATTTAGTACAGATAAATGCGTTGCTGTTGGTTAATGGGTTTCTTAGTAATATATCATTGCTTCTATGTTTGTGTGGTAATGCCTTTAGTGATAAATTAACTGTATTGGTATGGGTAAGAGTAAATGGTGGTTTGAGCATAAATGAGCACACAGAAGGAAGGGTCAGACACAGTCCACTAGACAGTATTATTACAATGCCAAGGTAACTTCTGCCTTGTACACACAATCGGAATTTCCAATGGAAAAAGTCAGATGGACTTTTTCCATTTGAAATTCCGACCATGTGTATGCCCCATCAGACTTTTTTCATTGGAAATTCTGAGGAATTCCGTCGGAGTTTAGATTTTACTCCGATGGAATTCTGTTGGAACTCCAATGTGATTTTGGCCGGACAAAAGTCCGACCGTGTGTACGGGCATAAGATCAGAGTTCTGGAATCAACACAAAATCAGCAAAGACAGCAATAAACAGTGCATATAAGCTTCAACTGCAATGTGAATAATACTATAATTAGTCTAGAGTGCACTCTAGGAGAATGGCTTGGGTATGGTGTAATGTCCCCTGAGAGGTACCTCTTAGTATAAGCTATATCTAGTGTTCTCTGTGTAACAGCTGTTAAGGGGTAGTCTTTTGGTCCTAACTCTTCAACAGGCTAGCATTAGGGCCCAGTTGTACCATTAGTGCACATGGGACTAGACACAGTCAAGCCTGCAGGCAACAATAAGGCTATTATATAGCTGTATGGTCATTTGCTAAAGGGCTCCATCTCCCTAGCAGCAGATTGTAAATGTCCACAGCAGAAGCTTACCAGTCCCAGCCACATTGCAGCTCACTATCTAGCCACACACAGTGATTAGTCCACTCTCTATTCTGTACCCAGGTGACTCTGGCCACCACCAAACTCAGCACTCTGAATCCCACTCAGGCCACTGATGTGCAGAAGTGATGGAGCAAACTGGACAGCAACCTGCACTCTCTGGTCTCCCTCACGGCAAGAGGATGTTAAGTATTTCACAGCCCGGGAAAATGCAGCTCTTTCCACTCCTCCCAGCAATCTCCTCTCTGGGGAATGTAGTTCAAAAGCTTTTGATCACCTCAGCAGAGTCTCTTTTCTCTTCTCTGGACTACAGTTCCCACAGTGCATTGCTGTCTGATTTTGTTTATGAAACGGTTCCTGCTAAGTAGCTCCTTCCTAACATTTAGCGCCACAGGGCATCAGCTACAGAGAGAATCTGCAGCCTGTGTTTTTCTCTCATTCTTAGCCAATAGTGTTGAGCAGAATACGCCATATTCGATTTCGCGATATATCTCGAATATATAGTCGAATATTCGAGATATATTCGCTAAATTCGAATATTCGTGATATTTTATCGAAATGAAATGATTGCGAATTTTCGCTATTGCGAATGCGAAAATAATTGCGAAATTTCGATAACTGCGGTAGGAGCACTCTGATTGGCTCAGAATATTCTTGATATTTTTTCGAAATTTCGCAAAATGCGAATGCGATATTTACTGCGCAATTTCGACAAATGCTGTAGGAGCACTCTGATTGGCTCAGAATATTCGTGATATTTTACAATACAAAATAATTGCGAATATTCAGCAAATGCGGAAGGAGCACTCTGATTGGCTCAGAATATTCTTGATATTTTACAATACAAAATAATTGCGAATATTCGGCAAATGCGGAAGGAGCACTCTGATTGGCTCAGAATATTCTTGATATTTTACAATACAAAATAATTGCGAATATTCGGCAAATGCGGAAGGAGCACTCTGATTGGCTCAGAATATTCTTGATATTTTACAATACAAAATAATTGCGAATATTCGGCAAATGCGGAAGGAGCACTCTGATTGGCTCAGAATATTCGTGATATTTTACAATAGAAAATAAAAAGTGTTTTGCATTGGTGGTGATTCTTTACTCTATCCATCTGTCACAGCCGTTTGTCAATCAAACACCTTGAAGATTGAACACGTTCATGCTGCATGCCTTGGACTTTTTTTCACTTCACATATCAAAGACATTTTTATGAAAGATTATTTTTCTATTATTGGGACTATATTTCTTTATATATTTGTTTCACTGTGTATTTCACAAGTTATTTTCACTTGCTTATTTTATAATTTGCCCACATGTCTTGTCACTAGACATATTTTTTATTCTTGTAGAGCGACTCCATTTTCTGTCTTGTATTAATTTATGTTGTATAACATTTTTGAGTTGCTGCTGTATTCTCCCCTTTTTTTAAGGTATGCGCAATTTTTTCCTTCTTACAAAAAATAATAATGTCAAACATACAAATATTCATAACGTACACATACACAAAGCCCCCCCCTTTTGCATCAGAGACAATCAGAGTTCTCCTACCACAGTTATCGAAAATTCGCAATCATTTTCGCATTCGCATTAGCAAAAATTCGCAATTTTTTTTTTTTATATTCGGCAACATAAAAGGATCGCCTCAGCTTAGCTACTCGGCCCAGGGTCTCTTATCATACCAGCAATGCTTTTACACGTCAATAAGATGTGATCTGTTTTAAAAATAAAATTGAAAAAATGCGAATATTCGGAATAGCGAATATTCACCGCGAAATTCGAAATATATTGCGAATACTCGAATATGCCATATTCGAGCCGAATATTCGCAATACGAATATTCGTGAGCAACACTATTAGCCAAGCACCTGGCTACACAGGCATGAATGGTCAGCCCTTATCACCACCTATATATTATTTTTCTTGAAGATCAGGGCTTGACTCTGGGGAAAACACACCAAAGAGAAAGAATCCCAAGTGAGTGCCAATAAATGGATGTTACGATGATTTTAGTGTGTGATGTTTGCTCCTCTTGGATTATGAATTGTGAGAGGAGATGAAATCAGGAGTTATGC
Source organism: Rana temporaria (assembly GCF_905171775.1). Classification (NCBI taxonomy): domain Eukaryota; kingdom Metazoa; phylum Chordata; class Amphibia; order Anura; family Ranidae; genus Rana; species Rana temporaria. The sequence goes on from NC_053489.1 coordinate 557,709,415, forward strand.
TGACACAGCACCCATGGTGAGGAGCTTAAATCAGGGGATGGGCTTGGAGTAGTAGTTTTATGATTTACTTGCCCCAGCATTGCCAGCAGTTATCGTGTCCATAGTAGTTTCTATACAAATGGTGTGTGATGCCAATGTCACATAGTAAGGGGGTGGGGTGATCTTTTCTGTGCAAAATAGCAGTTCTATAATAAAATATATTTGTTCTAATGTAGGCAGTCCAATATTGATGACATTATACTGGCTGACAGCTAAGTACAGGTTGACAACAATTACATTTAATAGAGATCTGTAAGAAAGGTTAATTGCAAAAGTACTGTATGTTAATAGTAACTACAATCATCTATTGGGGTTGATTTACTAAAAGTAAAAAGGAGCTATTGAATTTGCAAAGAAATGTACCCATAGCTTTGTGAATGCGGTGAAATTTTAACTTGGCAAAGAATCACCCCCCTCGATTGAATGATCAAAGTCAGCAGAGCTTCACCGTATTCACCAATTTAAGGAAAAATTCCCATGTAAAGTGAATAGCATATTTGTCTTCGGTAAATCAACTTCATTGCTTCCGTGTTTCACTAGTCTGTTTACTTACTGCAAGTCTTCAGGAGTAGTTCAGGAATGTGTATGTGCATAAAGCTGACCAAAGATAGGAAGATTTATTTCCGAGAACAAAATGCAAGCCGATCTCTACCCAACCTTCCACTAGTGTCGGGACCTACCGTGATCTTTACCCTATACTGACATTTGAGCACTTATGGTACTTCTGGGTAGTTTTCCTGAGAGGACTTAAGGATTAGGAGATTTTCAGACAATCTGACAACATCTCAATGCGTTGGTGAGCACCACAGGCAGTTGGATGTGCTCTCCGCACATCCAACTGCCTGTGGTTCTCACCAACACCGTCTTGTGGTCAAAAAAAGCAACATAATTGCAAGTGATGCTTGAAATCAGGAGTATTATGGTACTACTTTGTGTGTAGCCATTTGAGGGCATCCTAAAATAGGCAATATGTTTTACATTTGGTCTTATTTGAGAAGCCAGTCAATAAAGTTAGCACTCTCATGAATGCATCTGCTAGCTCTTTGTTCTATTTTGGTAAGATTTTTTTTTTATATAGTTTTTTTATATATACACTGATATTATACTTTTCATAGTGGGATGCTTCTTTAGGATAGAAAATTGAATGCTGGATTCAATTCACGGTGGTATTTTAATCCTCATTAATAAGCAAGCAATGTAGCCTATACTTAGTGCATTTCCTTTGTGCATTGAGCCTGTATATTTCCTTCATGTCTTCTGGGGATGGCCTTTCTCTTTAGCTTGATGCGGGCTATTGCACCGGGCACTGGACTTGTAATCCTCAGCTATCACATTTTTGCCCTGCAGCAGTAATCTACATAAATTCACTCCTGTGACCCGTGCTTAGCATAACCACATTCTGAACAGGACTGCATAGTGCTGTGGCTGTTTGTTATGCAAATCCTAAGTCCTGGAGAGATCAGAAAATGGCTATATGGTGTATACGTGTCTACGTTTTGTAAGCCTCTGACACCTGGGAGCGGATAAAGTTATTGTTGTGTCTGTGCGGATATTACTGGGGTATTTCTCTGGAGCTCAAGCACAACACTGCTAGATTTTCTTAAAAGTTCTGTTTTTTTTTTCTGTTGTTTTTTTTTATGTTTATTGTTTGTTTTTGCTACTGAAAACATTATCTTTGTACAAGAGTTGAAACTTTTTTGTTTTGTTTTTTGCTTATTTTAGATTTGTTGCAGTGCAAGCAACCAGCCACACACAGTCGCACCCTAAAATGTGAAAACGGCTTTCTGGGTAGGTTATTCTTGTACACAGTTCTTATTTATGCTGTGTTTTCAAGTTGTTGTTTTATGTGGGGCTTTTGAAGGGATTTCTCGAATTTTTTGCATTCCCCTAAGCTGTCCCCTGAAATATGTTCAAGTCGTACCCCTTAGGGACTTGTTCATAACGTTTTGGTTGGGCTGTGTTTTTTTGCACACCACCGCACATTTATGGTGTAAACAGGGCACATAAAAAACAGTTACCTTCTATTTGGCCCGTTCACACCATACATGTATGGTGGTGTGTAGAGGTGCACAGCTCAATGGACATGGTTGTGACACTCATAATGTGGTCCAGTCAGTGGAAGTCCTCTTTACTGTTCATTTTGGTTTAGGCTGTTTAAAGTGATTATAAACCTTGTAAGACAACCCATTAAGGTTAAAAGTTAAACAAAGGCAAAACATTTGTTTATAGATATAAAAAAAACACATTATAAAGACCATTTTCCCTTTTTTTAAGTGATCACATTCCTTCTGTTCTCAGCTCCATAAGAGACGGGGGGAGGAGAAGCAGCAGTACACTGAGCTTCCCAGTAAATGGCTAAGCTCTGGGGCGTGTCGGCACAAGCCTGATCATTAGAGGAGAGCAGCTAGAGAACTTACCACAGTGTGTTGTTCTGCTTAGTCTGGTCAGTTTATTAGTAAAGCAGAGGGACTGGCCGGAACACCAGGGATTTCACAAAGAGAACAGGATACTTTCTTATGCAAGTACATATCAGGAATATGAAATGCTGGGATAATAAACACTTTAAGCTGCCGGTAGTGGTTAATGGCAAAACAGCATTAAAGGGATTGTAAATATATATATTTTTTTTTCCAAATAGGTTCCTTTAAGCTAGTGCATTGTTGGTTCACCTACCTTTTCCTTCAATTTCCCTTCTAAATGTTTTGTTTTCTTTGTCTGAAATTCTCACTTCCTGTTCCTCCTCAGTAAGCTGTTCGGGCTGACTAACCCCCAGACAGAAGGGCTCAGATGATGGGGGCAAGCTTACTGAGGAGGAACAGGAAGTGAGAAATTCAGAGAAAGAAAAAAAACATTTAGAAGGGAAATCAAAGGAAAAGGTAAGTGAACCAACAATGCGCTAGCTTAAAGGAACCTATTTGGAAAATAAAAAAAACAAACCTTTACAACCCCTTTAAGGGATTTCTGACAACACTTTTAACATAATTGTCAGTGGGTAGATTCCACCTGTTTAAGAGTCAGTTTAGTCAGAATCTACAAATGGAGGAGAGACACGTTTCTGTTGCATTTTATTACATTTTAAATTGATTCAGAACATAGTTCCATTCAGGGACATGTTTGTAGGCCATGGACTGTATATTGTACATCCACACACTTGTATTTAATATGTGCAAAGTTTTGATGAATGAGTTCACTATGATGCAGAGAATTTCAGGGCTACAAAATGGACAGAAAATGAATGTGATAATTGGGTAGAGGAATTGTGGAAGTCATATTGATAAAGATAAACTAACAATTGAATATATTTCTAATTAATTACAGCTTACCTTAGTCCAAAAATAATGATGTGCAAAATTTAGCAATCTATATTTTCCGATTTAACTGTTTTATCAAATTAAAATGGAGGTTCACCCTAAAAACAATTATATACCATTCCATCCAGAATACTGCCGACATGTACAGTATGCAGTTTTTTTTTTTTTTTTTCCGCTGTACATACCGTTTTATAGTTCTTTTTCTTTTTTGACTCCTGCGGGGAATAGGCGTTCCTATGAAGAGGCATAAATGATTGACGTGCGGCTAAGGCGCGTCACGCGTTCCGAAAATAGCCGGACTGGGACTCGGCTCTATACGGCGCTATACGGCGCCTGTGCACAGACTAGGAGCTGACTGGGCAGGCGTCGTATATAGCCGAGTCCCAGTTCGGCTATTTTTGGGAACGCATGACGCTCCTTAGCCGCACGTCAATCATCTACGCCTCTTCATATGAACGCCTATTCCCCGCGGGAGTCATAAAAGAAAAAGAACTATAAAACGGTATGTACAGCGAAAAAAAAAAAAAAACAGCATACTGTACATGTCGGCAGTATGCTGGATGGAATGGTATATAATTGTTTTAGGGTGAACCTCCGCTTTAAAGGAGTAAAAAAAAAACAACCAAAGACTGGTTGGTTTCTATGGGTTACTTGCTTTTTGATGAATGCATTTACATACTGCAGGCGATGCTGAAAAAAATCACAGCGTGGTTCATAGTTCACCGTTTTTAGCAATGCTTTTTATAGCTGTTTTTCATATTACTAGCTGAGTTATTGGAAGTAGAATTAGCCTGCTAGGTCAAGGGTACTAAAGCTGCAGCACCATTCCGCTGCTATGGTTACTACAAGCTGTCTACTACCAGTGCTTTCTGCACACGATAACCCTTGACATTTTATAATGTATTGCCATAGTAGGGGTCTTTTGGATATTGTTTCCCCCGCCTACATACCATGCAATATTTTTTTATTATTCTGATAAATGTGTACAATATATATGTCATTACGAAAATGTTATCATTGGTAGTCATCCAGGTAGGGGACCCGTTTAGTAGACCATAGTTACTGGACTTATAGACCAGAGAGCAATCCTAACAAAAAATTCTCCAAGGGCTGACCACATGTGATGATCACAAACGCTAAACATATATGATCACAGTCCAGTGCTTGCTTATTCCATGTGTTTTCTTCATACAAGTGGCAGATGTAGAGTGCACACAGCACACCTAGCAATTCTGTATTACATTTCCAGCACCAACAATCCATCTCTAAGGCTGTGGTGTCAACAGTAACAGATGCTGTATCCCACAATAATTTTTTGCAACTACCAGTAATAAAATGTACTTTTCTGAATATTTAAAGGGGTTGTAAACCTTCGTGTTTTTTCACCTTTAATGCATCCTATGCATTGAGGTGGAAAAACACCTTGCCGTGTCTGGCCCCCCAGCCCTTCCCCATTTTACTTACCTGAGCCCTAAATTTCCGTGGACGCGTCTCTGCCATCCTTCCCTCCACGGAGTCCCAGCTTTCATTGGATAGATTGATAGCAGCGCAGTCATCAGCTCCCGCTGTTGTTAATCAAATCCAATGACTCAGGCACTGGGGGTGTGGGCGGGTCATACACTCGGTGTCTATGGACGCCGAGTGTATGACTCAGGAGCGTGCCCGAAAGGTAACCCCCTTGGAAGAGCGCTTCTCCTAGGGGGTTACCTAATGCGGGGAGGAGCCGCGAGAGCTGCTGAGGGCCCCCAGAAGAGGAGGATTGGAGCCACTCTGTGCAAAACGAGCTGCACAGTGGAGGTAAGTATGACATGTTTGTTTTTTTGATTTTTTTTAAAGAAGCTTTAGTATCACTTTAAATGCACAAAACAATTTTGGCTGTAGATACTTGCTTCGACCATGAATTTTAGGAAAAACTCTGTTAATATTAGAATTTTCAGGCAGGCACTCAACTTTGGCACTTCTTCATTTACAAACAAATAGTTTTTTGAAAGAGCTGAAATTTCACTTAGGAAAGAATACCCAATCACATACAAGAAAACTAAATTTTTTTGCTTGCACATGATTAGATGATGGAAATCAGCAGAGCTTCACCTCATTCAATAGGCTTGGGGAAAAAATCCCTTACAATATGCAACTTCCCTTGAAAAAAGTGAACAGAATCTTTGCCTTTAGTAGACCAACCCCATTGTTTGTGTTCATCTGTTTTCTCAGTATATACTGTAGCATGTATGCCCTGTGTGCTTGATTCCCTAATGACAAGCTGACAGTGGTCACTCCTTTTATATTAGTTAAATTTGTGTACATGACTTCAAGGGAAAACAATGCTATGCCTACTGGACACCATCTAGTATGCAGTACTTGATTGAAAATTGGTAATTTTAAAAAATTTCTAATACAAGGATAAAAAAAATAATAATAATAAATAGTAATATCAGAGATGATTTGAAATTCAACCCTATATTAGTTCTCACTAGCCTCTCTTTTGCCTATTATTATGTACAATGGCACGGCTCATGGCTGATTGGTTCATTCCTTCAGCGACAAGAGCTCAAGATAGGAACTGCAGGAATTTAAAACCAACAGTATTCTATTAAAGTATCTCATAGCTAGTTTTGGTGAGGAATGAACTGACTGGAGATAAAACACAAAGTATGTTAAAAATTCTGCCTCCAACAAATCCACCCAGTCTGCTGCAATTCCCTGTCTGGATAGATCAGTTCACTCACGTGTAATAAAGACCAGTTTCATGCAACAATGACGTTCGCTAGTAAGATACCAGCTAGATTCAGCAAACACTACAGCTTATGCTGGTCATAGATGGGTAGAATGTTGAACAAAATATCTTAGGAAAAGAATGTTCATGTTCTAATCATTAATGGGGCAACATGACATTCGTTTTGGACCGCAGTAATGAGAAATTCAAAAGAGGAGGATTTAAATATCTGTCTTGAAAAATCTAATTTCTAATAGTGTATGTCATTTTCATTCCGTAGTCCATCATTCGAAAATCAAAGGTAACAGCAAAGGAAATTTTTTGAAGGATATTCAAATATTCTGAGAATTTTCATATAACTTTTACTAAGAATTTTCCTTCAAAGTTCTATCCATCTATGGCCAGCTTTAGTAGCTCTCATGCCTTGTACACACATTCGGATTTTCTGTCGGGATAATCTCCGACGGATGCGGTGACGTACAACACTACGACAAGCCGAGAAAAATTAAGCTCAATGCTTCCAAGCATGCGTCGACTTGATTCTGAGCATACATGGATTTTTCTCCATTGGAGTAACCTACAGACAAACTGAATTTCCGTCGGAAATACATAGAACATGTTCTCTTTCTAAATTCAGACGAAAAAAAGTCAGATGGGGCACACACGGTCGGAATATCCGATGAAAGAATTCCATCTGACTTTTTCCTTTGGAAATTCCGATCGTGTGTACAAGGCATTACTGTATGAGAAAAACAGCAAGGAACTGCAGAGGGGGTAACCCCTGCATCACAAACAGGGGTTCCCAGATCTCTGGATAACAAAAAAGACAGGAGTAGGTCAGTGCATGACAGCCGTGCCTGGTACTTGTAATGCATGAAGATGTATGCATGAATTTAGGTTGGTACTACCTTGGAAATGTGAGCACGACCCCTTTTTTAGTAAATCAGGTAAAGGTATAAGGTCACGTATCCACATTGCAAAGCCTGAGATTGACAGCCTGGCAAGTGAGTTTATGACCTTCGTAAGTCAGGCCCCTTATATATCACTAAACTGCCTAAAACCCAAGGATATTACACATACCTTTGGAACCAATAATAATACCTTAGAGCTTGGAATAAAGTAATATGAAACCTTATAATAAAAGTGTTTCTGACATTCTAACTGCAAAGAAGCAATAAAGATATATTTAATAGGTTGACACACACTATTTGGAACTTGAAGAAAGGCCTTAATTTACTTTATATTACAATTTTTTGATTCATTAAAAATTCCTTGGCTCAGGCTCTAACCAGACTGGAAGTAAAACAAGGAATAGCAGTCATCTTGAATAGTAGAGATTGGCAGGTCCCCTCTGCTGTATTCCACATTTCAGATGTAAAGGAAATTACAGTAGGTGGAAGCAGGTATCAAGCTGCACAGGGTTGAAAGGTATGAAAGGCAAACACATATCACGCTAGTAATATCCATACTGTGAGGTTAAAGATATATCCTTTGTGCGGGCCTGGGGGACAGTTTGTATTTATGTTACATGCATAGGCGTTTTGTAATAAAACAAATGAGGCAGCTGTCACTGACGGAAACATTGTGGGTCAAGTAAACTATGTGATCCAAGCACAGTCATTACCCAGTCATAGCATGTGATTCTCTTATGTGTACATAATGAGATGTGTTCTTGTTTATAAGCAAAATAATGTGATTAACTACAAAATCAAGCAGCACATATAGTTAACTATCAGAGGTATAGAATATACAAAGGCCATTGGGCCCAATACCCCTGTGGATTTTATATATATTATCCTATTTTCTACAGGTTTATAAGACTGCAAGCTGTGCTGCACATACTACTATTTACATTTCCCTGGGACACACTTACAAAAAAATGAGTAAATGGAAAATACTGGTGTTTGCCCTTTATGACAAATTCACTCTCATCTGTACCAAAAAAAATGCTAACTGTAATCTGATTGGTGGCTTCAATTATTACGGCTACCCTGGTGTGCTAAATGTGCTTTACAGAATGTCAACAACATTTTGGATGCAATTTAAAAATACTATAAGGGCCTCTGTCATGTGCATAATTTAGGACCAATAATAATTTAAAGTATGGATATTGTTTGCATTATTCAACTTGGACCAATGTTAGTTTGCACGTTCCATACCTGGCCAATTCCCATGGAAGCTGGAAATCACTGTAGTAGGCACTGCTATTCAGTGATTACCTCTGCCCTCCATGTCCCCTGCCAAGTGGTTGCCCTGTTGCTCATTGAACACAGAAGGTTGCTTGCTAATGTACCCAGAGATGTCCCTATTTTCTTACGGGTGATGGGGTCAGATAATATTTAGCATTTTCTCATTGAATGCAATTCAGTTTGCATTTTCTCAACAAAGCATTCTCTAATTGAAAGATGGGGGTCATCAGCCTGTCTCTCCACCTTGTCCAATCAAATAGTGCTTTGAATTAATTTAGAAAATGCATAGTGTTCTCTGAATGGCTCTTATGTCGAACGAGTGACCTCCTTTGTTTCCGGGCACAGGACCCGGAAACTAGTGGTTATCAATATAGTAGCTGTGATTTTTAGATTCCACTGGAATCAGAATTCAGCTTTTAATCAACAATGCTGCATATTATAATATCCATGATCTCTGATTACCATGTTTAGCCTCTCAAACACCATAGCAGAAGCAGAGATAGGCTTAGGCCTCGTACACACGGCTGAGAAACTCGACGGGCAAAACACATTGTTTTGCTCGTCGAGTTCCTTGTGAAGCCGCCGAGGATCTCGGCGAGCCAAATTTTCCCATTGTCATCGGGGAAAAAGAAGACATGCTTTCTTTTTGGCCCGACGAGATCCTCGGCGGTTTCCTCGTTGAAAAGTGTACACACGACCGGTTTCCCCGGCAAAAAAAAAAAAACAGCAAGCTTCTTGCTGGTTTTTGCCGAGATTCTTGGCCGTGTGTACGAGGCCTTACACAATGTTTTCATATATTAAATTTGCTAAATATACTTATTCCGATGTTGGCTTTTTTAATATAGTATATGAGAAGCTTTCCTTAAAATTAACTAGTAGCTAGGCTATGGAGGTGCAAATATTTAAATATTCCAGCAATATTTATAGTACACAAACCATTTACAATAGTCCCTTCCCTAGAGGAACTTGCAGTCTAATATTTGTAACACATACACTATCTCTTATATATTGACTTATTGCTTGAGGGTATAAAAAAACAAAACAATGCATGAGCAACAGAAAAAGCAGTCAGCCCTACGGATCACCCAGTGACTGCTAGTCTGAACATGGCTTCCTTTCTTCGAAGTTATAAGGCCTTCACTGCGGGTTCTCCTTTTTCTCCCACATAATACCTTTGCATACATCTTCATATCTAATTAGATGAATGGATAGCAAAGACACATCTCCAGCAAAGAAACACAATTCTCTATTAGTTTAACGTAGCTTACATCCCCTTTGGAAAGATTTGCCAGCATCCCATTGTTTTATTTGTATTAATAAAGAATTGGCCAGCTGCATGATACCTTCCGGAATTCTTTACGTCAGCTACAATGAGTTCTTTTAGTATTTTAGCCATAGGAAGAAAAAGAATTGCTCCGTTATAAATTGTTATGCTTTGTAAAGGCTGTGCAAGAGCACTTTTCAATAGCGTTATTTGCATGTAGAGTTTTAATTAAGAGATAACTGTCGCCACAGGTTGACTGCATAAGGCTGCACTATCCAGCTGGGAGATAAATGCCAGTGCCAAGTTTTACAGGTTGACTAGAAAACAGGGGGTCTATAGTATAAAATGGATTTATAATTAAAAGGAGGAACGAAAATGTTGCTGAATTTTAGTCCAGGTGGGTTAGAGAAGAAAAAAGGAAAATAAACTCAATATCTTTTAAAGTTTCTACATATCCTTCCTAAATGGGTCATCCTGGTGGTAACCGGTACAATCACATGCATTAGTAAAAACAGACTATGAAACCAATGAAGAACTTTAGAAACTTTTTTTTTTCCATTTTTGTTTCTACTGTTTAATTGGAAGCGTGTTGTCTGAACATTAAGTACCATCTACCCTTTAGATATCTGTTGATATTAGATAATCAATGTGTTTCATTTCAGAAGGACTGAATGTGAGCTAAGATGTTTATGGCATGTCTCTTTTGGTCACTTGCATTAAAGCCAAAAACATTATTTTTTTGGTTTAGATAGAGTAGAGTTAGAGTCGGTTCACACTAGGGTGACACGACTTCCAGTGCGACTTTCAGAGGCGACTCCGACACGACTTGAGCATGAACCACAGGGCGATCTGGGGTGATTTACAACACGACTTGAACTCGTCTCCAGGACAGGAGACTTTCCAGTGGCCAATCAAACAACAATCAGCTCTAGGGGAGGGAGGGGGAGGGAGAGGTTTGCCTGAGAAATGTATGTTATCTTCCTGGAAAGTCGCTTCAGTTAAGACAGTGATCAGACTTGGATCAGACTTGGAGGCGACTTCCATTGAAATCAATGGGTACAAATCGCCTACAAGTCGGATTGAAGTAGTACAGGAACTTCTTTTGAAGTTGGAGTGACTCAAATCGTGTGTATTAACACCGCTCCCATTCACTTGCATTGTTTTTCTCGACAGCGCGACTTGGGACGACTTGTGGCGACTTCAAGTCGGATCCCAAGTCGCCCCAGTGTGAACCGGCTCTGAGGGAGTGTTAAAATTCCCACAGGGAGATTTGTTTGTCTTGGCCTGATCCTTGTCTCCATGAAGAGGATGAAGGAACATTTAAACTTTGGTGGTGTCACTAGAAAAGGATCTCAAGGGAAATCTTTCAACTGGGACACTTGTTCCAGTAACTGTTGTTAAAGCGGAGGTCCGCCCTAAAAAAAAAAATGTATACTTACCAGAAATGGCTGTTACTAGGCAGATCGTCCTAATCTGACACTTCCTTGTCCGCGGTGGTCTTCGTTCTTCTCCTCTTCGTGCTGCCTCCTGGGAAATGGGAAGTGGTGTCTTCTGGGACCTTGGGTGTGTCCCAGAAGACATCCGCCCATTCACATAGCGCTGCACAATTTGCGCATACACAGTAGGGAACCCGGAAGTGAAGCCGCAATGCTTCACTTCTTGATTCCCTCACCAAGGATGGCGGTGGGGCAGCCAAGACCTGAGCGATTGCTCGGCTTCGGCTGCCGACATCGCGGGCACCCTGGGCAGGTACATTTTCTTATTAAAAGCCAGCAGCTACAGTATTTGTAGCTGCTGACTTTTATTATTTATTTTTAACGCCAGACCTCCGTTTTAAAGAGGGAATTTTACTTACTTTGAAGATATCTTCTTTCATTTCTTGTTGCATCTACATGACAGGAAATTAAAAGGAATCACCACAATGGGGCACAGATGGCAAAACAAACCAGACAGGATTTAATTTCTACCTACTTTACCCAAAAACACTGATAGGATGAATTTTTTTTTAGGGAAATATGCTTTTCACACAAGATAGTGTAATATGTAGCTAGATCAGACTATGCCTCTAACCTTTTATACTGAGTTAAGCGATTTGGCAGCAGTGAGTTTGTCAACATGCCACCATCTCCACCATCTTTCCCACGTTTTTGCAATTTGGGTTGGGAAGACTGCATAGGATCATAGGGCCTAATCCTCAAAAGAGATACGACGGAGTAACTGCTGTTACTCCGTCGTATCCCTGGTCCTAACTATGGAACTGATCCACAGAATCAGTTTCCCATAGTTAGGACGAAGATCCGACATGTGTAATTGAATTACACTGTCGGATCTTAGGATGCAGTACCGCATCCGCCGCTGGGGGCATTTTGCGTCGAAATGCCGCCTCGGGTATGCAAATTAGGACTTACGGAGATCCACAAAGCTTTTCAGCTTTGTTTTTTCTCCGTAAGTTTTATTTTGCAAATGCAAAATTAGGGCTGCTTTTACAAGGTGTAAACTGTTTACACCTTGTAAAAACAGACCTTTCTTGCTAGCGACGCAATTTTTTTTTAATTTAAAAAAAAAAATTTGGCGCCGTATCTTTTTTTTTACCCGACGCAACTTTATTGTCCCGTCGCAATCCACAAAGCCTGATGTAACGTAATTTTGTGCTATGCACGTCGGGAAAATGACGTCACGAGCATGCGCAGTACGGCCGGCGTGGGAGCGCGCCTCATTTAAATGGGAATCGCCCCCTGGAGAAGAGGAACGCCTTGCGCCGGTCGGATTTAAGTTACACCGCTCAAAATTTCTAGGTAAGTGCTTTGTGGATCGGGCACTTAGGTAGAAATTTTGCGGCGGTGTAACTTAAATAGGAAAAATTTCGTTATGCCCGCTGGCTGAGGATTTGGCCCATAGTGTGTGGTGCAGTCTTGGATAGTTGACTAACAAGTGTATAGGACAGGTTCCAGACAGAATAGTTATTACCGTCTTAAAGGAGAAGTATGGGAAAAGCTATTTTGGCCCTACTTCTCTGTTGTCAGCTGACATCATTCAGCCTGTCTAGACTCTTGAAAGACCCCGAATTTACAGTCGGGATCCACTCAGATGCCTGGACTGGTAGCTGCTCAGACTCTCAGTGAGCCTCTGGAAGACAGAGCCAGCCGCTCCCGCCCACTTCACAGCCCAGTGCTCCAGTGAGCCCTGGAGGGGCGAAACAGAGAGCGGGTGACTGATGATTTTTGATCGCTCAGTCCTCAGTGTAGAGCCGACGGGGGGGGGGGGGCTGCAGCTGTGATCGGTGCTGTAGCCATCTAGGTGAGTATGTTTGTTTATTTTTTTGTATTCCCAAATGTCTCTTTTAATGCATTGACAGAAGCATGTGTTAATTATCTGGGATTCATTTTCTAAAGGCAAAGGAAATGTTCCCTTAGTGATTGAGGTACAACTCTCCTGACTTCCATCATCCAGTCATGTGCAAGTAAAAATACTTTACTGAACAGCCTAATTACCTTTATTAGTAAATCAATTCTCTGTCTTTAAGCACTTTCAATGTTAAAGTGTTACTAAACCCACAACAGTAAAATATGTCTGTATATGCAGAATAGCATGCTTGTTATACTCACTGTGGTTAATCCTCTGTATTGTGTAAAAAGGCTCTTTGATCCTGTTTGGACAGATCCTCCGCCTCCTGCAGGGTCACTTTTGGCAAAGCTAGATAAGACACAGTCAGAGTAGTACTGCTGCACATGCTCAATTTGGTCTCTATTACTGGAGAGAGCATTTCCTTGTTTGAGTTGAGCTTTTTGTTAGGTCACATGTTATGACATCACACATTTGGTTGTGTATACAGATCCTAAATGACATCCCAATCCCTCCCTCCTCCCCCATGCCCAGTAACGAAAAAAGAACACAGTGGGTGGGATGTCACATCTTGATTTATGGATGATCTGCCTCCCATAATAGGCTATAGTGGAAATTTCTTCCTACCTGAACACCCAGCACTCGAGCAAACCCTGCAGTTTATCACGTGACCATGGCATACAGATCAGCCAAAAAGGTATAAAGTGGCAGTATTTGAATGTAAAAAGATGATTTCTAAGCTATGGCACTGGAGGGGGATGAAGGATTTTCATATTACTGGGTTTAGTAACGCTTTTAATTTAATCCATTCTATAAAAACCTTTAGAGCTGCTAGATGTACTCTTTTTGTTATCCCCATCAAGTAGCACTATTGCTATTGTCATGTTGAGATTTCTAATGCCTCAATATAGGAGAAAAACCTTATGGGTGTAATTGTATTATTACAAAGCCATACAATGGTCTCATCTTAACTTTACTATAGACCTCTATTGGCTTACTTTCACCTTGGACTTCTTTTGTGCAAAAAATGATACACAGCACAATCATTAAAACTGAATTATATACAATGCACTCTAGAAAATAAAATATACTGTGCATGATTTCTATTAAGGGCTAAGTATAGCATTTTAATGTACATTATATTAGATACACACATACAAGAACTACGTAGACTATGAACTAATAAGATTATGTATTGCATAGCTTAATCATTCTACGCAAACAATATCTTTATAATTAGGTTGTGATGCATGTATAATTCATGATTTTCTCCCAGAAATGAAGATAGCTAAAAATATAAACATGTAAAGAATGGGGCCTCAGACTCGAATTTTCCTTATGAATGAAAATCACATATTCATTCGTAGTCGGCTCAGCCAAATTCTTGAAACAACCAATATAACACCATGTGTTATATTTAGCCTGGAATTCTGCGTAATCCTGCGACTGCTCGTTATCACACAATAAATAAATGATGGCACTGAAAACATATGTAGCCATGTAATGGGTTGTACATGTAAGATTAGCGCTCAGAGCCAGGGTCCACATCACTATATAGAAGTGAAAGGAACGAGCCTTGCGATAAGACTCACTCCACAGATTAGAAATCCTTTGTGTCCGGTTATCTGTAGATTGTGGTATTTCCCCGCTGTCTAACCGCAAGGAGACCAAAAATATTTACACAGCAGATAAAGCTCATGTCCACGTTTGTTATATATATATACAGAGGCTTTTATAATACATTTCTGCAGCAATGAATATTAAAACCAGGCAAAGACATTGGAGATGAGTTGGACATGTGCTCATAATCCACCCATCATCAGAATGCTAAAATGGGATTGCAAATGTATCTCTATGATCAGCAAAAAAATATCCAATATTTTACAAAGATTGGTTGTCTGGGGTTACTCGGTACAATAGGCTGACATACACTATTCTATTGTAGAAAGGATCTTAAAGTGTAGCTCTGCTTTGCTGAGAATAAAACATTCCTCATTGGGTTATCTGTGTACATTGCAGGGATCTTAACAAACTTTGTTGCAGAGTCCTACCTTTTGTTATTCTGAAGAAATAGCTGTTTGTTTGTCTGTGTCCATATGGAAAGTGAATGTGAATGGGAGAGATTTTTATAATAGCGATCAACTGCTGCCCTTGCAGTGTTCATATGGGGAAAATGCAGGGTCTGCATCCCTTTAGACGTGATACTTTGGGAGTATTTCACTAAAAATGAAACGTTTGTTGCAGAGGATGCCCAAAATCTGCTTAGTGCAGACTTCTGGGAATCAGAGAGCCAATCACACAAGCAGAAAATGAAATTTCTGGAGAGCTTTCCGTACACTATCTGTGTACAGAACATCTCCAGATTTCCAGATATATAGCATTTTACAGAAAAATACAACACTGCGGATTGACAAGGAAAGGTCATTTTTAATAATGTTATATTACAATATGGCTTTTGACCTAATTGTATACTCTTTTTTTTGGGGGGGGGGGATTTTTCACCCCAGTAAAGTAGTTACCCTTTAATACCTCCAATATACAGCATGTTAAAATGAAATTTAGAAGTGTTATTTGTTTTACTGAAAAAAAAAAAAAAAAGTTTTGTCTGGAATTCCCCTTGCGAATATAGAAGAGCACTTCTTGATATGTGAGGGTGCCTAGACATTTCTGTGCCTACAGCCTCATATCTCTATATCTGCAGTATGAGATCTAAGGCACTGCTGCCTCTGATTTGTCTCATAAAAGAGTGGTATCTGGTCCTGTCACTACTGTAACACTGATATGAGGAAGCAAAAACCTGCCTCAATGTAGATGTACAACAGGGCTTGTTAACCGCCCAACACATATTCACTGTGGCTCTATTGCGCAAAATCAGATACCTGATTTCGTGCAATAGCCACTGCCGGTTGCGCGCGCGCCACGGGAGGTGTGATTGCTCGCTGATTAGACAGTGAGGATGTCAATCAGCGGGTCCAGCGGAGCCGATGTCCGCTGGCTACCCGCGATCATTCTCCGAAGAGGCAGAATGGCGATCTGCCTATGTAAACGAGGCAAAATGCCATTCTGACAGGGGGAGAAGATGGAGATCTTGTGTTCCTGCTAAGCAGAAACACTGATCTCTGTCTTCACCCAGTCAGACCAACCCCCCCACAGTTGGCAAGCACCCCCCCAGGGACACACTTAAACCTTTGATCGCCCCTGATGTTGACCCCTTCCCTGCCAGTGTCATTAGTACATTAGTACAGTAACAGTGCATATTTTTAGCACTGATCACTGTATCAGTGTCACTGGTCCTCAAAAAAGTGTTAAAAGTGTCTGTTGTCCGATTTGTCTGCCACAATGTTGCATTCCCACAAAAAAAATCACTAATGGCCGCCATTACTAGCAAAAAAAAAATTACATAAAAATTTGTAGACGCTATAACTTTTGCGCAAACAAATCAATATACACTTATTGTGATTTTTTTTTTTTTATACCAAAAACATGTAGCAAAATACATATTGGCCTAAATTCATGCAGAAATTTGATTTTTTTATTGGATATGTTTTATAGCAGAAAGTAAAAAAATAAATAACAATTTTTAACATTTTGTTTTTTGTTTATAGTGCAAAAAATAAAAACCACAGAGATGATCAAATACCATCAAAAGAAAGCTCTATTTGTGCGGGAGGGGGGGGGGGAGGACATTCATTTTATTTGGGTACAGCATCGCACAATTAAATTCTGTTAAAATAATGCAGTGCCATATTGCAAACAATGGCCTGGTATTTAAGGGGGTAAAACCTTTCCAAGGCTGAAGTGGTTAATGGCAAAAAGATCAGCAGAAGGGAGACCACAAAAAATACGAGTGCCGAGCCCTTTGCTTACAGAATTTAATTAAATTGACCATACAGGATGAAAAAAAAAACAAGCTGATTCCTCTATTGATGCCATATACCGAGGATGGGCAAATCTCTTACTGCAGCTATTGTATTTTGATAAGCTGACTGTCAACATACCCGAGCAGGGGCAATATCTGATTGGATTCTACTGCTGTCAACAATTGTCCTGCTCCTTTGACCTTTCAAACGAGGGATGTCAGGCCGGAGGTGGCTGACAGGACCACCCACAGAGCAAATTAGTTGGTTCATCCGGAATCAGTCAAAATAAAAAAAGTGTATGGGCAGATTTTCTCTTTTAATCAATCTTTAAAGCGGAGCTAAAGTCTGCTTTCCTTACCTATCCTTCAACAGACCCTCACCTGTACAGCTCATTGTACACAAATGACTACAAGCAGGCATGTAGGTTTATTCTCTTATCCTTATCCTCTGGGGACATGTCCCAACATAGAGAGTGTGGAACCATACTCTGACGTATCTTGAGGTTTATTCTATTGCAGAAGAGGCATTTCATATCTCTTCTGCAACTAAGAGCTTGCCTGCTCAGTTTTTGAAAGCGGGATTTTAGTTATTATTATTATTATTATTATTATTATTATACAGGATTTATATAGCGCCAACAATTTGCACAGTGCTTTACAACATCAGGGAAGACAGTACAGTTACAATACAATTCAATACAGGAGGGATCAAAGGGCCCTGCTCGTTAGAGCTTACAATCTAGAAGGGAGGGTTAAGTGGAACAAAGGGTAGTAGCTGCGGGGGGGATGATCAGATGGACAACATGAAATTACAGTTGTTAGGTGTGGGTAGGATAGGCTTCTCTGAAGAGGAGGGTTTTCAGGGATCCTCTAAAAGCTAATAGAGAAGGAGATAGACGGATAGATTGGGGTAAGGAGTTCCATAGGCTTGGAGAGGCTCTGGAAAAGTCCTGGAGACGAGCATGGGAGGAGGTAATGAGAGAGCTAGAGAGCAGGAGGTCTTGAGAAGAACAAAGATAACGATTAGGTTGGTATTTAGAGACTAGGTCAGTGATGTAGCTGGGGGCAAAGTTGTGGATGGCTTTGTAGGTAGTTAGTATTTTGAATTTAATTTGTTGGGCAAGTGGAGGGATTGACAGAGAGGAGTAGCAGATACAAAGCGGTTGGTAAGGTGGATGAGTCTGACAGCAGCATTCATGATGATGATGAACTTAAGGGGGGTTAGAGTATGAAGAGATAGGCCAATGAGGAGGGAGTTGCAGTAATCGAGGCGAGAGATGACTAGGGAGTGCAGTTCCTTGTTAATCCAGTTTCACCTACCCCAACACAAATTTATTTTTTTATTAAAGGAAAAGTAATTCCCTTTTGTGTTTCTTCTATAATTACATGGGTCTAGAAATGTATGATAGACCCGGGCAGTATGTCAATATTAACAAAAGAAAATATTTATTTTTGTCAATTAGTGAGAGATTTTCCCATATATTACCAATCTTACTCTAAAGCCACACACGATCGGTTTATCCTATGAAAAACGTCCATTGTGTGTGGGCCCCATCGGTCTTTTTTCCATCGGTGTAAAAAAAAAATAGAACATGTTTTACATTTTTCTGATGGATAAAAAAACGATAATAAATTCCGATCGTCTGCGTGGAACTCCATCGGAGAAAAATCCACACATGCTCAGAATCAAGTCGACGCATGATCGGAAGCATTGAACTTCATTTTTTCGGCTCCTTGTAGTGTTTTACGTCACCACGTTTTGGCAGGGTCGGAAATTAGTCTGATAGTGTGTATGCAAGACTGATGAAAGTCCGCTTCATCGGAATTCCGCCGAAAAAATCCATCAGATTTTATTCCATCAGAAATCCGATCGTGTGTACACAGCTTAAGTAACCAGTTACCATTCATCTTTAAAATATATTCAAACAAATAACGCTTCCACTTCTCACAAGCTGTTGGACTGACAAGCAGTAAAGGTGGGGACCAAAGTGCCACTTATTGTTCACAAGGTAGATTTAAAGACATGACACACAAGAATGTATTATATTTCACTGGACTGTTTCTTTATTGGACTGTTATTAAGTCATAGCACTATTTGTTTGAATATATATGATTTGTTTTTGAGACTATGGGGGTTATTTACGAAAAGGCAAATCCACTTTGCATTACAAGTCCAAACTACAAGTGCAAAGTGGACTTGAAATTGCACTGAAAGTGCACTTGGAAATGCAGTCGCTGTAGATCCGAGGGGGACATTCAAGGAAAATAAAAAAACAGCATTTTAGCTTGCACATGGTTGGATAATAAAATCAGCAGAGCTTCCCCTCATTTCAGATCTCCCCCTCAGATTTACAGTGACTGCACTTCCAAGTGCAATTTCAGGGAATTTCAAGTGCAAAGTGAATTTTCCTTTTATAAATAACCCCCTGTTTGTTTGAGAATAGCTGCTGAATTGTTTAGTAAATTGTATATTATATCACATTATATTACCTGTATATATCATTCATTATTATTTGTTTTAAATGAGTGCCGGTGTCACATACCGTTCATCTTTAGCATTCCGATGCTGCCTGAAAAATGTGGAAAAGTCAACATAAGACACATTTTAGGAGGGGGGAAAATGTGCTTTGTTTATCTTACCTGGAACACATAATTTCTGGTTGTTATGGACTATTGCACATCGTGTTTCAAGTGTGTTTAATGTTATCTATCAGTGTTATATTTCCTGTCTCACTTCACCAGAAAATAAGTAGAGTCCTCTTCAAAAAAGCAATAGGACAGCAACAAAAATGGATACCTTTTTGTTTTGACTAGAATCACTGGTCTCAAAGAAGGCCTCTGGGGTGCGCTACATACAGAGTGCAGGGTTCAGAAGTTCATTACGTACAGAGAGCAAAGTTCAGGGTTACGCTAGGTACAGAGTTCAAGAGTAATCTACATACAGAGTGCAGAGTTCAGTAGTGCTCTGCATAGTGCAGAGTTTAGGAGTGATCTACATACAGAGTGCAGGTTTCAGGAGTGAATTACTTACAGAGTGCAGAGTTCAGAAATGCATTATGTACAGCGTGCAGAGTTCAGAAGTGCATTATGTACAGAGTTCAGGAGTGCTCTACGTACAGAGTGCAGAGTTCAGGAGTGCTCTACGTACAGAGTACAGAGTTCAGGAGTGTTCTATGTGCAGAGTTCAGGAGTGCTCTACGTACAGAGTGCAGAGTTCAGGAGTGCTCTACATACAGAGTGCAGAGTTCAGGAGTGCTCTACGTGCAGAGTTCAGGAGTGCTCTATGTACATAGTGCAGAGTTCAGGAGTGCTCTATGTACATAGTGCAGAGTTCAGGAGTGCTCTATGTACATAGTGCAGAGTTCAGGAGTGCTCTACGTACAGAGTGCAGAGTTCAGGAGTGCTCTACGTACAGAGTTCAGGAGTGCTCTATGTGCAGAGTGCTCTATGTACAGAGTGCAGAGTTCAGGAGTGCTCTATGTACAGAGTGCAGAGTTCCGGCGTTCTATACGTACAGAGTTCAGAGTTCAGCAGTGCTCTACGTACAGAGTGCAGGTTTCAGGAGTGCATTATGTACAGAGTTTAGAGGTGCATTTCATAGAGTGCAGGGTTCAGGGGTGTGATACGTACAGAGTGCAGATTTCAGGAGTGCATTACGTATAGAGTTCAGGGGTATGCTGTTTACAAAGTGCAGGGTTTAGGGATGCGCTAAGCACAGTGTGCTACCCCAACATCCCCCACCCCAGACCTGGCTCTAGTACCTCCCTCTGTAGGCAGCTCTGTCTCACCTTGCAGGGAGATTGTTCTCTTTCAGATTTTGGAGATCTGTCCCTGCCATGCTCCACCATGAGTGTGTGCAGGGATCTGTTAGATTCAGGAGCCACTGAGAGCAAAGCTGTCCCTTGTAAATACTGAAGGCTTCTGTGACAGTGGGGAGCGGGAGTGGATAGTGAGAGCCGGATTTGGCAGAATGGAGTCCTGTGACGTTCTGACTGCAAGATTGGATGCAAGGGCATCATGTGAAGGTCTGGCGGGCTGGATTTGGGCCTGCAGGCCTTGTGTTTGACGTATGTGACTTGAACTATACTTAGGTATTTGTAGACATGAAATGAGCATTGCTCAGTTGACTGATTATTAATCACCTGTGGCCAAAGGCAGTTGTGGAATTAGTGATTAGATAGATTAGGGAGCATTTTCTGATCACTGTGTATGCTTGGACAACTCAAGCATTCATGGTTATGCTACAGACATAATTTACAGACATCTAGAGAAGTTTGGATTGTGTCTGCATGTCCTACTGCTTTTTATTGTTGTCTATATACAGATTTAGTCAAATCATATATCTGGGCCAACATTTAGCTCAAAATAGTAAAAAAAGATCTGCAGTGTGTTATTTACTTGCTGGCTTGAATTTTGCTTCACTTTCCTCTCTGAACATGTGTGTGATTTTCCTCTGATCTGCCTCTTTGATGATGAATAATTTCAGAAACTCAACTGAAACACGTGCCAGTTTTTAGGTTAAGGCTTGCCCTTGAATTTCAGAAATTCACATTTGTATATTTTATAGCATATTTTCATGTTTACATATTTTTTTTTTTTATAATAGGAAATGTTTAACAGTTTTATTGGCGTAAAGAATAGTTTTTGTTCTTTCGCGATCAAGCAGTCTCCATTTTAAGATCCTACACAATAAAGTATCCTATTATTATGTGATACGTTAAAATAGAAGATATTTATAAGAGGCTTACTGTCATGTCCCTTGAGGAAAAGTCTCTTTGATAGTGTATCTTGTAATGTACTGAGCCAGCGTTCCTGTTAGACCCTAGAGAGGCTCTGTACTGAGCGGTAATATATTACTGTTTAATCCTATAGAAAGCCAGCGATAAGTTGTCACCAGGTATGATACTGTGACAATGCGTGTAATCCAATGTAAACTTGGGATAAATTGTTGTATATAGATGTACTTAATTCTGAATACTATTGGCAAGCTATGATGGACTGTGATATTGATATATTTCTGGAACTGAACAAGAAATCATAATCATTGTGGTGAAAATAGTCATGGATTCCGATCTGTTGCTGTATATCACCTCTCTAGGGATCCTACATAGATGTCTTTATTTGCTCTCAAATTTTGATTAATATTGGATGTTGGCAATCGTTATTTTTTTTTTTCCCTGTATATCGTGTTTATTTGGCTCGAGCTTGTACTTGCATTGCTGAGAACATCTCAGTGATAAATCTTGACTCAGCAAACAATATCTGTGAACATAACAACTCCCAACATTATTGTGAACGTAAGAAAAAGCTGAATTTCCTGTGTGAAGATCTCGTTATTTTCTTCCCCTTATGTGTACTTTAACGCTAGATTAAAACAAGGTCTGCAGATATTATCAGTGTTTGTATGAGCGTGTAGTAATACATGACACATGTGTTAGTAGTTTTTAGACGGGGTGCTCCATCTACAGGCATTGTATAGCACTTTCACTCTTGTCTCTCAAGCTACCAATTAGCTGGTGTGAGCGGCTGCTGGCAGTACGTACGAGCGTTCCAGGTTTGAAGTAGTGGGGAAAGCCAGCTGACAATTCTTATTAATCCTGCTATTACATTTTTGTTTTAATGCCCTGTGTGCATGCATGTCTGAGAGCTGGAGTGAAATTCAGCATAGCACACAATTTTCCAAGCCCATCGATTAAATTATGCTGACTATACACCGTCTCGTAAGTGGTGTTCCATATTTCAGTGCATTCATCAATAAGCATGTGCAAGTGAGCAAGATATGATTAAAGGTTGACACCCAATAAGTTACAATGGAATTTTGTTTCATTGTTTTTGGATAGTGTTTAATTGGAATAATAACACATTGAAGGAGATTAGTTTATGATTGGAGCTGCAGACCCAGGATCTACAAGTGCTGAACATTTGATACTTGAATAGGACATTTTTGTATTCTGCAAATTCTGTAAGCCAATGTCTTGCAATTAGCATCAGCGTTGTCAGCCTGCCATGCGTGCTTCTTCAAATGGCCGTTGGGCTGCCTATCAAGCAGATTTGACGGGCAGCCCAACAGCCAACTAAAGGAGTGCACATGACGGGCTGATAATGCTGCTATTTGCAAGGCGTCAGTTTATCGTTATCAGCCTGAAAGTGGTGAAACTGTCAGGTTCTCCGAGTAAAAACACATTCACAAAAATGTGTTTGAGAAAAATGCATACACAGTAGGCATGACAGTATGCATACTGAAAAATAGGATTTTGGTTTACGTACACATTCGGCTGCTCATATAAAATCGAATCATCTATTCTATTGGATGTGAACTAGCAGTGTTTACTAGGGTCTAAAATCACCAAAAATAGATTTCTACTTTTTTTGTAAAATAGTGACTATATTATTCCTCCTTCAAGATTGGCCTGAAGTCTCCTGAAGCCTCGTACACACGACCGAGGAACTCGACGGGCGAAACACATTGTTTTCCTCGTCGAGTTCCTTGTTAGGCTGTCGAGGAACTCGACAGGGCAAGTTTCTCCATTCCCGTCGAGGAAATAGAGAACTTGCTCTCTTTTTGGCTCGTCGAGTTTCTCGACAGTTTCCTCTACGAAAATGTACACACGACCGGTTTCCTCGGCAAAAAAATATCTCCCAGCAAGTTTCTTGCTGATTTTTGCAGAGAAACTCGGTCGTGTGTACGAGGTCTGACTTTGCCACAGCCATGACCAGAGGGAAAAGGGTATAATATTCCTTTACCATGTGATATTTAATATGGTCTTTGTAGGAATATATGTAGAACGCAAAGGCTAGTGATACCGATAGCTCTTCTGAAAAATCTGAACTCCCTACTTACCATGGCTTTATGGGGGTTCTCCTGCCAGGGTCTTGGAGGGCAAAAGAAGAGCTATAGATGATGGAAGTATTTCTTTAACATAGGGCAATAAATCCTTTTTTGGATGATTTACTGCTAAAGCATGGTTACCTCCAAAAATGTCAAAAGTTTGTTATACTCAAATCACAACAAAATTCTGTGAAAATAAGTACACACAAATCAATACTATATACAATATACAAAAGTCCATATAAATAAAGTGAGTCCATAAAAAGAGAAAAAAAACTAAAATATAAATGTGTCCAATTACAGTATTCCTAAGAAATAAAATGGGTAAAGGTGCTCCACCCAAAGTGCAAAAAATCAATATGCGCTCACCAGAACTACTCGGCCACCACGTGACCATCAGGCATGTATCTTATTGGACTCCCCTTCTTACAGATACTGGACACCTTCTCCAATAGAAATCCAAACTCCTCTTTCTCCGTTGGGGCACTGTAATGAAAGGATGTACATGAAGGTATGTAGGCATAAGACATGTGTAGCATCCCGGCCGATAGGTCCCGCACCGTCATCCATGGATTGAACCCGGCGTGCATTCCACCCAGAGGAAGTAACACTAGGGAGGCTCCGGTCAATGCGTATCATTTTACACGTGTGCACATCATCAGGAAGTCATGCGCAAAATACATTGAAGCGCAGGCCTGATACGCATTGATCGGAGCCATCCCTAGTGTCACTTCCTCTGGGTGGTGCGCACATACCTTCTTGTACATCCTTTCATTACAGTGCCCTAACTGAGAAGAGGAGTTTGGATATCTATTGGAGGAGTTTTCTAGTATTTGTAAGAAGGGGAGTCCGATAAGATACATGCCTGATGGTCGAGTAGTTCTGGTGAGCAAAGATTGATTTGTTGCACTTTTTGGGTGAAGATTGGCACACCTTTATATATTTTACTTTTTAGGAACACAGTGATTGGACATCGATTTTGGGAACATGTTTATATTTATGGACTCACTTTTTTTACATGGACTTTTGTATATGATATATTGTATTGATTCATGTGCGCTTATTTTTTACTGAATTTTGTTGCAATTTGAAGGTAGCACCTTTTTTTGATTTTCTAGTTCATGTTAACAATGTGTCACTGTTAAAGGAGCAGGAACCTAGTGTTACACATTTGTTTTATGGTGTTTTTAGTTGGCGCCCCTCTTAATTCACTATCTACATTATAGTTGTGTATGTTATTTTTTATTTCATTTTTTTATTACTTTAAATATGGATTTATCTTATTATTTTTGTTTGCTCGTATCGATACATTACTCCATGGCTTGTTTTTACATCTTGGTTATTTCTGTCCTCAGGTTCTCCCATGCCATCCTCATCTTCTAGCCCTTCTGTTATTGAACAATTACATTCCCCTACTTCATCTCCCCATCTTCATGACAACCAGAGGTGGTTATTAAGTGCTAGTGCCAAGCAGTCAGTTCAGGACTCTGATGACGAGTTTAATGCCAGCACACATTTGGTGCATCCAAGTTTTCTGTCAGAGAGTGTCTTGTGTCATGGTAAGCGTAGGACACCTTGTCCATAGATCTGCTATCTCCTCAATGCATTTCTTTTTTTAATTTATTGCATTTTCTGTTTTATTGTTTATATATGCCTCCTGTTATCCCCGTGTTCTTTTGTACACAATAACGGGGGGAGTATTATCTAAAATCTGTGTTTATGATCATGTTTTACCACTTTGTAATTTAGAACTGCAACTCGAGATTTTCCCAATGAAAAAATATTGTGTCACATTCCATTTATGCCAAGTTACAATACAGTGGCCAGTGGAGTTCTGATAACAGAAGCACAACTCAAGCAATTTTTTTTATTTTAAATAGAACAGGGAAGGGATAAAGCCTCTGTCAGGTTGTTGTCATGTGTGGCCCTATTAGGGAGATGTACCCTAATTTCCTTCTGTCAGTACAGATAGTGTGAGGAATCTCTCCAAAAGAGACAAAAATATAGGATGCCTTCCTGTTTTCATAACGATCACACCCGCCCCATTTCTTACACAGGAGATATAGGGACAGGAAGTGGGAGAAAATCTCCCAAGGGGAGATTTGGGTGAAAGACAGAAACAGGGACCTGACAGAAATGTTAATTCCTTCCTGCTCTATCCGAAAAACAAAACAAAAAACGTCATGTACTAAATTTAACGTAATTTCCAAAAAAAAAAAAAAAAAAATCCTTTCTTAGTGTTTACATTGTGTCTCATATGCTTCCCTTACTTAGAAACACCTGTGTTTATATTCAGTCTGTTTGTTGTACTAACTATGAGCTGAACTGAACTATGGCCCAGATTCTCGTAGAATGGCGTAAATGTCGGCGGGCGTAACGTATCTCATTTACGTTATGCCGCCGCAAGTTTTACAGGCAAGTGCTTTATTCACAAAGCACTTTCGTGTAAAGTTGCGGCGGCGTAGCGTAAATCATCTGGCGCAAGTCCGCCTAATTCAAATTAGGCGGGTAGGGGGCGTGTAGTATTTCAATTAAGCGCGTTCCCGCGTCGAACGTACTGCGCATGCGCCGTCCAAAAAATATCCCAGGGTGCATTGCTCCAAATGACGTCGCAATGACGTCATTGGTTTCGACGTGAACGTAAATAGTGTCCAGCCCCATTCACGGACGACTTACGCAAACAACGTAAATTTATAAATTTTGACGCGGGAACGACGGCCATACTTAACATTGGTTTCCCCTCATATAGCAGGGGGAACTTTACGCCAGAAAAACGTAAATGTCGTAACTTCACTGCGTCGGCCGCGCGTACGTTCGGGAATTCGCGTATCTAGCTAATTTGCATACTCGACGGGGAAACGACGGAGGTGACACCTAGCGGACAAAAAAAATGCATTTAAGATCCGACGGCGTAAGAGCCTCACGCCTGTCAGATCTAATGGATATCTATGCGTAACTGATTCTAAGAATCAGTCGCATAGATACGATGGCCCAGATTAGGATTTACGACAGCGTACATGGCGTTGCGCCGTCGTAAGTCCTTTGAGAATCTGGGCCAATATATTTGTTAATGGGTAAGTAGACTTTTAAACACTCTTCTTCAACAGCTGCTTACTTGGCACCATGGCCTGCTGCATTGTTTACATCCTGTGGCCGGTCTGTCCTTTCCATTGGCCGCGTGTGTGCAGTAGGCTTTTTCCTGACATAGGGGACGCTCAGGAGAAAACCCCATATAAACCTATAGGGACTATACAGTGAACATAGATAGAAGAGGTCCATTGCAGGATGTAAACATTGCTGCAGGCCATGGAAGCAAGGACTAGGCGAGCATGGAGCTGTGGAAAGTAAGGGGGACTGAGGATGGTAGAGGCAAAAGCAATGAAAGTTAACCACCCATTGCTGGCCACTTTCAGAAAATGTGAATTCCCTGGCTGTCCTACTGGCTCTCTGGCTTCACGTCTGTCTAAATCTCTTAAGCCCTGTGCACACGATCAGATATCTGATGGAATCCAATCCGATGGATTTTTTTGTCGGATATCCGATGAAGCTGACTTTCATCAGTCTTGCCTACACACCATCAGTCAAAAATCCGACCGTGTCCAACGCGGTGACGTAAAACACTACGACGTGCTGAGAAAAATAAAGTTTGATGCTTCCGAGCATGCGTCAAATTGATTCTGAGCATGCATGGATTTTTGACCGATGGGCTTCCACACAGACGATTCGTTTTTTCTATCGTTTTTTTATCCATTGGAAAATTTTAAAACATGTTCTATTTTTTTTCACCGATGGAAAACATACTGATGGGGCCCACACACGATTGGTTTGTCCGATGAAAACAGTCCATCAGTCTGTTTTCATCAGACAAACCGATCGTGTGTACAGGGCTTTAGGCTGCATTCACACCTGAGCGTTTTGCCGCCTGAAGCGCGACGCTCAAAAACGCTAGAGGGGAAAAAATACATTATTCCCTATGGAGATGGTTCACATCTCCACGCCGAACGAATCTCAAACAAGTTCCGGACCCTTTTTTGTCGCGCGTATCGGGCGGTTTGGTCGTTTTTGAGCGTTTCCATTTCCATAGAAAGTAATGGAAACCCTCAATTCAAGTGACTAGTGCGACAACGAGCGTTTGCGGGCGTTTCGTCGCTTTAATCAATAGAACTTTTCACCCAGGCAGAAGATTAAAAAAATCTACCAACATAGCAACAAGTGATGAAAAGATGATAATTTTTCATATTGGCTAAAATAAAAAACGTTGCAGTACAAAAACGTCGGACGACACTGTATGCAAACGCGCAAATAAGCATGAATACGCTTGACAAAACGCCGGAAAAAACGACCGAACGACCGACGCTCAGGTGTGAATGCAGCCTTACTTTTGGTTCAGTATTGGAGCCTAAAAAACAGCCAGGAAGTTAGCATTTTCCAGACTAGAACAGCCACTCTGTATCTCTCATGCAAGTGTTTCTGTTCTTTTAACAGCTAAAGATTAGATATTCTGTGTGTCATTTAT
Organism: Rana temporaria; assembly: GCF_905171775.1. Taxonomy (NCBI): domain Eukaryota; kingdom Metazoa; phylum Chordata; class Amphibia; order Anura; family Ranidae; genus Rana; species Rana temporaria. The sequence continues at coordinate 557,737,477 of NC_053489.1, forward strand.
TCAGTAAGGCTGCAGAATAGGATAACTCCTGCAATTACAATCGGTTGCTGCAGAAAAGGATCGCTTTAATCAAAAGTTTGGTTCCTACACTGTTCAAAGCACATATGTGATTAAGCAACATAAAAATATGCCACCTATACCAGCTGCTTCGCCAGCTTTCAGCGCACATTTGTTTGCCCAGAATGCCACAGGAATGAAATTCAGCCCCGAGCAAAGCAGCTGTGGACTTACCCTTACCCCCTGGCATCCTGCCACAGAGACATGTAACGTTGACAGTTATGGTGCTATGGCAAGTTACAGAGCTGTCTATCAGCTTGTCAGTCAAAGAACAGAGTTGCATCTCATTAGGTGCCATGACAAAATATTCACATTGATCCATGACTGGTCAACAACGTTCATTTCATCTGTCTGTCCGCTTTTATTAGTTTTCATTTCTATTGTTCAGAAATCAGGAGTCAGACAAAATTCATCTCGGGTTCAAGGAATTTCAAATGGTGCGAGTCATAACCATCACGTCTGTAATTGTGCAGATGAACACAAAGGTGGGGAACCATTATTAAAGTGATGCAAATTCGCATCCACTTTAAATATCCATTTGTGTGCTGGAAATCTCAGAAATGGAAATGTCTGCAGCGTGGGATTATATATTTGAAGTAAACACAGGTTCAGTGTATCTTTGTGTACTTTGTGTGTCTTTGGTGTCAGCTATTTCCTTTTTTTTTTATGTGATTCAATAAAACGAAATCCACGTCTTGGAAAAGCCACAGACTTATGCCGTGTACACACAACCGTTTTTAATGTCATGGACAAAAATGACGTTTTTCTCGACGTGATTCTTGTTAAGCCTGCCTTGCATACATACGATTGTGAAAAAAAATGCTCTAGCAAAGTGCGGTGACATACAACACGTACGACGGCACCATAAAGGGGAAGTTCCATTCTAATGGCGCCACCCTTTGGGCTTGATTATGCAAATGTCCCTTCTCATAACTTGCTCCCGAGCATGCACGTTTTTTTCCCCGTCATTAAATTCTACACACGAACATTTTTCACGACGTGAAAAACGTAGAGAAAAAATAGAGCAGGTTCTAAATTTTTAATGGCCATTTTTCTTGTCTAGAAAAATGCTCTGGAGCCTACACACGATCATTTTTAATGACCAATTTAAAAAAATAGAATTTTTCTCGTCATGAAAAACGGTTGTGTGTACGCTGCATTCGTTTTGTGGGGTTACAATGCACTTAATTTGCCTGAATTAACTTCTTCCCACCCGTGCTGTAGCCAAAAGATGGCTACAGCACGGGTCTTAATTGCCAGGAGGGCATCCTTAGATGTCCTCCTGAGCATGCGTGTTCCTGTGGGCCGTGCGCAGCGCGCTCTGTGATCACCGAGTCTAGGAGACTTAGCTGATTACAGATCAGAGTAAGGGGCCAATCCCGACACCTTACCATGTGATCAGCAGTCAATGACAGCTGATCACGTGATGTAAACAGAAGATCGGTAATCTGTATATTTTTTTGTGTGAGCGACATTAGTCTGGGAGGAGGACAGGGTTATATGTACTAGCTGCATCTCCAGATGAAAATATAGGAAAGAAAGCTTAAAAAAAAGAAAACAAATGCAGCCATTGCGTGGTAAGCTGCATTATAATAATGCAATATAATGATGTTTGCTTTTGGGTTTATTACTGCGTTAAGTTTACTCAATGTAGAGACATAGTTCCAACAACTAGAGCTTAAAGTCTCACCAAAGTTTTTTTTTTTTTGGTTCCTGTCCCCAAGGTGTCAAAGTACAAGTGTAGGCAGCACTCCCCCCACTGCTGTCTGATCATACATATACCAAGGGGGCAAACAAATGAATTAGCTATGATTGACAGTGCTTGCCTTGGGCACTAGGGAGACTAGTGCCATCACAATGAACACAAGGGGTGGGTTTGTGTCAGCTCCAGTGTTTGTGAAAGGGAAAAAAAGTAGCAGAGACAGGTGCACTCACAGTAGAGCACTGCCTGCTATCCCTGCACATACACCATCAGTCTCAGTCATTCTGGGATTCATTCATCGAGCGCAGGAGACTGTCTAAGTCTGGGATTCATGGCAGGGGAAGTACTTCTTTTGATGACAGGCCTCGTACACATGGCCGAGAAACTCGTCGTAAATGAAACATCGTTTTCCTCGACGAGTTCCTTGTCAGGCTTGTGGAGAAACTTGACAAGCTTTCTTTGCGTACACACTGTCAAGACAAAATCTTGTCGTTCTCAAACGCGGTGACGTAAAACACGTACGACGGCACTATAAAGGGGAAGTTTGATTCCACTGGCGCCACCCTTCTGAGCATGTGCGGGTTTCTAAGCATACACACGAATGTGTTTCTCGTCGAAAACCAGCCCGACGAGAAACACGACGAGGAAATTGAGACTCCCGATGAGGAAAAAGAGATCTTGTTTTTTTTTCTCATCGAGTTCCACGACAGTTTTCTCGATGAAAAACATACACACAACCGTTTTCCTCGGCAAAAAAGCTCTGCCACCAAGTTTCTTGATGAATTCTGTCGAGGAAAATGGTCGTGTGTACGAGGCCTCACTATACTTCCCTGCAAAAGGAACGCCCACAAATTGGTGTTCTTTATGGGGAGGAGCAGATAAGCTGAAAATAAAAAAGGATGATTACAAGAATCAGTTGTGATTTATATAACAAACATTTCTAAGAATTTGAACATGCTGTTCTAAACCAGTATTTTAGTTACAAATGATCCTGAGAGTTCTTCTTTAACATTTGGAGGATCTAGGAAGTTAGACATTTCGCTAAAAATAGGGCCAGTAGCAACAATCTCATTAAATTACTCCTTCAACAGTTTTTTTAGAAGACATGTTTAAATGAAACTAAGGTCACATTGCATTGATGGGATCATTCCCTTGTAAACTGCATTTTACTTATGGAATCAGTGAAGTGCAAAATTACATAAAGCAGAACCGACCAGATGTAAAAGTATAACAATGACGTACAGTGTAATAAAAGTATTCTAGAGAAACACATCATACTAATACACCATTACAAGACATAATGGTATAACACGGTAATAAAACACCAGATCAATGTTACATAACACATTATACCAGTAAAGCATTTTACCATGGAGTTTGCAATATATGTACATGGTTAAATAAAGTTCTGGCACCTATCTGCTTGGAAGATGCAAAATTACTTGGTATGGCATTATACCAGATTTTCTGCTGGTTCATTTAAAATCTGTCATAAGGACTTTTTAGGGATGCAAGTGTATTTATTTTGCCTAACTGGTGATGTCTCCATTTTTGGGAATTTTGGGCCAGATTCTCGTACCTGCAGGGCAGTGTAACGTAACCCGTTTACGTTACACCGCCGCAAGTTTTCAGTCTAAATGCCCGATCCACAAAGCACTTACCTGGAAACTTGCGGCGGTGTATCGTAAACACGTCCGGCGCAAGGCGGCCCAATTCAAATGGGGCGGGTACCATTTAAATTAGGCGCGCTCCCGCGCCGGACGTACTGTGCATGCTCCGTTCGCAAGTTTCCCGACGTGCTTTGCGCAAAATTACGACGCGCCGACGTGTTGAGAATCGCGACGTGCGTAACGTACTTACGCTGGGAAAACAAAAAAATTCAAAAGCTACGCGGGAAAGACGGCATACTTTAACATGGTGGAGTAATTTTACACCATGTTAAAGCAGCCCTATCTTTGCGACGGGAATCTAAGGCTAGCTCCGACGTAACGCCGGCGTATCTCTTTTGTGAATCTGGCCCGTTGTGTTTTGTTGTAATTTGGCAATGATAATTATTAACTATTTCAGTATTCCCCATCCCAACAGTTTTGTTTTTTGTCTAAATCTATGCTTTTAGGCTGGTGAAATGAGTACAGTCCTGTGCATATTCTAGCATCTGTCTGATCAAACTTTACTAGGCCTGCTGGTCCAATAAAGGTTCTATCATGTCTTGTGCAGTATTGATGAGGCATACAACTTACAATAAAGTTGGCTTCTTATTATAAAAGATCTGAGGCTGCTTAGTGCTTAGTATTGCACCAGTAGCCTCCGGTATTATAACACAAATACTAACCCCTGGCAATCTGCCAGTCTGGGCATGCTTGAATGTAACTTTTTGGCCTTCTTTGTTTATGAAGATTGTACCATTGAGATGATACCTTCTTTTTTTGTTGTTGGTGTCATTATTACACATTTCTGTTTGACAAATCGTCCCTTATGGGTTCAAGGCATTTCGTATTCCTTTTTGTAGAAAATTCAGAGACTTTGAGAAAGCAGAACAACGTGTTTGGCATTTTTCACATCGCTGTACAAATTTGAAAGGAACAGGTGGCAGTTAATACAATGAAACAAAAATATATCAATATATTATTATATATTTTTTTTAAACCCACTGTTTCCTGGCTATAGACACGACGGTTCTTTGAAATGCTTTGCAATGCAGCATATTGCTGGCAACCTGTTCGCCCAAATCAAATACTGCTCAGAATATATATCAGCATTGCCAGGCTTTAGAAATCCTTTCAGATCTGATGAAGAGAGAAGGTTAGCTCCCAGGAGCTTATGAATATAAAGTTTACAGAGTACCATGGATGTAATGATACATTTCCTCTTCTTTAGATTCGAAAATGCCTGAAATTGTATTCATTATATTGCTTTCCTTGCGCTGCACATGATATGCATAGCACATCCAATGACCCGAAGGTGTCTTCTGCCCCTATAGTCTTGATTAAAGTTGTAACGTTTTATAGTATGTATGGAGATAGACTTGGACCCAAAGACACAGCCCCACATTCCACACACTACTGCAAATAATTGCCTAACAATGCAGGCTATAAAACCTTCTATTAATGTATTGTTTTATTAGTGGTCGTAGAAGAAGATACTACAATTGTATGGATGATGGGATTGAAAAGGGAGTATTGTCCCTTCAAGTCCTCTGGAGACTAAAAGGAAAAGGGTTATACTTTGGGTGAATTTTATTTAGTAAAAATGTTTATGGTGTGGAAGAATTTTATTCCTATACATTTTTTGTACTGATTGGTGCACTTCAAAAGAAAATCTGATTCAGTACCTTTTTTCAAGTTATTTTACAGACAATCTGTCAATAAATAAATAAGTTGTCACTCAGCTTGGCTGTCATTCTGATCCTCTGGTTTCAGTATTTTGATTTACTGAGATAGGACAAGGATACCGATCAGAAATTTTGACTTAATTTGCTTTATTATTGGATAGGGTCAATGATATAGGGTCCATTCACAGCAGCCGCCATGTTTGTAACGCAGTTTGTTTCCTTTTTTTTTAACAAACTTTATTGAAATGTCACGAAGACATTTCATAAAGTTCAATTGGCTGGTGTGTGGTGTGATGCAGTGCCTTGCGCTAAAAAAAAATAAGTGCTCGCAAAACTTTTTTCAATGCCCCATGCTGTAACAAAGTGATGTTAACTGACCAGGCATTTTGCATGTCCAAATGACTGTGTGCACCTGGCAAAAATCTATGCCACAAGCTACAACCTCCTAGTCTTTAGCTGGGAGAAAGGGCATTTGGGCTGAACCCTTTTCACTGTCATTGCAAGGACATATGTTTTGACTGGGTGGGGCCACAGTTGATATCATCCAGTTTAAAACTATAGAAGTAAACTCTTGGATTCATGCAGGCCAGTAACTAAAATATTGTAATCCTATAAAGCCCAACTCCGGTCAAAATAAAAGTTTTCCTATGCAGTGTGGCGGTGCCAGCACTGCTTGAGACAACTGCTTGTTTTGCTTAGGGGTGAGGCAGAACCTTATACAGTAAGTCCCCTACATATGTCCACTGTAACAAAGTGATGTTAACTGACCAGACATTTTGCATTATCATGCAGTGGGACTGTGCTGGAATAGCTGCCCAATGCAGTCCCACTTCATCTAATGCAATCTGTAGCTGCAGGCATCATTCAGATATCACCACTCAAAGTCCATGACGTCATATGACGTACCTTGGGCGGGAAGTGGTCAAGCTTGTTAAGAAATTTTTAAGAAACTGATAAAAATGAAATATTGCCAATACAGAAAAGCTATGTGATTTATGGGGATAACTACTTATTCAGTGCAACAAAGTTACAGACAGTAAATAGAACATGCATTGTCACAGGAATAATAATTTCAGGGACGCAGCTCCCTAGCTAAGCCTTGATCTCAGATACTAAGAAACGCAGCATGACCTGATCTTAGCACGCAACTGTAATACAATTCTGTTGTATTATTCTGTTCAATTTAAAGGATCTCCATCTATAAATGACGTTCAGCCCAGAGAATTGCAATAGACAAAGAGAACTGTGTGAGACCCGTTACATATTATCCATGTGTTTAGCCACTCAGATCCTCAAAAAAACATTGACATTGTTAATAGAAATACTGTTCCTAAATGAATTGGATTTCTGGCCTATAAATGTGTAAGTGGAAGATGAACAGCTTTTTCTAGTAAACTAAAATATGTGCATGTAGCTAAAGTGTAAAGATTTGTGACAACATGCAGATTTGGAGTTAGCATTCAGTACTGTGTGAACAGGAGTTACAGTTTTGTGATGCTGTTCGTCATCTTTGCTAAGAATGCATAGGACCGAAGAGTGTTAAAAAAAACAACCCTACTGAATCTGCTGCTGCCTACAATCCCTTTATTATTTTAATTTTTATTAATAAAAACATCTTCTTTCCCTTCCTCCATTGTAGGAAGAAGGGGAGAGCTCTAAAATGTAAATACTACATTTGTGATTGCTGTGATTGGTCAAGGTACAGAGTCACTCCACTTGGCTCTGTACATTGTTCCAGTAATCTGGGGTGCCCAATGACTGCTCAGATCACAGACATTCATGGGTACACTGGTGTGTTTATAAACAGCACTCCAGAAATACACGTTCACCACTTCACTATTTTAAAACATTTGATGGTGGTCGACTTAATGTAGACTTTTTGGCAACTTTGCAAACCTGCATTAATACATTCTGAACCTGTCACATTGCAACTGTTTAGCTTTTGTAAAATCTGTAACTTTTATGTCTTTTATGCACGAAAAATGTCAGACGTGGCCTACTGCAGTTTAATGAATAGGAAAAGTTGCTGCGGCCCAGGGTGTGGGGATTCAAATACTTCTTTGTCCAAATGACTGTGTGCACCTGGCAAAAATCTATGCCACAGGCTATAACCTCCTAGTCTTTAGCTGGGAGAAGGGGCATTTTCACTGTCATTGCAAGGACATATGTTTTGACTGGGTGGGGCGCAGTTGATATCATCCAGTTTAAAACTATAGAAGTAAACTTTTGGATTCATGCAGGCCAGTAACTAAAATATTGTAATCCTATAAAGCCCAACTCCGGGCAAAGTAAAAGTTTTCCTATGCAGTGTGGCGGTGCCAGCACTGCTTGAGACAACTGCTTGTTTTGCCTAGGGGTGAGGCGGAACCTTATACAGTAAGTCCCCTACATATGAACCTTCAAGTTGCAAACTTGCGAAGGTGCGGATATGTGACTGCACATTTGACTCTAGTTTACTGCTGTGCCGTGTCATGACAAACTGGAGGCAGATTTTTACTGCAAAGTGTTAAAAAGTGAGTCAAACCCAGAAAATGTTAGATGTCTATCAATTTTAATCCAAAAATCATGTTCATTTTTCTACAGTGCAATTTTGAAAAAAAAAAAAAAAAAAAACATTGCCAGATGTTATGCGGAAATACATTTTAATTTTCTCTTCACACTCATAGGGGGAATATGGTTTAAGAAGTGATATGAAAGTGAGTGATAGAAATTCCACACTGACAGCTGAGATTATGTGGAATTGTATGTGGTGTAAGAAATGTTGTGTTTCTGCTTGTCAGGAGGAAATACAGCAAGTACAGTATATTAGATTTTTTTTTATACTTTTTACTTGTTATTAGCTGTTTTATGGAGTTTTTCACACTGTGTAGTAAAACTTTCAGGGCTAGAAGTAGAAGTTTTCATATTGGATTGAGTATACAGGCTGTTCCTCTCCCATGTATAGTGGTGCTGAATTACAAAATCAAGAGCAAAATATACCGGAGCAAGAGTAGAGTCTTTAACTGAAACAGAAAATGTATTGACTTTATATTGTATCCGGATCTGTTATACATTCTACTACCAACTCTCCTTGTCTTAGTCAGATGAGCAAGAAGGGGTATGAAGAATGGCACTCCCTTCCACTTTGCTTCTCAGGCCCATATTGGATACAAAGGATTCTTTGATACTATACCATAAGTAACATTGTGTAATAACAAGAGTATGGCCCCTTTCACATTGAGGCGTTTTTCATGCGGTACAGCGCTAAAAATAGCGCTGCTATACCGCATGAAAAAAACCTGCCTGTAGTGTTCAATGTGAAAGCCCGAAGGCTTTCACACTGAAGCGGTGCGCTAGCAGGAGCGCTCCAAAAGTCCTGCTAGCCGCATCTTTACTGCGGTATAGGAGCGGGGTGTTCACCGCTCCTATACCGCGCCTTCCCATTGAAATCCGCGGGCGGTATTAACCCTTTTCCGGCCCCTAGCGGTGGTTAAAACCTCACCGCTAGCGCCCGAATATCGCGGTAAATATGACGGTATAGCCGCGCTACAAATAGCGAGGCTATACTGTCACTGCGGCTCTATCCCCAATGTGAAAGCAGCCTAACACAACATTAATCCCTGGCTGCAGTCCCCAGATCAGTGTTATTTGGCCTAGCATGTGATGTCCTAAAGTAAATAGATATACATGCTCCTAGTAAAACGTGCAAGGACCTTAGTCCTTAGCTTAAACTAAACAGTCCTCCCATGCAATGGGGCTGTGCCCACACTGCAAGGGTTAACTGATGGTTTATGCCTAGGGAACCATCAAAATCACTTGTATTACCTGATCTTCTGCGCTGCTAGACTGTCACCTGAAGCCTCATCTGTCCTGCACTTCTGTGGTCTAAGGTCCCCTGATGTCATCAAGAGCCCATAGTCCTCCATTAAACATGATCCACTGCTAGAGCGGAGAGGAGCAGGTAAGACAAGGTGCTTTTTGCATCCCCTAGACCTAAATGAGGGGTTAATCCTTGTCACAAGGGCAGACATTTCACTTTTCCACTTAAAATTGGTCACCAACCAACCATGAAAGACATGCATACAAACAAAGGGGGACTTCATTATGGTGAACAATATCCTGAAAATATGAATCCTGATGGAATGTAGATATAAAGTGTTACTAAACCCACAGCAGTAAAATCAGTCTGTATGTGCAGTAAATCCTGCTTGTTATACTTACTGTGGAACCTAAGGGGTTAATCATTATGGAAAAAGGCTGTTTGATCCTGTCTTCTCTGATCTTCCCTTCTTCTACAGTCCCCAATCCATCACCTGATAGTACAGAGCCTCTGCACATGCTCAATTCAGCTTGTATTACTAGAGATTTGTTTTTGTTTTTTTTTGGAATCGTGCATGTGATCAGCACTGTCCAGACAGAGGGTCAGGGGTCCTGGAGCTCCATAGGACAGTTACAGTAGAATGAAAACTCCTCCTATAAGCTTTAACCAGACACTGATATAAGTCATATGATGCTGTTGAGAAAAGGTATTTAGCCGTTTATATTTACTAAAATAATTTCATTTCCATGTTCTGTGTACTGTGGGAGGCCAGATATAGTGAATGCAGGGTCCTAGGTTTAGTACCCCCCCTCCTCCATCCCCCACCACTGGGCCATTCAGAAAGTGCAGCGCACTTCGTGCGTGCGCAGTAGGGTACCAGCTGGGAAGCTGCAAGGCTTCTCTACCAGTTTCCCTTACAGGTAATGGCGGCGGCAGCACCTGAGAGCTGGTGGAAGCATTGGCTGGGGTGCTGACATCGCGAGATTCCAGGACAGGTAAGTGTCCTATTATTAAAAGTCAACAGCTACAGTATGTGTAGCTACTGACTTAACAAGGCATGATGGGAATTGTAGTTCCTGAACAACTCTGCTTTAAGCCTTAGGCTGCATTCACACAGCGTTTTTTACCGCGATTTGCCGCGACAAATTGCGGCGTTTTTTACCGCGACAAAACACGGCGTTTTTTATCGCGATTTTCGCTGGAGGGGTGATTACAGATTGTGTAATATGGCCGAACGCCGAAGACGCCTGAAAAAAAGGGTCAGGGACTTGTTTTGAGCTTCAGGCGTTTCGGCGTTCGGCGTGGAGATGTGAACCATTTCCATAGCCGACAATGTTAAATCACCCCTCCAGCGTATTGTAGGCTGCAATAGCGGCGGGCGGCGGGCGGCGGGCGTGAAAACGCCTAGGTGTGAATGGAGCCTTAGGGCCCAATCTGTATTTTCTCTACAACAGGGGTCTCCAAACTATGGCCCTCCAGTTGTTCAGGAACTACAATTTCCATCATGCCTCGTTATGTCCTTGAATGTCAGAGTTTTCATTGCCTCATGGGATGTCTAGTTCCGCCACAGCTGAAGGGTCGTAGTTCCCTGCTCTACAAGATAGATAACGTACTCTAGGTTGTGGCTCACATTTGAACCTGGATAAAAAAGATGATTTTTTTAGCAACATCCACCAATCAGGTGTTAGAATCAATGCTTTGGCCTTAAAGGAGTTGTAAAGGAAAAAATGTGTTTGCCTAAAATTAATGTCTGCAAGGTAGACAGACAGAATAGTGTAATGATTCTGTTAAAAAACGAGTAAATACCTATTAAATTCCTTCATCTATATCACCTCTGGCATTCTAGTTTCTGTTCTCTCATTCACTTCCTGGTTTGCATCGCTCGTTCATGTAAGAACTACATTTCCCAATATGCATTGCGGCACGCCCAGTAATTCACACCTCCTTGAAGTCTCTAACACATAGAGAGCGTCCTGCCACACAGATGTAGTTCTCAGGAGGGGGTGAGCACGCTACTGACCACCGCAGTAAAGCCTCCCTTCACGGTGGTCAGTAAAATCAGACAAGCAGGAAGTGAACAGAACAGAGAAGAAATAAAGCAACTTCTGAGCAAAAACAAACAATGAGGAAGTGAAAAGAGGAATGTCTGCGGGTAAAGGATGCTTATTATGAAAAAAAAAATCCTTTACAACCCCTTTAACTCCAAAAAATAGTAGCACATCTTTTTTTCCCTTTTCTCCATTTATTTGTATGCCAGAGCCATTTATTGGTCCTAGTAAATTGAAAATGACACAGTTTTCCTTCTAACATTTTCCTCATTGCTTTGGCATGTGGTCTGAATATATATTTTGCTCTTGCTACAGGTTATTTGCAACTCAAAATCAATATTTAACACAGCTATAGCATTTCAACCCTAAGTGCACCAGTGCCAATTTAATAACTGACATTGAACGAATTCATTAATCCTCAGTGAAATGTCAAATGTGTTACAGACCTTGTTTTGCTTAAGAAAAATATTTTTGATTTTTAGGCATTCTATTATTTATATATAAAAAAAAAAAACATGGCAGGACACTTTCCATGTTAGGTGGCGAGTATTTTTAGATATGACTGACAGAGGCTATGCCAAACTATAGGTCTCAAGTTACTTCTTTTCATGCTCTAGAAATGCAATGCCATTAATCTAATCTATCCCTTAGAGGCCTGCAATGGCTCCTCAAGCAGCACCTTCTCTCTGCTTAGCAATGTTTTTAATAGGCTGACATTATAATTGAACAATGAGAGTTATATAATGCCGTCTACTGCATGTTATTACTGCATTGTATTGGTTTTATGGCTGTCCGCCCAAATCATCTTAATTTAATTTCTAATACTAACATAATCACTTGGGAATAGAAGACAGGGATGATAATTTTGCTATAGGCATTATATGTGGATACGTTAGAGAGTACTTTTATATTAAAGTCCCTTATTCGTGTTATTTATTGTGAGCAGAACACTTTATTAGGTACACCTATTCAATTGCTTGGTAACACAAATTGCTAATCAGCCAATCAAATGGCAGCAACTTAACGCATTTAGGCATCTAGACGTGGTGAAGACAAGTTGCTGACGTTCAAACTGAGCATAAGAAAGGGGATTTAAGTGACTTTGTATGTGGCATGGTTGTTGGTGCCAGACGGGCTGGTCAAAAACTGCTGATCTACTGCAATTTACATACACAACCACCTCTAGGCTTTACAGAGAATGGTCCGGAAAATAAAAAATATCCAGTGAGTGGCAGGCATGTAGACAAGAATTACTTGTTGATGTCAGAGATCAGAGGAGAATAGGCAGACTGGTTCGAGATGATAGAAAGGCAACAGTAGTTCAAATAACCACTCGTTACAACCAAGGTATGCAGAATACCATCTCTGAATGCACAACACCTTGAACCTTTAAACCGATGGGCTACAGCAGCAGAAGACCACACCAGGTGCCACTCCTGTCAGCTAAGAACAGGAAACTGAGGCTACAATTCGCACAGGCTCACCAATATTGGACAATAGAAAATTGGAAAAACATTGCCTGGTCATGAGTTGTAGGGTCAGAATTTGATGTAAACAACATGAAAGCATTATCCATCCTGCCTTGTATTAACGGTTCAGGTGTAATAGTGTGGATGATATTTTCTTGGCACACTTTGGGCCCCTTAGTACCAATTAAGGAGCATTTAAATGCCACAACCTACCTGAGTATTGTTGCTGACCATGTCCATCCCTTTATGACTACAGTGTACTCATCTTCTGATGGCTACTTCCAGCAGGATAACGCTCCATGTCACAAAGCTCAAATCATCTCAATATGGTTTCTTGAACATGACAATGAGGTCACTGTTCTCCAATGGCCTTCACAATCACCTCATCTCAATCCAATAGAGCACCTTTGGGATCGGGTTGAATGGGAGATTCGCATCATGGATGTGCAGCCGACAAATCTGCAGCAAACTGCGAGATGCTATCATGTCAATATGGACCAAAATCTCTGAGGAATGTGTCCAACACTTTGTTGAATCTATGGCACAAATAATTAAGGCAGTTCTGAAGGCAAAAGGGGGTCCAAGCAGGTAATAGCAAGGTGGCCGGTTAGTGTATGTTTACAACTTATATTTTGTTTCTGGCCCCCTGAGGCCACTTTTCTTGTGCCACTTCTATGACTACAGATATTTGTGGCATACAGCTCTGTTTATATCCGTAGCACTACCCCTGAAGGAGCTGCTGGTTTAGATTTGGCCCTGCCGTTACCTTACTGTTCCATATGCTCATTTCAGGCAGTGTCCTTGAAGAGTTGTCCATAAGAATGTACGCACCAACACAAAGTCTCTTTCAAGGGTTTTATTTAGCAAAGTTCTCCAACAGAGGGGTAGAGGGACAGAGAAAAACTCAGTCACTTTTGCTTTGCGGATTAAGGGTACCATTTAGATCCAGAGGATTAACTCAGCTTCACATTGGATTTCAGCAACCACCAGAGAATCACTGGCCTAGCAGCTGGTGCGAAGCTCGACAAAGTCTCTGCCACAGACTTGATAAGTGTCGTCAGGCCGTCCAACGATCTTCTGCCACAAGATCGTGTAACCGACTGCACACTCGATATAGTTCCAACAAAAGTTACGCAACTCACAGTGCCAAGAATCTTTCAGTCGGACCGGCAGCACAGTGAGGTAAAATCGCCAGGGTACGTCCATCAATTGAATCCCATTGGTTCGGCTCCCTTCCATAGATAGGGTAGCGAAGGACCATCCCTGGATCAGTAGGCCCCAGAAACTCCTGGGCCTACTCTAATTTGCTAGGTCTCGGGCCAGCCGGCCCCGAGGCTACGAAACAGCTCAGCATCCCTGAGGCCAGGAGGGCCATCAGGTCGGGATCGGAAGACCAACCTCGCTATACGGCGTCTGTCCCTTAAGTACCCCTCCCGAGAATGCATAGCTTGTTGACCACGCCCCCTGAGCCACTTCTGAGAGAGAGATACCCAATACATCCAGCCTGTTGCCTTTCCAACTGTGACCTGCGGTGACAGCGACACCCACCGTCAGGGGGAAAGTTGTGCAACTTAGCTGAACTGAACAGAGCCTACAATTTAGAATAATTATTGTGAGCCAAAACTACTGCTCAGACAAATATAATTTAACACATAGCACCCACTCAATGGGAGCAGGGCGCTATATATCTTATAATGGAAATACATTTAGCCCACTTTTCTCTCTTAGGCCGACAAAGCGAAAGATCTCTTGCAGCGAAACAAGTGAAGATTGCTTTTTCCTGATATGTTCTGACTGTATTCTGTATCCGCTGTATCAATACAGTTCTGTATGCAGTCTGTAAATAGGTTGGATGCCTATAAATGAAGTGTGTTGTTGGAATGTTTCGTCTGATTATGTCTTAATGTTACTCAAGGACTCTTAATATTATTTCCTCTTCCAACGGCTCTATTAGGTCATCAGTTTCTAGAGAACCGATGGCTGTTTTTTTTTTTATATAGAATTCCATGTACTGCTTCCTGCAACTTCCTGCAAATCTTCACATTTATGAACAACGACCACCACATTTCTTTATGCTTTGCTTTTTCCAACAGCATGCACAAAGGAGATTGGTTTAGCAGACAGTTTAGCTTAGCACATCATATACAGGAACCTGATATTGTATCAATAACTTGGACGCAAACACACAAGCATGATATTGTTTAAACACAGTAAGGTTCCCCTTAGCCTGTCAATTCCTCCGAACTATGGGGTTGATTTTCTAAAATTGGAGGGGGCAAATTCTGGTGCAGATCTGCATGGTAACCAATCTGCTTCCAGTTTAATTGTCAAAGCTTAATTGAACAAGCTGATTGGCTACCATGTACAGCTGCACCAGATTTTGCACTCTCCAGTTTTAGTAAATCAACCCTTATGTATCAAGGATAGGGACTCACTATCCTCACTAATCTTACAGATTCTAAAGCCGGGTACACACTACTCCTTGCCCACCAGCTAGTCTGCTAGGATTGGCTGATAAGAGCATTTACTTTTTCTGGCAGATTAGCAGGTAATTGCTCCAGTATCTGCAGATTAGCAGGTAATTGCTCCAGTATCTGCTGATTAGCAGATAATTGCTCCAGTATCTGCTGGTGATGCTCGTTTTAAGTAAGATTTTGAGCTTTCTCCTATACATGATTACCTACACTGGAAAATGACTTTAGGTTTAGGGGTTGCAGCTCTTCATGGTCCCACCAAGTTTAATTGGGCCTGAGATACAGTTCCCATTGTGCCTGTGGTTGGGAGCTTTGACCCTCTGCTTATTAAAAATGCTTCCTTCCCTGTACAGTACAGGTGTCAAACACAAGGCCTGCGGGCCTAATCCGGCCCTCCAGGCCATTTAATGTAGCCCTCGCACCTCTTCTGCAGTTGCAGGAGAGCTCCAGCCCTCCTCTGGTCCTCCTCTAGACCCCTACTTTCTGCCTTCTTCCCAGCAGCAGCATAAGGAAAGGGGGGGTACACTGTGATGTAAGGGAGAGTGGAAGACTCAACTTCTGATGGTGGGGTGGCTCTTGATATCTATTATAAGGGGACGGGATGCGCTGAACATCGAATCTTACAGATACAACTGGCCCTTCTGAGGGTAATCATAATGCTGATGCGGCCCATGATGAAATTGCGTTCGCAGCCTATTGCTTTAGGGTTTGCACCCCAAAGCTCAAACACAGAGCAACAGAGGCAGTGGCTATAGGTGTACATATGTCGTAGCCGGGATTCTATGCTTCACAGCCATGGCAGAAATTACTGAGTGAAAACCACCTGAACGGGTCCCTAATTTTTATTTTTTTATTATTTTTTTTATTTTTTTGTTTTGTTTGTTTTTACATTTTTTAACTAGCCTTTTGGGGGGCTTTGGTGAAATATCAGGGTTCTCCATAGACCCCTGATGTCCTACATTTAAGAAAAAAACACTGAGGACAGGATGGAGGTGCAGATGCTAGAACTGAATCCCCTGAAGCTCAGAAGGAGGGAGAGGAGGAGAAGCTGACAGCGTTGCAGGGGGAGGAACAAGAGGATGGGTATCTGCAATAAGGCAGTACAGCATGTCCTCAAGCTCGGCAGGTGCCCAGGCCCCCCTTTTGAATCAATAGGGCCTGGTACATGAGGGCAGGCTGTACTGCCTAATCATTGGACAGCGCACAGGGAGATTAGGGTGTGCCCAGACACACCCCCTGCGCACACCTATGGAAAGCTGCATTTCCAGTGACCAGAAGCTAACTTTGAAGGTAGGTTTGATGCTTAGGAATATATTTAAAATTATGTAAATTGTGGGAAAATGGAAAAAAAAAAAACAACTAAAAAATTGTATCCCGTAATGTGAAAATAAATCCTCTATATTTATCTGAACAGACTGGCTGAGAAAATTGCTTGCAATGTGAAAATGAAGTGCTAAAATCTATAAGCTAGCAGATCAGGCAGGTATGTAATCAAAAACCTACTTCAACACACATAACATATGTAGAACAAGCAGCGTTAACCTTTTCCACTGAATGAACCTGCTTCAAAGGTATCATCCTGCAAGCAGAACTTTATAAATAATTGACGTGGCACGTTGCATTAAAGTCTGAGGTTTTCCGCGCAGCCGTCCACTTCTCTTTACACGTCTGTCTGTAGTGTTTATCATTTCATGAATGTTGTACCACCATGTTATCCGTTGCTGGGCTTCAGATGTAGTCTGCTGAGCCCCGTCTCCTGTCCTCAATAATACTTTATATGATTGCTCAGCAGGAAGCTGCTTTTTTTTTTTTTTCCAAAGAGGTGGGAAGCCATTGTCTATAAACAGGGAACCATACATGATTTTCAGCCAGCATTATTCATCTCTTCCCCCTCTGCATTTGCTGAGTATCTTTGTCTGGATGCATCAGTGACATGACTCATGCTGTCACCAAGCCATTAGAAGCACACTGAAGTAGCGATGGTAATTTTGAAGGGATGCAGCAAACTGGCTAGAAGACACATCAGGCTCCCTCTTGCTCTCACTAGACCCAGGATTCCTATTGTCAGATGCACTGGGCATGAAAGCAGCAATTTTACAGCACAAAAACTCCAATAACATTTACTGCGGTTGGCTGAGATTGAAATGCACACAGTCACTGCTCAGTCGTGGTTGCTTAAGCACCAGCTCCCCTTGGCTTTTCGCCAGTTTGTGCATTTCAAAGAGACAAGTCCTTTAAAGAAAGAGTTTTTTTTTTCCTTCGAACTTGCTGTGGGGCAAACAGACTGCTCAGGCATAGGTTTATTGCATTACATACTTGACTATGCAGAGTGGAATGCGGTGACATAATTGGGAGAATTATTGCGATCATTTGAATAAGTATGAAGAATTACAGCATATTCCACACTACACTAAACAGAAGTAATATAGACTGCCGTGGGTTTTTTTTTTATTTATTTTTTTGCTCAGCACCGGACATTGAATTAGTATTTATTAATTTGTAGAAGAAAAACCCAATACTGTGTTTGTTAAGAAGACCATGGGCCGGATTCACAGAAGAGATACGACGGCGTATCTCCTGATACGCCGTCGTATCTCTGTGTTCCGGCCGTCCTAACTATGCGACTGATTCATAGAATCAGTTACGCATAGATAGCCAAAAGATCCGACAGGTGTAATTGAATTACACTGTCGGATCTTAAGGATGCAATTCTAGGCCGGCCGCTAGGTGGCGAGGCCATTGCGGTCGGCGTAGAATATGCAAATGACTAGTTACGGCGATTCCCGAACGTCCGCGCTGCCCGTCGATCTAACTTTACGTTGTTTCCGTTGAGATACGCCGCGTAAAATTAGGGCTGATCCCTAGGTGTTCTAAGCCATGTTAAGTATGGCCGTCGTTCCCGCGTCAAAATTTTAGAAATCACGTCGTTTGCGTAAGTCGTCATTTACGTAAACGTCTAAACAAATGACGTCCGTGCAACGTCATTTAGCGCAATGCACGTCGGGTAATTTACCCGACGGAGCATGCACAGTACGTTCGGCGTGGGAACGCGCCTAATTTAAATGGTGCCCGCCCGATTTGAATTGGGCGGGCTTGCGCCGAGCGCATTTACGTTACACAGCCGCAAGTTTACAGGTAAGTGCTTTGTGAATCAGGCACTTACGCTGTAAACCTGCGGCGGTGTAACGTAAATCAGATACGTTACGCTGCTGTGGAGCAACGTAATTGTATCTGAATCTGGCCCTAAGAGTGTAGAGTCATGTATTGTTGATCAGCTTTTGTTAACCTCCGGAAAGTAGGTTTAGTAAATTTGATGTCAGCATTATTACCAGTGTCACATTATAGGACGGTTCACCGCGATAAAAGGGTGCAGGTTACATTTATAGGCAAGTGCAGCATGGATAGTTAGGAGCTCACTGAATTTTTGGTATGATCTACAGCAGGGATATGAAATTAGCGGACCTCCAGCTGTTGCCTAACTACAAGTCCCATTATGCTTTTGTCTCTGGGTGTCATGCTTGTGGCTGTCAGAGTCTTGCTATGCCTTATGGGACTTGTAGTTCTGCAACAGCTGGAGGTTCGCTAATTGCATATCCCTGATCTACAGGTATGTTTTGTGCCCCTAAGAAAAAAAAAAAAAAAAAAACATGAGCAAAAGGGAGCAAAAAAAAAAATATTAGTTGAGGTTTAAAGGTTATGTTCTATATGTTATGTTCTATATTAGTGATAGACTTTGGAGGATAGGGTACGTACATTTTGTTTTAAATTGTCAGGATTGAAAAAGTTAAAATAGCAGTCTAATAAAATACTATTTAGGCTTAACCCTGCTCCCACCCCCATTTTAAGCCCTATACTATATAAAATGCTTATACTTACCGTATATACTCGAGTATAAGCCAAGTGTTTCAGCCCTTTTTTTAAGGCTGAAAATACTCGAGTCAGTGTACCTGAAGTTATTGAGAGGCTGCGGGCGTCCATCGTTTAAAACTCGCGGTCTCCTCCGGCCCCTTCCGTGATAGCCGGAAACGTCTATCAGGAACGTTCTCTCATCCTTGGGTTTCCCAGCAGACACTGTGTTCAGTGTTCTGCCAATCACGGATGCCTTTTCATCCTCGGACAAGAGGACGTCCGTTATGGGCGAAACACTGAACACAGTGTCTGCTGGGAAACTGAGTCCGAGGATGAGAGAACGTCCGTGATAGGCGGAACTGTGTCTTCTGAGAAACGCCTATCACGCAAGGGACCAGGAGGAGACCGCAAGTTTTAAACAATGAATGGAGACCCGCAGCCTGTCAATTTCATGTACACTGACAATGGGCACAGTGAGGATGGGCACAGTGAGGTTGCAATGGGCACAGTGAGGTTGGCACAGTGAGGTTGCAATGGGCACAGTGAGGCATGCAAATGGTTGACCCTCTTTTCCACTTACAGTGGCTGCTGCATTCTCACCCTAGGCTTATACTCGAGTCAATAAGTTTTCCCATTTTTTGGGGTAAAATTAGGTACCTCGGCGTATACTCGGGTCGGCTTATACTCGAGTATATACGGTACTTATTCTGATCCGTCACATGATCTCCCCAGCGACTCACTTCAGTGAAGAGGAGATATCGTCGACAATGGCTGGAATGCCTGTGCTGATGTTACCCATAGGCTTACTATGGGGCATCCATTTCCGGCTCTCTCTCCTCTACACTGAAGCCGGCGCTTCGATCATGTGACTGGACTGAAGCACCATGAGAATAGGTAAGTATATTAATCTTTTCTTTATAGGGGAGATGGAATAGTCTTAGAAAGCGGGGTAGGAGCAGACTTTTTCTTTAAACTGCCAGTGTGACAAGTCATTTTTTTGGGAATGTTTATTATTTGAAAATATCATTGACGCTTAAAGTTTACTAAGCTTACCTTTGGGAAAACATCACCCTCCTTGCAACCCTCTCTAATCCATCCAGCAATTTTTTTCTTACCCTGTGAACAAAATGATACTCTCCTAAATCCACTGTCCATGTCCCTCACCAGTGCCACTTCTGTTTGCGGGGGACATCTAATCCAGCACTACAGATGAGCCCGCACCAACTGGTCCCCAACACTCCCCTTGTGCTGCTGTCACCGCTAGAAATTGAGGTTATCTCTAGCAATTCAAATTTTGATAGTGTTCGGAGCCAGTGAGGAAGCCATTCAGTTTCCTCAGCTGGCAAGAGAGCAAGTGAGTGAGTGAATAACTTATATAGCGCTACAAATGCAAACTGAATCGCCTCAAGGCGCTTGGCATCCATTTTTCTTCCATTTAGCCTTCAGAAAATATGGGTCTTGAGTTTTTTTCTGAAGGCCTGGTGATTCTCTTCCATTCGTAAATGAGTTGGTAATGAGTTCCACAGTCGAGGTCCTTGGACTGCAAATCTACGTTCTCCTTTGCTGTTGTAACGGGCCTTAGGGATTTGTAGTAGATTTTGGTTGGTTGATCGGAGATCGCAATTGGGGTTGTGGTATTATATTTTCCCACATAGATATTGGGGGGGGATGCCTTGTACACACTTATGTGTCAGGCAGAGGGCCTTGAATGTGATTCAGTCCTTGACGGGCAGCCAATGGAGGGACCTAAGGGTGGGGGAAATCGATTCCCAGGGTTTTTTGCCTGTTACCAGTCGCGCTGCCGTGTTCTGGACGACTTGCAGACGGGAAATCTGGTATTTTGGGAGACCTAGGTACAGGGAGTTAGCATAATCGAGCTTGGAGTTTATTAGTGTTCCTACTACTACTGCGGTGTCTTTTTTTGGAATGAAGGGCACGAGTCTTCTTAGTAGACACAGGAGATGGTGAGACCCGCTGACTACTGACCCAATTTGAGCATCCATTGTCATGTCGGAGTCAAAAATGACTCCTAGACTTATGACTTTGGTGCTGGGGGTAATGGTCGATTCCATAGTGACAGATAGGCAGCTTCTTAGCGATTTCGCTGCTGTCAATTTGTTGCTAGCAGCAGAATCACCTGTCTGACATTAGCCATAGGGTGAAAATGTATTTTAGTATAAGTTAATACAAAGATCTCGGCAGCTTTGTAGATCTGAAAGAACAGCTTATGGCAGTGGTTCTCAACCTTCTAGTGCCATGACCCCTTGATAAAATTTCCCAAGTTGTGGGGACCCCTAACAGTAAAATTATTTTCATAGCGTGGGTTGTCAGCACCCTAGGCAAGTAATTTGCGCCCCTAACCAGCCCCCCAGCCATACCTTGAACTGAATGGGTGGCTACGAAGAGGCTGAGTGGGCGGCCGCGTGCTTCATGAACAGCCCAGCTGGGAGGCCTTGAAAGGCCGCAGGCTTCAGGAACAGCCCAGGATTCAGTGACCCCTGGCAAATCATCATTCGACCCCCGAGGGGGTCCCGACCCCCAGGTTGAGAACCACTGGCTTATGGGGAATTTAACAAGGGAACTGAATTACACTGTAGTCCACATTCCTCAAAACTCACTTTTAGGTTCGTCTAGTGACAGGGGTCTCAAACTGGCGGCCTTCCAGCTGTTGGGAAACTACAAGTCCCATCATGCCTCTACCTGTGGGAGTCATGCTTGTAACTGTCAGCCTTACAATGCCTCATGGGACTTGTAGTTTTCGCAACAGCTGGAGGGCCGCCAGTTTGAGCCCCCTGGACTCTAGCCTTATTAGGAAAAGGACCATGGAAGTGTTAGAACACGGAGCACAAAACTTTATTTTTCCACAAATGAAGAAACAAAAAAATATATTTTTGAGTAGTGTTAAATGTTTTCATACAGTAATCTGGTTTGTTAATTCATGTGAGTTAGAATCATTACATTTCAATGTTTTGGTTTCTGTTTGTTTTAAATTTGCATTTTTATATTAGTTATTGCATGTTCCATTGCTTGCATATTAACCATTCATGAAAATGTATTTAAAATATGCATAGATTGTTATCATTGGGATTGGTTTACAGTTTTGGCTTTTAGTGAGATTCTGAGCAAGAGCAGAATTATATTTAGAAAAAGACTAAGCTGTTTTTCTTAGTGTTGTATAAAGCTGGCTGGTAGGGGGTCAAGCACAGACAAATGCAGAACAAAATGAAAAATCCTTTTTAACTGTAATTTTGCCTTACATGCAGTCTACTTGCCCTGGAGTTGAAGACTGAACAAAGTTGTTCTTATACACTTTGGCCAAACCCAGTCTTTCAGCACATCAAGAGGTCTCTATGAATACGTTTCTAAAATGTCACAATCCATAAAAACAGTATCATTGTTTTCCAAAAACACTCTGTTATTTACCATTAAAACAGTCCTTGATTTTTTGGTCAGGTGATTTTTCCTATGCTGAGATGATGTCATCAGTCTTCTGCAGGCATGAGGAAGCATTTCCTCAGTCTCCTTTACCTCCATGATCAGACTACAACATTGTAATTTTATAGCAATTCACAGGGTGCGAGGCTGCAGCTGGGTGAGGGAAAAGGGGGTGATCTGTGTCAGACATTTGTAAACTGCACAGGCCGCATAATTTACAGGATTGCGTCTTCTCAATATACAGGATTGCGTCTTCTCAATATACAGGATTGCGTCGTCTCAATATACAGGATTGCGTCTTCTATTAAGGTTTAGAATAAAATAGTTATGTGCTGGGCTGCCAAGAAGAGGGTATACAAACTTGTTGGCAGCTTAGTGAAACCTGTACTATGAAGTTGCCACTACATACACTGGCTCCATCACTTTCTCAGTCACTGATCCATAAGAAGAACAATCATGTAAATTTGTGACATCAAGACTCACAATCTACAATCCAGTACATACCCGTTCTGGGTTAGAGAGAGCCATAAGATGAATTTGACTGACAGGCAACTAGCATTTTCAGAGGTGGAGCTTAGCACCAGAAACCCTTATATTTCAATACAGGTTTCCTTTAGGTGGGCAGCACATACAAAATGTAATGGCAGCCGCTCAAGTCTGTCCACATTGGCATGGCCATGATGTTTAGCTTATGCTAAGGCAAATTTACCTTGTTAGATCCCATTTGGCAAGCAGTACTTCTTGCTAAACATGTCAATTTAAGTTAATAAGCAGGACTCTAAATGCTTGCCAACTGCTTGGCATCCAGTTACATAGTTAGCCTGGCTTAAAAAAGACACAAGTCCATCTTATTTAACCAATAAAAGGGAACAAAATGCACTCCAATGCAAAATCCTCCTTGGGGTGAAAAAGGAAAACAGACATTCAAGAGGCTGCAGTTTTGTTTCCTGAATGCCTGTAGGCCGGTTCTCAACAATCTCTGAAAAGTGTTCCAAGCTGCTTTTCAGGGGTGTGTTGGACACCACCGCATGTGTGACCAAGGTCTTAAATAGGTCAAAAACTCTTTTGGTCATACTTCTCCTTTAGGTAACAGATGTACATTTTATTCTGCACCCATATTCAGCTGACAGCAGGCTAAAGTTCGCTGTCAGCTGACATCACTTAGATGGTCCAGGCTCTGGAAGGATCCCGACTTTAATGTTAGGATCTGCCCAGGTGCTTGACCTGCAGGCCCTGGAAGGATCCCGACTTTTTAATGTTGGGATCTGCCCAGATGCTTGTCCTGCAGCTAGCTCAGCTTCTCAGCACGCTACTTAGAGCCTGAGCCAACCCCTCCTGCCCCTTCCACAACCCGGTGCTCCAGTGAGCGCTGAAGGGGCAGAGCAGACATCAGTCACTCTCTGCTCACTGAAGATCAAGAACTGAGCAATTAACGTTTGATCATTAAGTTCTCGGTGTTGAGGCGGCAGGGGACAGATGCAGCATCAGATCAATACTGCCTCCACCTAGGTGAGTATGTATCTTTGTTAAAATCTATACATCTTTAAATGTAAGTAGAATAGAGAGGTTTGACTGGGTTGTTTTTTGCAATAAGACTGGCACTGGAGGGGCAAAGCATGGGATATTAGAGTAGACAGTCACAAGTCCATGCGGTAGGACTTATGGAAACGTTAGTAGATCTAAATTGCATTACTGTCTGCCTCAAACTTTAGAACACTTTAGCTAGTTGCCTGGAGTCCGTGATGAAAGCAAGGTAATAGAAGGAAAAAGGTCTAAGATGCCTTCACTCATCTGACACTGTTATAATCTTAGTATGTTTATTCATCTAACTGAAGTTTAATTAGAAACGGATGTCAACTGATTTAACTAGAAATGACTTTAGTGCCAACTCTAAAGGTCCCTTGATCCATGTGAAATCCAAAATAAGTGCTAAACACAGAGCAACCTTTTGTGAGTCAGCCTGTTCGGATTAGGCCAATTTGTAATGGAGATCTGACCCATATTGAGGACGATGTGAACACTGGAAGAGTTCAGTTACCTTGAATGAATGGAGCAAAAAGTCTTCCTTGGCACAGGGAATCAGCTTGACAGCACATTAGTTCCACATTGGTTCCAGTTTATCGATTTCTAATTATCTCAACATTCATTAGAATTCAGGAAATTGATGTCAGACATTCCATACTAAAATTAGTGTCACCCTGCAACTGCTCCTGATATGTTGGCGGCAATTACACACAGTATATAGGAATAGCACAATCTTGATGTTAATGTAGCCTTTCCAGCCAAAACACTTATTGATCTGTTGTGTTTTGTTTCTTTTCTTAAATAGTCAGCAGCTTTAGAGCTGAAGCATGTTATCTAACACCCCCGTTTTCTCTCCTGAGATGGATTAGTGATGTCATCAGATTCATTTTCACTCAAATTCATTTTCAATAGCGATTATCCAATAGCTATAAAACGTGATTGTTCAATTAAAAAGGACCTAGCATCAGATATATTTGTTATGTTAAATGTATGCATTCTAAATAATGCGTAAGGCTCACACTTACAGGTATTTGTTACATCTCACATAGTTCAAATTACTCCCTCCAACATTGTTATTATGATTTCCTTCCCCAAAAAGTCCGCATGTGGCTTAGGAAAGACACATTGATGCATCCTGGTGCATTACAGTAGTGTTTATGCTCTTTGGCAATTGTACTAATGTCTCACACAAGTCAGTTCATTGGTGCTGTCTCTCAGTCTGTGACCAACCAATGTAAAAATCCAACACACTCATTCAGCTTAGTCTCCTATCCATCAAACTGTCATGGCTCTGTTCCCTTGCTGCCTTCACCCTATGACCTGCGAGTGTTGCCATCTATTGCAGCTAGAATGCTCTTTTCATGCAGAACCTGTGTGACTTTTTATTGATAAAAGACAAGTCGGGCTGTTGATGTATATGTAGATGTGGGGGTTAAAAAAATCCCAGTAGGGATGCAAACAGCAGAAAAAAAAAATAGTGAAGTATGGAAGAGTTGGAACCAATATCAGGTTTTATTGTTGTCCATTTCCTCAGATGTTCACTCCTTTCCTGTCCAGGTGACAGGTGTCAGAATAAAAAGGAATCAAGGGAATACGTATACAGGATCTATAGTAGACACTCAGACAACATTTAAAACAGAAGTTTCATGCCTTTCCCAATCTATCAAAAAATAAAAAATTGTCTGAAAATGGGCTGTAAAATTTTGGAAGACCATAGAAAGCTTTAAATATTTAAAGTGATTTTAAATGCTCTGATTTTTTAAAATACAAATAAGAAATATGTTAAACATACCTGCTTTGTGCAATGATTTTTCACAGAGCATCACTGATCCGCCTCCTCTTTTTGGGTCCCACACCAGTACCCCTAGCTCCTCCCACCCACTGAGTGCCACCATAGCAAGCCACTTACTCCCAAGCACTGCTCTGGGTGTCCATTGACACCCAGAGCGGGGCTCGACCCCTTCTCTGTCTGCACTGATTGCAACGGCTCCTGCTGCAGTGTCTGAGCTAATGAGAAAAGCAAGAGCTAAGAGAGCCTCTGCCCTAGTGCACGTCGCTGGATCGAGATCAGGTTCAGGTAGGTATAAAAGGGAGTTAAGGGAGAATGCAATAAGGTAAATAAAACCCTGCCTTTAGAACCACTTTAACTTTGTTACAAAAGTGTTGGTCCGGGTTCCTATGATCTAAATTATTAAAGCTGAGGTCTAGATTTAAAAACCCCTACATCTATAGTTACAATAAGGGGTGTTTCCTGTTGTGTGACGACATCTGTATCCTGTAGAAATCTTCACTGCAGAGATTCCACATTTTTGCAGCACCAAAAGTTCAGAGACAGGAAGAGGACAGTCATCCCTGCAGTGAAGATTTCTCCAGGGCCCAGCTAGCTGCACAACATGGAGCATACATTACATGTAAGGGCTCTTTCACACGAGGTGGACCGTTTTCGGGCTCCGCTTTGCTCAATGGGGATCGCTCGCTAAACGGTCCGCTCGTGTGAAAGAGCCCTAAGTGGTAAAATTCAGCTTTAAAGTGTCATGTTCTATCATTTCTGCTAATTGGAATAGCCAATCTCTTTCTGAACTCTAATCACTCCTGGCAGAATCAGATGACCACTAAGGGCTTAGACATGTAACAAGCTTCAAATTGTCTGAGTCGGCTGTTTTTTTTGCAACAAAAAACTGTATTTCATATGATGGATATAACAGATTGAAAGGGAACCTGGGTGGATATAAACACAGGATCTGCCATCTCTAAGAACATATACTCTGGCACCCTGGTCCTGGCCTTACTACCTAGTGCGCTACTAATTTTGAACTTTCAAAATGGGAGTTTAGCCTTTTGGGCTACAATAGATACTTGCCCAGTTTGCCATTATGTAGTGAAGCCAAGATCATTATCACCACCATAGCAGTCTAAGGCCTTAATATTTCCCTATCAGGCAGGAAAGGTTGGATAACAATTCTGACTGTACATAAATATAAATCCTTTGGTCGGTAATCCAGTTCACATATATTTATTAGTGTGCATTTACCTACTGTATTTACCCTAGAGTTTGCCTGTAAGGGAGTTGAATATCCAGTGTAGCAGCTAGGGTAAGTCATATTTTACAATATGTTCACTATAAAATGGTATCTCTTGGAATACAGCAATCCAAAAATGAAGACGTAGAAGCAAGGACATTGAACGTCCCTTTAATATACAGTATATAGCGTGTAGACATTGACAGGTTTTCCCCTATACATCATATAGTCTTCACTAATTTGGGAAGCTGGTGCTAGTATTTCTATTAATCACATGAATTATATGCCCTTTTTTCCCTTCACTTAAAGCGGAGTTCCACCCATATAAAAGCCCTCAGCTACAAAAAGGGTAACTGCTGACTTTTAATAATTAAACATTAACTTGTCCCACAGTCCAGCGATGCGGGCGAACAAAGCCCCTCTCCTCTGCCCCTCCTCTCTGCGGCACCGGTATCACTACTTTGGGCACCTGGCTGTGGCTTTACAGCCGGGCACTCCCTGCGCATGTGCGAGCCACTCTGCGCTTGTGCGAGCCATGCTGCGCACTGCGACTGGCCGGGCTGGGATTGCAGGGAGGAAGGGGCTGAGGTGAACTTCCTTAAGGCGCCACGGAGCCCCAGGAGGAAGTGGGGGCTGGATGCCTCTAAAAAGACGGTATCCACTCCTCCTCCCAAAAATTACATGCCAAATGTGGCATGTCAGGGGGTCACCATCACTTAAAGCGGAAGTTCCATTTTTGGGTGGAACTTCGCTTTAATGTTACACAGTGACAAGACTACATATTTTGGCCATTCACAAACCCCCATTGTGATTTTGATTAGGGAGAAAATCTGGTTTCACACCAAACAAGCACACAGCAAACAAATTCACTGGGCATCCTTTGTGGAATTTGAACCCAGGAGCTACAGTTGTAAGCCAAGAGCACATCACCATCTACCTGCCTAAATTTTAATGGCAGCAGAAGGATATGGTAATCATGCCAATCATTGTGCACCCTCCGTTAATTGAAAAGCTGGTGGAAGGAATCTGTATTAACCACATCTTACTAAAAGTTGGACTAGCATCTAACACTGGCATTTTTAATGGAAAAGAAATAAAACGTTTAGTTGCCACCTTTTTGACACCTCATAGGGTGTTTTACAACACCTTGTGACAAAAAAGTCCCTGAAGGCAAGCCAAGTAGCTGATAATGTTCCTTTGATCACCTACCAGCACCATGAACCGTACAAGAAATAATACAGTGTGGGATTCAGCGGAATCCTGGCATCCCCTGGTCACAGCCAGTGATGTTAAAACCACATGTTGCTTGCACACTGTGGGATGGAGATGTTGGCATTAGAATCTCAACAATCAAGACATCATGTCGTTTCAGTAGAAGTTTAATATCCTCACTCAGCATGGGTTTTTAACAGGCGGTAGCTCTTATTAGTCACTAGGTACCTATATTTTCTTTTCTTTGTTTTTTTTTTTCACTTCTCCGTTTCATTAAAAGTGCTTACTTTTCTAAAACTATGCAGATAGCTGTTTCTGCTGACGGAAAAAAACACAAATAATTTCTGAATAATCATATTGCTCTATGCTCCTTCCCGGTCTGTTGCAGATGAAGTATGGTACTGCATTTCTTCAATCCAGAAATGGTTGCGTGTTGACAGATACTGAGCATTCCAGGATTTTTTCCATATATAGGAACACATACTGTATAGTATTGTGATTAATAACAGAGCGTAGAGCACTGCTAGTGAATTTTATGCCTTCCTGACACACAGTAAATGTATTATTAGGCTCATAGTAGAGTCTGGCCTTATCTCTCTAGGGATGATTACACTTTAACAGTATTCTAGTAGGATTTGACATAATTTGATTAAAATAGTTACACGTTACAGCAAGTACTAAATCTATGGGCAAAAGTGGCAACACGCAAAGATTTTCCTATGCTATGCGACCGATTTAATCATTGCTTGTGATAACTGAACAGCGTTGCAATGGTAACACGCATGTACCAGAAGAGATTTTCCTTCATGTAGAAAAAGCTTTGCAACTGTTGAAACATCATTCCTTTTTATCATAGAAGAAAGGAATAGTTCTTTCATCCAGCATGCTCCACTGCCCTGTGATGCTTTTTTTACGGTAAAAAGGTACAGTACGGCTTGTTCACATAAGCCCTGCTGAGGGTGCGGTATCCTACATTGCACTGTACCACGCAAAAACGCATACTTGTAAATAGAGTTTATGTTTGATAGTGAGGCTGTCTCAGAAATGACAGGCAGGTCTCTTGTCTCTTATTGTTCATTTTTTTAAGCAGAACTTCAGGAAAAAATAAGATAAAAATAAATAGCTCACTAAAAGATAAAATAACAAAACCAACTTTTGCTGCCGTATTCAATCTTAGTCCAGACACTTCCCCAGCAGAACCTATTTTTTCTGCTCCTAGATGTCCTGAGTCTGGTGGTCAGCAGCATTCAACTCACTACCTCTAAATCCAGGTCAACCTAGACCAGTGATGGCGAACCGTGGCACCCCAGATGTTTTGGAACTACATTTCCCATGATTCTCATTCACTCTGTGGTATAGTTGAGCATCATGGGAAATGTAGTTCCAAAACATCTGGGGTGCCAAGGCCCACCATCACTGCCTTAGACCTACCCCAAGCCTGTGACTGGTCAGTGAAAGGAGAAGTAGCACAGAGATAATCTCATCTCACTGTCAAGCCTCGTACACACACACGATTTCTCGGCAAGAACCAGCAAGAAAACCGTGTGTGTGTACGAGGCTTTCAGGTTTCTCGTCAAGAAAACTGCCCAAAATCTCGATGAGAAAATTAGAGAACCTGCTATCTATTTTCTCGTCGTGATTCTTGGCAGTATTTTTCTGCCAAGAAACCTGAGCGTGTGTATACTTGCCTATCACCGTGGAAATCCGCACATGATCAAAATGACTTTGACGCATGCGCGGTAGCTTCCAAGGCATGGGCAGGGTGTAGCAAGATGGCGGCGACGCCATTGAATATGAAGAGTGCATGCTCGTCGTAGTCGATGACGTCACCGCGTTCGTTCCATTCAAAAGAACAGCTGAAAAAAGCCTTACGGAAACGTCGTAAAAAAATGTGCCGGACGGACCTACGTTTGTGGATCGCCGTATCTAGCTAATTTGCATACTCAACGCGAAAATCAACGGAAACGCCATCTAGCAGCCAGCGTAAATATGCATCTTAGATCCGACGGCGTACTAAGACGTACGCCAGTCGGATCTAGCCCAGCTTCAGGCGTATCTTGTTTTGTGGATACAAAACAAAGATACGCCGGAGCAAACTAGAAGTTACGCGGCGTATCAATAGATACGCCAGCGTAACTTCTTTGTGGATCTGGCCCTGTGTCTTTAAGAGTCCATGCATACTAGGAGATTACACACCCCAAAATGAGCAGGTTAGGAATTTATAGTGTATGTATATGTATATATATATAAATAAATAAATAAATATATATATATATATATATATATATATATATATATATATATATATATATATATATATATATATATATATATATAGCATATATATGTGTGTGTGTGTGTGTTTATTTTTATACATATATATATATATATATATATATATATATATATAGATAGATAGATAGACATAGATGAGAACCGATCTACAGAGCTTCATAAACAGGCACTCAGAGGAGAGGGGAAGAGTTAGACAGGAAGGGCTAGTGTACACTTGCTCATAGAGAACATTGTCAACTTATGTTATGGTTGTATAGTTTATAGTTATACAGAAAAGTTTGGAAGAAAGCTACAGAGGGAAAATGCACAAATATAGATTGACTTTTATCAGCCGATGGGCACTGCAGGATTTAGCCTGGCGTGTTTGAAGTTCTATCCCAGCGTCAGCTGATTGCATGTTCCAAACTTACAAATAGGAAGAACTTTAGTCCAGGACCTGCCGTGCAGACACTTAAGAAAGCACAAGTGGATGCCGTATAGAACAGGGCTTCCCAATTCTCTAAATGGCCTCAGCATTTCTATCAGCCGTGTACAGCTGGACTTTGCCTGTAATTGCCGTTAGGATGAGATACTCGACATGGGGTTTTGGAGAAGCCTGGGTATGTATTGTTTTCAGACAGGAGAGTTGCAGATTTTGATAGGCTCATGCAGCTCACCCATTTCTTACACACTGATGACTTGACAGCGGGCAATGGCGACAGAGGTGATGAAAATGTTAAGGCACAAAGATATTGTTTTTGTGGAATACCTTCACAGTGTAACAGGGGGTGAATTAGGTCTGTAATTGTAAAACAAATCACTGCTCATTATGCTCTTAGTGTGAGGCTGCATTCATCTCCCAACAATATAACGTAGCACATTTACAAAAGAGTAATAAAACCGGAATTTCTATTCAGCAAGCAGTACATAATTGGAATATCTTTCATTTTCTCATAAGCGTTCGGTAAGAATTCCCTAAATCTGCATTTTTACCATTACAAGAATCCCCGACCCTTTTCCACTTGTATCTAGTACCTGATCCCAAAGAGGCTGGCTCTCATTAACATAATTACCACCTGAAAGCCATTAGGAAATCAAGTGGACAGATGTCCGGGCTAGATTTGGTAAACTAATTTAACGAAAGGTGTCCAGTGGAACATTAACATCTGGACTTGGAAATGTGGCTCTTTAATTAGAGGGATAAACCAGAGTAGATAGAGGTAAGACAAAGCTACGAGTTGTTTTTTTATTATTTGCACTCTTTCTTCTTAATGCGCACAGTTATGGTTGAAACTTAGCTTGTTGTTTTAAGTGATGTCTTTAATTTTTTATGCAGTATATTTTATATACTCTGTACTTCTGCATTTACATTCCGCACACTAGATGCATAAGCCTGCCTGCAGACTGACTTTCCTATGCGTTTGGTAGAATGGACATGAATCACTTGTGGGTAGGCATGGAGCATCTATGTGACAGGCAGTACGTATGTTTATAAATACACTGTCCATTATATAGTCCATCCGTTTTATTTCATGATGGGGTAATGATATATTTCTTGAGTCAAGAAGGACCACTTTACAGGGCTTTTACATTTTACAATTTTACCAAGAACACAATTCTTTGATAAACATAGTTGGAGACCAAATTATTTATAACCTTTGACTGGCAGAGTGGA
Source organism: Rana temporaria (assembly GCF_905171775.1). Lineage (NCBI taxonomy): Eukaryota > Metazoa > Chordata > Amphibia > Anura > Ranidae > Rana > Rana temporaria. The sequence goes on from NC_053489.1 coordinate 557,769,346, forward strand.
GGAGCATACATGACATGTCATAAATGACATGCCTGGCTGTTGGAGGGGGTCCTCTGCACTGAAAACATGAGTTGCATCACCTAATATTAGCTACACATTGGTATAGGTCAAATATACGTTTTTGATTTAAAACAAAAACTTTATTAACTGCTTGCCGACCAGCGCACGACTATATACGTCAACAGCATGGCACGGACAGGCAGAAGGACATATATATACGTCCCATTTAAGAAGCCGGCATTGTGGGCGCACTGTGACTCCAACCGCGGGTACCGTGGACTCGATGTCCGCGGGCATATCCGCGATCATGTCACGGTGTGGAAGAACGGGGAAATGCTGATATAAACAAGGATTTCCCTAGTCTTCCTAGTGTCAGGACAGTGTAAACAGCTTCCTGTAATCGGAAGCTGTGATCACTGTCGTGTCACACATAGCCCACCCCCCCTACAGTTAGAACACATCCCTAGGCACACTTAACCTAGTGGTATCCCCTTCACTGCCAGTGTAATTTTCACAGTAATCGGTGCATTTTTATAGCACTGTTCGCTGTAAAAATGACAATGGTCCCAAAAATGTGTCAAAAGTGTCCGATTAGTCCGCCATAATGTAGCAGTCACAATAAAAATCGCTGATCGCCGCCATTACTAGTAAAAAAAAAAAATATTAATAAAAATGCCATAAAACGATCCCCTATTTTGTAGACGCTATAACTTTTGCACAAACCAATCAATAAACGCTTATTGCGTTTTTTTTTACCAAAAATATGTAGAAGAATACGTATAGGCCTAAACTGAGGAACAAAAAAATTATATATTTTTTGGGGACATTTATTATAGCAAAACGTAAAAAAAAATATTGCATTTTTTTCTAAATTGACGCTCTATTTTTGTTTGTAGCGCAAAAAATAAAAACCGCAGAGGTGATCAAATACCACCAACAGAAAGCTCTATTTGTGGGAAAAAAAGTATGTAAATTTTTTTTAGAAACCACGTCGCACGACTGCGCAATTGTTAGTTAAATTGACTCAGTGCCAAATCACAAAACGTGGCCCGGTCATTGACCAGCAAAATGGTCCGGGGCTGAAGTGGTTAAAGGTTCATTCACCTTCATGTCGGCATTAGTTAGGGTTAGGGGTTAGGGTTTAGCGTTAGGGTTAGGGTTTAGGGTTAGGGTTTCCCATTGAAGAATATGGCTAGGACTCAGTAATTGGAACAGGGACCTCCCCCAAAGGTCAGAAGGCGGGTTACCAGAGGTCAAAGGTCACAGGGCGTGGCTGACCCACCCCCACCAAAGTGTACCGCCTACCCCAACTAAGTCAGAGAATGAACAAGTCGGGGAATGAACAAGTCAGGGAAAGCGTCTTAATTAATTTCCAGAGCAGAAAGAAAATCTCAGCAGTCCACACAGGTGAAGGTGAAGAGGACCTACGTAAACTTGTTTATGATATTTAAATTTTTGCAAATATATGTGCAAGTGTGATCGAAATAGGAACATGAGACTGAGAGAATCCTTATCTGAAGAGCATGCCATGCCTTCTTAAAACTATAGGAACACAAGAGATTTTCAGAATCGCACACAACTGCTGAACTTTTAAAACATGTGTACCAACCTAGTAAAAGAGAAAACAGCATGAAACTCAGCAAGGGAGGTGCGCTAGAAAGCAGAAGTTCTTTCAAGTACACATAAAAAATGCTTAAGCAATCCTGGAGGTCTCCATAACCAGATGCCCAGAATCATTTCAGATCTGTATCTGTACTACTTTATAATCATTGGATGCGTCTGTGCCGGTGTCTGTATTCACCTCCAGTATTTGATGTCTATGATGTTCTGAGGAACCGTAGTGACCTTACACAGCTACTGTTGTTTTTGAAAATATTTTAAGTTTTTATGACTGTTGCAAGACATGAGGGCTCTACAAATAGATAGAGATGTTGATTTAAGTTCAAGATGTTCTATATTACCAGATCATAGGCAAATAATACTTAAAGTCCACAGATTCCACTTTCTACCAAGCACGTTGTCGGTGTATGCAATGGATAGTAGTTGGTATACACTGGAATGTACAGATAATACTTCACTATGGGGTTGATTTACTAAAACTGGAGAGTTCCAAACTTTGTGCAGTTGTGCATGGTAGCCAATCAGCTTCTAACTTCAGCTTGTTCATTTAAGCTTTGACAAAAAAAAGAAAATAAAAACAGCTGATGTGTAGCTCTACATAGAAACCAAATATTTTGCTCTCTCCAGTTTTAGTAAATCACCCCCATGGCTCTCCTAGCAACCAAACAACAATTGTTCAGCCCAGTCCACGTCAATCATATTACCGAACCTACATCATTCTTTCTCAACCATTTTAACCTGGAGAAACCCTTAAAATAATGTTTAGGTCTTGGGAACTGATACTAAAAATGAATTGGAGACGTTGGCATAATCAGTAGCATGTTGAAAGGTTTCTATAAAAGACCAAAGAATGTGGTGTATTTAGAACCTAAAGGAGTTGTAAATGAAAAAATGTTTTCACCTTAATGCAATCTATGCATTAAGATGAAAAAACATCTGATGTTGCCGGCCTCCCCCGAACCCCCGTTTTACTTACCTGACCCGTCGAAAGTCCGGCGCGGTCCTGAGATCCTCTTTGCCGCTCAGCCTGGCCACTGATTGGCTAGAGCGGATGGATTGAGAGCAGCGCAGCCATTGGCTGGTGCTGCTGTCAATCACGTCCAGTGACGCGGCGAGCCGAGGGGCGGGGCCAAGTGATACAGTGAGCGGCTATGGCCTTTCGCTGTATCACGGGAGCGCGCTTGCAATTACTCACCACCATGCTAGCTCTCGCATGACTGTGTTCAGTACTTGCGGGGAGGACCAGAGACAGCCGCCGAGGGGGACCCCAGAAGACGTAGATCGGGGGCCACTCTGTGCAAAGCGAACTTCAAAGTGGAGGTAAGTATAACATGTTTGTTATTATAAAGGAAAATATTTTTTTCCTTTTACAATCGCTTTCATTTCATGGTCAGTTTTATCAGAGTTCAGGATGTGGACGAGAAGGCCTGGCTTGCAGTCTCTTCTCTAATTCATCCCAAAGGTGTTCTGTCAGGTTGACTTTAGGACCCTGTGCAGGCCAGTCAAGTTCCTCCACCCCAAACTTGCTCATCCACGTCTTTATGGACCTTACTTTGTGCACTGGTGCGCAGTCATGTTGAAAAAGGAAAGTGCCATCCCCAAACTGTTCCTACTAAGTTGGGAGCATGAAATTGTCCAAAATGTACTGGTATGCTGATGCCTTAAAGAGTTCCCTTCACTGGAACTAAGGGGCCAAGCCTGACCCTTTAAAAACGAACCCCACCATAATCACCCCTCTACCAAATGATTTGGACCAGTGCACAAAGCAAGGTCCGTAAAGACATGGATGTGTGTGTTTGAGGTGGAGGAGCTTAACTGGCCTGCAACCCAAAAGGACAACTTTGGGAGACTGTGAGCCAGGCCTTCTTGTTCACACCAGTGCCTGACCTCACAAATGCACTTCTGGAAGAATGGTCAAACATTCCCATAGACACACTCCTAAACCTTGTGGACAGCCTTCCTAGAAGAGTTGAAGCTGTTATAGCTACAAAGGGTGGGCCAGCTCAATATTAAACCCTACAGGCTAAGACTGGGAAGCCATTAAAGTTCATGTGCACGTTAAGGCAGGTTTCACAATACTTTTGGTAATAGAGTGTATATACAGTTTGTGTGTATGTGTATATATATATATATATATATATATATATATATATATATATATATATATATATATATATATATATATATATATACTGTATATATAAACATATAGCAGGAATTACCCTTTAAGAAGGTAGCCTTTTCGTTGATGTCAGACCTACAACTAGAGATCAAGACACAATGGGGGTTATTTACTAAAGGCAAATCCCCTTTGCACTACAAGTGCAAAGTCAACTTTAAATTGCACTGAAAGTGCACTTGGAAGTGCAGTCGCTGTAGATCCGAGGGAGACATGCAAGGAAAATAAAAAACAGCATTTTAGCTTGCACATAATTGGATAATAAAATCAACAGAGCTCTTCCTCTCTTTTCTTTTCTGTTCTGTTTCCCTCCCCTCCATCTTTAAGTAGATATTATGGCCCCCACTACAATCAAATTTAAATTGTAGACTAGTTACCTCTGGGCAATTAAGTCATGGGGTCCCCTCATCGAGGAATATAGGCTAGGTACCTATACCACTCTTACGTCCAGAAAGCTCATGGTAGGCCCATGATGACTGTTACACTACAGGGTCACGGACGTGGCTGTCCTAGCACAGTATGTGCCCACTTGGGGTGCTGGGGAGGTGGCACCGGGATCCTAGATCTGGTATGATTAAGGTTGGAGAATTAGGTTAAGTTAAAGGTACTATGTTAAGATTTCTAGCCTTACTATTTCTGTTGCCTTGTCATGCTTTGCTTATAGAGATAGGCTCATTACCTCATGATTATTTTGTTTTGTTTGTAAAAGAATTACAACTTCTGATAGTGATTTATCTTCAAAGTAAAATTTAAGGACAGAGTGTAAAATATTTATTATTGTCAGATTAACATCCTCTACTTTCCATTATAGACGGATAAATATGCTTTCTATACCACACATATATTAATGTACTACTGTCCTGTTATGTACCTTCCACTCTTGTTGTACTGCACAAAATTCAATAAAAACTATTTGAAAGTAAAATCAGCAGAGCTTCCCCTCATTACAGATCTACCTCTCAGATCTACAGTGACTGCACTTCCAAGTGCACTTTCAGTGCAATTTCAAGTGCACTTTGCACTTGTAGTTTGCACTCCTAAGTGGATTTGCCTTTTGTAAATAACCCCCATTGAGTATTTTTATTCACATTGTTGGTTGGTTCACTTTACACATCAAAACATATTTACTGAAATTACCTATTTGTAATAAGTTACAAGTCTCTGGATAGTTTGGTGAACTCCTAAGTACAATATAGTTTGTTTTCAATCATGGTTATTACAAGTTTTACATAATACAGTACTAATATATTCAGAGAGAAGAATTCAATCCAGCTGAGGAGATCCGGAACGATAAATGTAACGCTTTATGAAAAGCATGATTAGGAAGCATTTTAAAAAGCCACATATTTTAATTAAAATGAAATACTCCAGGGTGCACAGCTTTTCAGCCACCCCTCGGTAGAAGGTTACCTGGTGCTTTGCTGCAAGCATGAGGTTATAGCTCTTATGGTATGGCAAAGCTGACTTTCTGTTCGGCACTGTCTCTTATTAGCATGGGTATGGAGCTAGGTGCTCAATTCAAAGCAGAAAAAAAATGATTTAATTTAAAAAGAGAAGATGAAAGGAAGTAAAGAAGAAAGGGAAATGCATAATCAAATATTCACTTTAACTGAAGTGAGAAAATGTATTTGGAGGGGGTTGTTTCTTTCCTATTCCTTGACCAGGCCCCAGGCAAGGATGCGGTAATATTTTGCTCAGTATATTTATTTAAACAGTTCTGAGCTGACTTGACAATTGCAGCTGTATACAAGATGATGTGCAGTAATATGTAGAAAGCAAGCAGAAACGACTTATGAACTCATCAACCGATGTCAGCTGACACCCGATTGGTTAATGCACTTTGAGATCGTCTCGGCTGTTTGTGCTTTTTTACCGAATAAGCCTGACAGCTGTTTTGGAAATAGAAGCCAAGTGTATTAGACTTGTAGATTTATGATAGCTTGAGGTTTTCAGTATGGTTCAGCAGTTTTAGGCTGCATTTGCACAACTACAAAAGGGGGTGCTCTGCATGTGTTTCAAATGGGTCAGTAGCCATGAGTGGGTAGTGAAGCATTTGCTTCTTTGTCCTGCGACACGCAGATAGGAACGTTGCCTGCAGGGTCCAGGCCTCACTCGATGCTGAAGTCCTGTTCATTAACATTGCTTCCCTCAGTGTCCCCCCTACTGAGAGCTTTCAGAGCAGAGCGGTGCATGGTCCATCTAGCACTAGTGAGTAGAAACACTAAGGGACATTTTTTTCAGCAAGTTTCATGTCTGCCTGTTTGTAGCCTCACAATTTAAATCCTAATATTCGCCAGTTGAAGAACACACAGCATTGAAGGCACAGAAACATGGAAATGCAGAATAGGACATATGATCTGTAAACATGCATTGACATTATGCCATATAACTTAACTGTAAATTAGTAATAGGTTGTAGTAATCGGTAGCAAGTTGTAAACACATTCTGATGTCAGACAGGTGACGCTGCCGCTAGCGATTAAATCTGTAAATCACCAACGGCACTAGGTGGGCTTCCTGTTTGTTGCTATGGAATAGCTCCCTTTGTAGCTGAGGTTGGAAAAATGTCACTTCCACCCAGTGCCGATCCTGACCTCCCTGGGGCCCTAAGCAAAATGACATGGCACATTAAAGTTGAGAAGTGGGGGGGGGGGGGGCACAGTGACATGTCACATTAAATATTAATGTTGAGAAGCGGGGGGGGGGTGTTCTGCTATTGGAACTGACATCTTACATTAAAGTGAGAAGGTGAGGGTGCTGAGCTGACTTCTTACCTCTTCTCCCATGCAGCCAGCGAGTTGAGAAGCAGGGTGAGGGGCCAAAAATGACGTCTCACCAGGCGGGGCCTCTAGTAATTTGGGGGGCCCCCTGCAGCTTTGCGGGGCCCTAAGCGGCTTGCATAGTGAGCCTATAGGGTGGATCGGCCCTGCTTCCACCACTAGCTTTAGAGTTTCAGCAGCGATATGGCTAGCAACATAATGAAATCTCATTGCATCTTGCTACAGAGGGTAGCGATTCCACAGGGACAGACAGTAGCCTCTTCTGCAATTCTGCCACTGGTGATTTGTCACCAGAAACAAAATGACTTACTTTGTAAAGTAATATTCCAAACCACATCATGCGACCCACCTACATGGTTCCCTCTTGGGTCGTATGAGGTTCCTTGCAGCATTTGGGGTCTGGTGTTTTCTTGCACTTGCTGCTTGTTTTTGTTGGTGCTTTCCCACAAGATGAAAACATACAGGTAGATCGATTGACTTCCTCCTCACTTGGCATGCATTTGTGTATGGTAGAGATGCTGGACTGCAAGCTCCTTCAGAACAGGGACTGGTGCTCCCCGTAGAGCAGTATAGTGTTTTACAGACCACTGCCCCACCTCCCACCCCACTAGCTTACTGAGCATTCACAGCCTTGTGTTGTGCTTATTCCTGATGAACAAGTCCCCTGATTCTGGATGACAACAACCCTTCAGGCAATGCCGCACCCCGAGACACCAGAAATAGGTTTTATTTAGGGAAATACTCCCTACAAAGCAACATATGGAATGACAAATGACACTAGCAATAAACAATGACAGATAACATTTTTTTTATAACACCACAATCAATGACAGGACCTCTTAGACCTTGTACACACGACCGAACATGTCTGCTGAAACTGGTCCGCAGACCAGTTTCAGCGGACAGATCCAACCGTGTGTACAGCCTAGCAGACAGGTTTCCAGCAGACAAAAGTTTTAAAGCATGCTTTAAAACTTGTCTGCTGGAAACCGTCCGTCCGACATGTCCGCTGGTTAGTACACCTAACCAGCGGACAGAAATCTCCCGCATGCGTCAAATGGATTCGACGCATACGTGGAAGTATTTTACTTACTGGTTTGGTGACGTGGCGGCGTCAACGTCACCGCCACGTCACTGCGTTGTCTGTCCGTGGGGATTTCGGTTTGATGGTGTGTACAGCCATCAGACCAAAATCTCCCAGTGGACATGTCTGATGAAAACGGTTTGCGGACCGTTTTCATCGGACATGTTCTATCGTGTGTACAGGGCCTTAAAGTGTCTTGGTATCTGAACCTTGAATCTCAGAATCTAGGGAGGTCCTATTTAATCCTTTCTCACCGCCACCTCCAGGCCCTTTAACAGCTTCTAAATGCCGGAAGGCGGAGATGGGCATTCAGGTCATGTGACCACTCCGATTGGCTGTCACATGATCGTAAAGCTCCCGATCATAAGTATGCATCGGGAGCTTTCCAGTCCCCATCGGAGTCGGTGCATTAAAGCCTATCTGCCAAGAGTCCGCATATATGTGCCAAATCAACGAGAACAGGTTAAAGGGCCTTATTGCAAGCTAAAGGGTTCTTATCTCACTCAAAACCCCTCCCAATGGCTAGTGTACTGTATTAAACACTGCCCAAAGTTGCTGTGTTGGAGCTCTCAGGTTTAAGTGGATTGTAACCCATGGCAAGGGGACACTATATTTTTTTAAGAATTGGTTAGGGAAATTGTGGCCTGCGGTCTCTCACCACCATGCAATCTGTGAAACGTGTAACCAAGGTGTGGCCCATGGCCTCTCACAACAATGCAGTCTATAATTGGGCCACCTTTCACTCTGGTGTCCAGAACCAGTGGTGTTGATTGTGACTCAGGGTCCACTAATGGTGATCTTTCATAGAACCAGTGACACCCCCTTCATCCATCTTGCTGGGTCTCTCCAACAGCTGTGCCCTCTGTGCAGATATGGTGGCCCAGTCACTTTCATACAGAAGTGAACAGGCAGCTCTCCAACTCAGTAGTCCAGTCTCTGGTCACTTCTCACATCCCACGTGAAATTGCCCTGAGCCTAGGCTTCTGTTACCTTTTCATCCTCCTGAAGCTCCCTGTCTTCCTGGGACTTGCAGTCCCATCCAGTACTTGGCTTGCTAGAGGATGTCTCCTGGCGACTATATCCGTTGTAGTTCCAGATAGTTCCCAGCAGTTTTTTTTCTTCTCTCCCAGGCTGCACAGTAGCCAATCACACTGTTTTCTGCTATCTCCAGCAGCTGTGGATGCAAATGCAGCCCTATTTCTTCCTCTCCCCATATGGTTGCATTAGAAAGCATTATAAATGATAGTCAAGTCCATGCAGTGGGCAGGAGTTTTAGTATATTATTTTACTATAAAGTTGTATTTCTGATAAATTGAAGAGTGACAGCCTGTTTTTTAAAACACAATTTAGCTTAAAGGGATTGTAAACTTATCTGTTTTTTCACCTTAATGCATCCTATGCATTAAGGTGAAAAAACTTCTGGCAGTCACCGGACCCCCCAGCCCCCCATTTTACTCACCTGAGCCTTGGAATTTCCCGTCGAGGATGCACTGTCTCTCTGCTCGGGGTTCTCAGCTCTTGATTGGATAGATTGATAGCAGTGCAGTCATTGGGTCCCCGCTGCTGTCAATCAAATCCAATGATGCGGGCGCTGGGGGTGGGGCCGTATCCTGCATTCGCTGCTATGGATGCTGAATGATAGACTCGGGAGTGCGTCCGCAAGGTAACCCCTAGGGTGTTATCTGATGTGGGGAGGAGCCAGGGACCGCAGAAGACGGTGTTCGGGCCACTCTGTGCAAAACTAGCTGCACAGTGGAGATAAGTATGACATGTTTGTTATTTTTTTTAAAAAATGATCTTTTACAAACACTTTAAGTTTACATTTTATATATCTGATTGGTATCCACCTTTACAAGTCATGAAATGTGTCCCTAAGAAGGTTCACTCATGGAGCTAATCATTTTTTTTAAAACATGCAGCAAATCTTCCGTCTGTAAGAAAGGAGAGACATCATTACCTATCACGTGAATAAGTCTGTCAGACACATAGGTCCTTTAAGATACTGTTCTGTCTGGAAATCGTTAGCACATTGTCCTAATAAGGTCATTACTTGTTATATGTGAAGATATTACTGTCTTGTCATAATGAAATAATTACATCCCTTTTATTTGTTGGAAGACTATTATTTTGTAAGCGTTGACAGCACTACACTGAAAGGTTATATATGTGATTTTTTTTGACCTTACTCTTAGCTCTCTAGGAATATAACACATTATTTTTCACAAGTTTAATGGGTCTAGTAGAACTGGAGCCATCCTGATTGATTTACAGAATAAAACAGACACTCATAAACTCGAGATAATTTGTCAGTGATGCCAACTGTCCTTACATTTGTGTCACGTTATGCCTAGACATCAAACATCCAAAAGACTGGATCTTCAGCAATGTTTGAAGAGTTGCAAACATAATGTGTGCATGTGTATGTGTATATATATATCTATATATATGTTTTTATATATATATATATATATATATATATATATATATATATATATATATATATATATATATATATAGATAGATAGATATATAGAAATATATATATATATATATATATATATATATATATATATATATATATATATATATATATAATCTATCTATCTATCTATATATAAGTATATATATATATATATATATATATATATATATATATATATATATATATATATATATATATACTGTATATATACACATATACAGTTAGAACACTTAGAGTGACTCAAGGATTTACTCTATGATGAAAACTACCATTCATAAGAACTATCTTACTGCTTAAGCTACCTATATCTCACAATCTACTGATCATTATGCCATGCAACATTCACTGATGGTAACCTCTGATTATGCATTTTATCATGTGCTCAGTTTGAATTGCCCAGGATTGTGATGGGTTTTACTTTAAAATTGTGTTTAATGCTCTGCAGATTTTACCTAAACTCTGAGTATTACCTGGGAGGAAATATTAAAGCGTTCTCTGTCATTACTCTGTTATGATGGAAGAGATGACTGTATTTGGTAGGGAAAAGTCAGAAATGTTTTCATGGAAGCAGTGTTGTATATGTTTTGTCACATACAGTATAACCTGGGATCTGTTGTTGGAATGTTTACTGACACCAGCATCACCATCTCCTTGGCTAGGGGTCTCCAAACTTTCTAAACAAAGGGCCAGTTTACTGCCATTCAGACTTTAGGGGGGCCGGACTGTGGCCAGCAGGAATTTATATTTTTGTTCTCTGGCATCAGTGGGAGTAGCCGTTCCCCACCTTTGGTATTAGGGGGAGAAATAGTGTCCCATTGGTGATGTCAGTGGCAGGAATTATGCTCCATTTCTGGAGTCAGAGGTACAAAATAGGGTCTCATATCAGTAGGATGAATAGTGTCCCAAGGGGCCGGATAAATGCAAGAAAAGGGCTGCATCTGGCCCCCGGGCCACAGTTTGGAGACCCCTGTCCAAGGCTGTAGTGTGGATGATTACATATACATATGGAAGTTGGTTCTCCTCTGTATTATTTCTGCACCTATTTCCCAGCACAGCAGAGAAGTGTAACCAGGTCATAGGAGTTTGTGCAGGTTATTGGACTCTGTGATGGGCAAATCTGTTGAGACATGTGTCATTGCAGTCAACGGGTCAGTAAAATAACCTTGAAATACGTAGCGCCAACACTGGATTATGTTATTATCAAACACTGATTGATGATTTACTGCCTCATGCTACCTTCTCCAGGATAGAGAAACATTGAGAAGAAGCAAAAACATTGACCAATAGAATTTGGTTCTGATTCTTACAACCCGACCTTTGCATAATAATCCCACGCAACATTCATTATACAAGTTTATCCCCCACAGACATTTACCTATAGGTTATATATTACCTAGCGATTTAACCACTTTCCCATTCAGCTATCTGAAACCCAAAACCAACAATTTCGTATATTGCAGTTTACTAATCCTTGGTGTGGTGGCTACATTCATTTTCTTGTTTTTAATACATGTTTGCCTTATTTTCACCTGGTTATTCTGTACCCAGATAGCAAGGATAACTTCCCACAAATTTGTGGCAGTGTTTAATTGCAATCGTTTTTCCGTCGGAATAAACTCTGACGGGTTTTTCCGACGAAATTCTGCTCAAGCTGTCTTGCATACACACGGACACACCAAATTCTGACCGTCAAAATTCCGACTGTCAGTTAAAACGACGCAGTGCCGAATCTCAAAGTGGCCTGGTCTTTGGCCAGCCAAATGGTCCGGGGCTTAAGTAGTTAACAAATCATTTTCAAACTTGCAGCACAATTGCTTGTTATCTGGGTAGATGACAAACTTCCTGACTCTGAGTGGCTACATCACACCTCCACTGTGTCTATGAAGGGAGCCGTGGTTGTCACCGTAGGCTACTCTCCTGATGTGAATGGGAGATAATTAAATGCGCTACCCAAAAGAACTCTGATGTGTCCATATTTTTTCATCTCCATTTCATGGGGGGGGGAGGAAGATAACAGGAAGTGGTAAGCATACTTAATTTCTGGCTAAATCAACATGTATTATCTGCACTTGCTGAAAATTTTCTAGGTTTGAAAAAATAAATCTAAGGGCTAACAATCTGCAATGTATTACATTTTTTTATCCTGGGTTTAGATAAATATGCTTTAAAGTGGTACAACCCAGTGAAGTGAATAGCCTCAGGTGATCCATAGAGATGAAACACATTTTCCTGCATAAATTGTACCTGCCTATCTACAGCCCCTTGTTCTCTAAATCCGTTCAACGTTCTGAATTTTAAAGCTTGCCTGAAACTTCAGAAAAAGAGCTCAGTGATTGGGTCTCTGACAGCTGATTGGATGGAAGGGACCCCCCCTTCCCTTTACACAGCATACAGGAACAGGACTGAGGCTCACATTTTTTCTCTTGGTGTCAGGAAAACTTTCAGAGCTCATTCTGATAGCAGAAGAATGAAGCAGCAGACAAAAGTGACACTTATGCCCGTACACACGATCGGAACTTTGGTCGGGATAAACGCAGACGGATTTTTCTGACGGAATTCCGTTCAAGCTGTCTTGCAAACACACGGTCACACCAAATTACGACCGTCCAATACTACGACAAGCCGAGAAAAATGAAGTTCAATGCTTCCAAGCATGCGTCGACTTGATTCTGAGCATGCATGTTTTTTCTCTGTCGGACTTCCACACAGATGATCGGGAATTTGTGTCTCTTTCTAAGTCCGTCGGAATCTCCGATGGAGAAAATCCGATGGGGCACACACACGGTTGGAATATCTGATGAAAAAGTTCCGTCTGACTTTTTTCATCGGAAATTTCGATTGTGTGTACAAGGCTCCTAATTAACACATTATAAAAAAGAATATGCTTTGTTTATATAGGATATCTGAGGTTTACAACCACTTTAAGCTGCTCCTCTACCTTCTTATATAAAGTAAGACCATTTTAATGGGAACATAAATCATAAACAAAAAGTTATGAATTCAAGCATGAAACCCTGATATGCTACCATGGGAGAGGAAGGAAATATAGGATAAAAACAAAAAAATAAATAAGAAAGTGATAAAATAATGGTGTTGTTCAAAGAACACATCAGTAAGCTACGTTCCTTCTTATTAAGTTGATGCCCTAAAGAGTAAAACAGTTTTGAACTGTTCTTAATGCTGAGCCTGACCCACAATATGTCATGCCGATCTGCTCGGGCCACAATGATGCGTTTCTGCCTTATATGGTTGGATTGCTATTTGCAGTTGGGAAGAGCATGAATAATTAGATACCTTGGGATTGCTGGTGCAGAGTGTGTGTTAATATGTGGAAGCAGGTTAGGCACCTGTCAACTGCAGAAGATTCGTTTCCACTTGAATGTAAATTTGTGGCATTTTACAAAAGCCCGCTGTGCTTGAGTATGCTGGAAATCATCTGCCCTGCCAGAATTCCTTTTGTATAGAACCCTTTGTGGTCTTCCATATGTAATTCATCAAAGTCAAGAGAAAACCAGCCAGTTGTGTTTTCTAATGTGTGTGTCTCTTTGCTTCGGGAGACATGTCAAGATTTAAAAATTAAATGCACAGAAATCGCAATCACGCTCCATATACCACATTAACATCTCATCGGCCATTTTGTTATTATTATTATTGTGACATATTTATTTTTACAATTTTATTTTTTCGGCACGGTAAATTATGGAACACCATTTCCTGAGCGGAGTGACAAAAAAATAACACATTTCAGTCAAAACTATTATATGTAAATATTGGAGCATCTGCCATTCCCTGTCTTGTCAGATTATCCTGGAGGGCTAGAAAAAGTCATTTAAAATGCAGTTTTTGCTTTCCTCTCATGCTGTTGGTTTCCATAGTTTGTCTTGTGCTAACTCCACTGTATATCGTATATAGCATAGCAAGTTTAATTGGAAAAATTGTATCGCACAGATTTGTGATAAATATTTTATTAGGACATATGCATGCATGAACATGTGTGTTTTAGGAGAACGAGTACATTGAAACCCTTTGTTAGCGTTACTTAAAGCTTACTTAAAGCTGATGGTTAAGTTTAGTAAAGAAAAAAAAATGTTTTTGGATATACATTATCAGGGACATCACTTACCTAACAAAGTGTACCCTATGTCCTGTTGCTTGCTGGTTCCTTCTCACATTGGTAAACTTTCAGCGCTGCATGTACTAACGCTGAATGTAGTGTAAGTATACATTTTCAATACCTGTGGGCTCTCTGTGAAAGCTGGAAATCACTCCCGAGACCCATGCTGAGCATCTGCCCTGCTACATAGCCAACACAGGGGGTCATGTGCGCCCTTCAGAGGGCGCATTGCATTTTTCTCAGGTATGGTTCAATCCACACCTGGCATTCAGCGCTAACTGCATCGGCTGTAATTGTGGACACTCACCCTCCTCTTCCACCCCTCTCCTTCATTCCAGAATTATTTTCATGGGATTTAAAGTGTTTTGTGAATACATGAGGACATACTGTCATTTATCTCCCTCTGCTCCATTCAGAAAACTATTTGCGTTCAGTTAAAAAAAAGCTAAAAATAGGTAGAACATGTAACATGTTCCAAAGATGATAATGTTTTTTCTTTAAATTATATCTAAAGCCAACATTTTTTTTGTTTATTTGTTTGGATAGAGTAGGGAAGGATTAGAGCTCCTTTTCCCATCTTCATCTCATTGGGGAGAATTGTCTTTACTTCCTGTGCCATAAACAGTCAACTTTTCAGAATAAAGGTGATTTCAAACTGACCTGCTGCAGTTTGTCCTCAGTGCAGTGTATTTGTGCAGTTATCTGCACTTTTCCATAGACTTCTATTAGATCAGGCATTTTTGGTGCGGTTTTCTGAAAGCTCACCAAAAGTCCTCCTATGTTAGTGGTCACAAAGGAATTATCCCTGTTGGAAGATGTTCCTTTTATTCCTGTTCAGGTGACCGCTCATTAAAGGGAGGGTTAGCTCAGACAAAGCAGGGGAAATGGAAAAGTGTATTTTTTTTTTTAACTTGCATTTATCCTTTAACGTATTTAGAGTTCAACTTTCATTTCCTAATGGGTAAGTCCAACTAAGGGCTGATGTCGACAGTTGTTCATGTCAAAAGCCGTTTCCATTCGCACAAAGCTGCAGGCGTTCGAATAGAAAACACAGGATTAGACGAGAATAGGCTATGTTTGACCGGCTTTGCCCGCAGTTCAAATGCACCTCGATAGTAAATGCTGCATCAGAAGAAGCAGGTCAAATGCAGGCTTTTTACATTTTTGATGTGTTTTATACTATTAAAGGCATTAAAGACAATAATGCCCCGTACACAAGTTCGCCGGGAATCCCGGGGGGAAACCGAGAACCTGCTCTGTCACTTTCCCTGTGTACACACCAGAGGTTTTCCCATCGGGAAAACTGTGCTGAGAGCTTTGGCCGGGAATCCCGGCCGTGTGTATGCTCCACCGCAGTGTTGCCCATAGGGAAACTTCCGGGAAAAAGACTGCCGGGAATCGTGGCAGGAAAAAAAGAGAACATGTTCTCATTTTTCCTGCTGCGATTCCCGGCGGTTTTCCTGTCTGGGGAACTGCCATGGAGCATACACACGGCCAGTTTTCCTGGCCAAAAGCTGTCATGGCAGTTTTCCAGACGGGAAAACTGGTCGTGTGTATGAGGCAGAACAATGGTCTGCACAGATCAAATGCAGGGAAACAACGCCCCATAAACTGACAATTTAGTCTTCCATAAAGGAAAAGTTCATCATGTTGATTAGAATCTTAGCGGATGAGGTAATTTATTTCAGTTTCCTGGTCCAACACTTTTCACATAAATATCGGTGGGTTTCACTAGCCTTGATGGATTTTTATTTACTTTACATTGTGAAGAATGCAGCACGAAGGCTGGGAACACCTTGAACCATCCTGATATAGCTGGTGGCCTGTTCCCTGACAATGCAAAATCTCTCCAACAGTCTACAAGAAATTCAAGAAACCAGTGGCTTATTCAACCACTAGACTCCACCTATAACAGAAGTTGCATTTTTAAACAGACTAATATTTTAAAGCAGTGATAATCAATTAGCGGACCTCTAGCTGTTGCAGAACTACCCATGAGGCATAGCAAGACTCTGACAGCCACAAGCATGATGTTTTACAACAGCTGTAGGTTTGCTAATTGCATATCCCTGTTTTAAAGGTTTTAGGTGACTCATATATAAGTATATATATATATATATATATATATATAAATTTATTTTTTTATTTTTTTGCATAGTTGTTTTCTAGTTGCATGTTATCTGCTCATGTATACTTGGCCAAATATTAAAATGTCAGTCACCGTTCCTTCCAGCTGCAGACATAAACACTTGTTGTAAGCACCGAACACAATAGGCAATAACACAGCTTCTGTGTTCATGGTCCTTTCTGTGCAAATATAGGAAGAAAATGTCTAACCTCTCCATCAAAATCCTTTATATTATATTCATTATCACTGACCCAGGAATAGAGGTTACTTTAGTTCATAATGATACATTGCAGACAGACATGAAACATTTGTATTAAACCTGACCCATGGGACAGCTATAATGTTCATCTTTTTTGTTGTTTATACCTGGCTGCCCTACCAAATCCCCAAAGCTGCCTGTAACCTCATCATTTAAATAGCCCAGAGCCTAAGCCTGTAGAATATAGTGTTCCAGCACTGCTCTTTCTCTCAGCCTGTTGTGGCTTTGTCTCCATGGAGTATCAGAGGAAGGTTTCACAGCAAATAATCCGTTGTAAAGAGGCCGCTATCCTGTCCTGAAAGGTGGTAAAATCCTGCTTATTTTTGTATGCAATGGATTTGGTAAAATATAGCTCAAAGAGAATGTAACATTTTATATTCAGTTATCTCAAGCTTGGTAAATCTACTTGTTGCTTATAAAAGCAACATAATGCTACACTTCCATTAAATCCTGCACAGATCTTGTTATTTAACTCCTTCCTGCCTCCTCCTAGCCCTTTAACTGGGTTTTAAGGTTGTAAGGAAGGGCAGACTTCTCAGACATGTAATTGGCTGTCACAGTGGTCACATGATCAGGAACCCATCCAGCTGGCTCTTGATCACAGACTAATACTGGGAGCTGTCTGTGACAGCTTGGTCACTGTGATGGGATAATGCAGTGAGTGCGCCTTGACCCATCATCCCTGCTGTCACACATATGCATTATATGGTCAGTAAGAGTTTAAAGGTCCAGGTTTAGTTATTAATAGAGCCTTGTGAACTTAGCCTGTTCATGGCTTCCTATGTGTTTTGGATAATCCAACACCAAGGTTTCCCTGCTATTATTCACAACCCACCCACCTTTGCATGTTTGATTGCCTTACATTCTTCTTAATATGAAATAGAAAATACTTTTTTGGGGATTTTGGGACCCCCCCATTCAGTGCCATGTCCTTTAACTAATTTTTTTAACACACATAGACATTTCTGAAACCAGAATGTGTTAATTTGTTCTTACTACATACAGGCTTTGCATACAGGGCAACAAATGACACTGTCAAGCTACATGATCAATGACCATCTTTTGCAGGTAAAATAAAACATAGTGCAGGTGAGACAGTTTATAGTACCTCTAAACTGAGAAATCTCCCCAGTCAAGTTTCTAGGAGATGTAAGAGTTTGTCAGGTGTTTTTTCTTTCTAGCATCTAACAAAAAATTAAATAAAAAATGAAATATTAGTTTTGAGTGGTCTAACCCCTGTAAGAATGAATGTGTTTACTTTCAGTAGGGCTTCAGGTCACTGTAAATGATTGGGTGACATTCCTGGTTTTGGATAAAATGGAGAAGAGTTGAAATCCCTGTCAGATTGTTATTGCTGTTTGCAGTCACCATCTCTATTTGTCATCTCACTAGGGCAGAAGGTGATGGGAAAACCAAGAATTTACAGTCAACAGAACGGGAGGTGAAGGTGAAATCTTCCAATAGGGACATCTGGTCTGGTGACAACTGAGGGGATTTCCTTTCACTTTGTATAGATGTCCTCTTCCTATTTGATAGGTCTTTAAGGCAGGACGTAAGGAAGGAAAGATCTAAGCGAAGCGCACAAATCGAAAAGCACGCTAAGCACTTTCCCCGACTTGTTCATCCCCTGACTTAGTTGGGGTAGGCGGTACACTTTGGTGGGGGTGGGTTAGCCATGCCTCGTGGCCTTTGACCTCTGGAAACCCACCTTCTGACCTTTTACCTCTGGGAGAGGTCCCTGTTCCAATTCCTGAGTCCTAGCCGTATTCTTCAAGGGGAAACCCTAACCCCCTAACCCTAACATTATTCAAGCATTAAACAGTTGTGTGCCATTTGCAACTAAGCAGTCAGATTTACAGATAAGGGGATTATAAGGTTCTGCCACATAATCATAGGATTACAGGAACATATTCTCTTGCATTTACTGTGATGTGTTTTATAAATTGAGAAATAAACAGTTGCAAGGTAAGGATCATAGGCCAGGTATATGTGTTGTCAGCTCAAAACCATCTGGCTATTTCTAGCGAACTTCAAGTATGATTTACTTGGTTCTGTTTCCATGCCTGCTGTGTCTTGAACTCTGACTAAGCTCCATAAATTCATTAACATTAATGTCATGACAACTGCTTGGTCCATTGTATTCTAAATCAGAAATTAATAACGTGTAATTGGAACCTGCACAGGCTGTGACTTGTCTTCACCCTACATACAGTAGTCAGGTATGATTTTCGGGGATCAGAGTGCTAAAACCCTCAAAATTCTATAGTAAATGAGCTTTAATGCCCCGTACACACGATCAGAAATTCTGACAGCAAAAGTCAGATGTGAGCTTTTGAACGGAAATTCCGACCGTGTGTATGCTCCATCAGACTTTCCACCAGCAAAAGATTGAGAGCTGGTTCTCAAATTTTCAGACGGAAAAAATTCCTGTCGGAAATCCTGTAGCAATTTCGTCGCGCAAAATTCTGACGCATGCTTGGAAACAGTTTGACGCATGCTCGGAAGCATTGAACTTAATTTTCTCTGCTCGTCGTAGTGTTATACGTCACCGCGTTTTTGACGGTCGAAAGTTCAGAGAACTTTTGTGTGACCGTGTGTATGCAACCAAGCTTGAGTGGAATTCCGATGGAAAATCCGATCGTGTGTACGGGTGTTTGTGTATTATTCTTGATTTAAGTTAATAAGGGTCTCCATTTATTTCTGTATTGACACTACAGTTTTGATCTTCAAATTCTTGAAGTTCTAGAGTTTCGCCCCGGTGGGTGGCATTTAATTGGTTTAGAGACTGCACAGTGTGAAGTGTTCAATTACACTATTTTATATTTTAAGATGCTACCAAGTGACATAGTACCACATAGACAACTTTAACCCATTAATTATAGTATTTCAATGTTTATGATACAGTAATTATGTTAGTAGGTGCCACTGCTAAAAATGAAAGCTTGTTTCAATTTAGTTTATGTGTATTTTGTAGTGGTGCACCGAAATGGAAATTTCAGAACCGAAACGAAACCGAAATAAAAAAAAATGTCAGGCCGAAACCGAAACCGAAAATTACATATTTTTTTTAAATAATTGTATGTTAAAACATACTCTCACTGTGCCCCCAATTGCCGACTGTGCCCCCAATTGCCGCCTCACTGTGCCCCCCATTACCGTCTCACTGTGCCCCGAATTGCCGCCTCGTGTTTCTTTTTTTTTTATTACTTTATCACTTTTTTTTTTTGTAGCTTGTTTTACTTTTTTTATTTTTGTATAATTTTCTTTTTAATATTATTTTTCTTATTTACTTTTTAATTACTTATTTTAACAATTTAGCAATTGTGATAGCAATTGGAGGTGACAGGTTCTCTTTTTTAACCCTGTCACCTCCAAAAACATGTTGTATGAGTGTGGTGAGGAGACAATGAGCACAACCTGCTGCCCATTCACTAAGTGCAGAGAGCATACATCTCCTGTAACAGCAGTAAGAGGAGCATCCAGCATGTCTGTCCTGGTGCCACCACCATCCTTCTAGCAGTACACAGGGATGGCATTAGGACTGGGCACAGTGCTGCTGTGTATAGGCTGTCTCTCTCAGCCTTGGTACGGATGTGTGTGCGGAGTGCAGAGAGCCCCGTGCAGGAGCTGGAGCAGCCCGCAGCCTGAGCCAACATTACTTAATACAGCGCGGCCCCGACTCGGGGGATGGTCTCCAGATAGGCAGATGGACGGCTCCTGGATGCCGGGCTGTGCTCTATTTCTCTCCCCCTCTACACGCTGGCCTGCAGTCCAGGAATTCCAGCAACAGAGACCCGCCGGTTAGAAAAGAAACTCTCCGCCGCCCGTAGGATGAAACTGTCTTCGCTCTGCTACACAGCCCCCCTCCTCCTAACCCCACGCTGCGATAGACAGAAAACATCTCAGCATTAGAACAGCATTCTGTTTAACACAGCGTGGTTAGGAGCAGGCGGGGCTGTGTGCGAGCAAAGCGAAGACAATTTCAGTGTGTTTTACCGCTCTGCAGCCACTAGTCATATCGGCAATTTTAAAGCTGTTTCGGCATGTGCCCAAAACAGCTGTTTTCGGCCGATATGTTTCGGCACCGATATATCGGTGCACCCCTAGTATTTTGAGCTTCTAATCTAGTCCTAAAAAGGTGAACATGCCTGTATTTTCCCAGTAGGCACAAAATGGCTTTGTAGAAAAGGCACACACATTTTTTCCCGTATGAATATTTGGATTAGCCACACAGTTAGAACAGGCTGAATGTGCTGTCATGGCTATAAAAATAACATATATTGAAGACTGTATCTCCTTGCCACCAGCACCTCTGGACAGTTTGGAACCTTTTAGTGATGTTTTTGTGCTTACAGACTTCTTTGAGTACAACGTGTGTTATACTTTATCAGACAGATGTGATCATCCAGTATCCTCTTTGTCATTAAGACCTCCATATTGTCTACTAATCTAATGCTCAGGACATCAATTTTAAGCCATCACAGATCTCACTAAGTTATCTCCAGTTATCTCCAGTTCTTGTAGGTAGCAGTAGCATTGGTGAAATGATTCTATTTGTACTATTGCGAACTCTAGTCAGGTGTAAATTGAAGACGCATCAGCCCTGGAGCATTGGCTGGGCAGTCGACCCCACAAATGGTCTACTTTGTCTTGCAATACAATAAATATTTCCTGAACTTTCCATCTCAGTTCATCTTTCCAGTAAATTGCTATTTACAATATTGATACTTGTAGTCTTGTGGGAGTTTCAATTGACAAGAGAATTCCCTGTTATGTCTACTTCACACAGGTTTTAGTTTTTAAACACAAGTTTGAAGAGTATCATTGGTGGCAAGTATTTATAAAGTATTTATATAGCCTTCAGCAAATTGCTTAAAACCTTTATAAAGATAACTTCAAACAATAAGGCATTGGAGTGCTAGCAATCTTTAATATAACTACAGCTATGGGAAGCACTGTCACTAAGATCTGTGTACAGCTCTTTTGGGTTAAAGCTGAAAGAGGCTTTACTGGCTTCATGAAAGTTCTGCAAAATTTGCTGAAAGCTTTATATGTGCTTCTTAAAGGCTTACAGAATACAATGGTCTTCTGCATGGTCTTCTGCATTTTAGCCTCTGTAATATGTGAAAATGTATGTGCTTTACCTACTGTGTATGTGTGTGCTTATATATAATTCCGAAAAGTTTGGAAAGCCATTGGTTGCTTTATTTATTACTAACCAGTATGAGGGTCTATATTTTCGATCCCTCAACGTTCTGGTAATTCAGCTCCCTTCTTTCTCAAGAAAACCAACTGGAATAGAAAGCATTGGGTTTTCTCATGCAGGTGCTGCTTTGAGTACCATTGAGTACCATTCTAAAGGGCACAAGCAAAGATACAATATATTTTGGCAGAGCTGTGGAAATTTTCAGGGTGCATTTGGAATCACTGGTTACAGCTAACAGAAGGATGGTGGACCCTTTTTAAATGTGGGAGAAATGTGTAAGCTGCTTTCGTGGTACCTCCTACAGAAAATATTAGTTGATTACCTGCCATGCTCATACTTTGGATTCAACACTTTTATCAGCACTGACCCAATAATGAAATGTGCATTTGATGAAATCAGAGTGAATTTATGATTCCTGATTTGTATTCATGTTCTCAGAAACTCAGAAAGTATTGAAGGCAAAGGATCAGCATCAACAACCACTAGCATTTTCAGTAGGTCAGTAATGACGGTTCACTTACTGCTTTTGTGGGGGGTTCTCCTTTAACGGATACTGTGACAGTGCCATGTAATGGTGTAGTTGTTTCTGTACATTATATAAAGGAAACAGCAAAACATGAATTGCTGAGACCATAAAAACATGAATAATGATAAACATAACGGATTAATTTCCCATTCAACTATAATGTAACATCAGTAAAAATATTTCCAGCTTAGTAAAAAATCCCAATGTTAGTTGACCAGAAATGTGCATTATATTAGAAGCTCCCATGGCTCTGCAGCTATCTGTATCACTATGTGCTTTTTTTCCTCTAGCTGCCTGTCAATCGATCTATGTACGTAGTAATTTCCTTGTACTGCATAATTAACACATGGTCAAAAAATGTGTTCTTTTTCAATTTTGATGATTGCGGGTTATGTTTACTGTAAGTCAGAAGCATCTCTTAAAAACCTGAGCAAGATTTTCAGAAACAGCCTGCAATAAAAATCACACACGCTTCATAAAACACTACTTGATTGATATCACTTGCACCATTAGGAACTAAACGACAAAGGATGTAATTTCAGTTCTCGCATGCAATATTAATCGAAAGCCTTTAAACCATCCTACTGATGGGAACTTTGACAACATGACATTTGAAGAATTGTTAGCCAAAGTCATTTTATCTTAGTCACATTTTCAAGTAAAAATATAGAAAAAAAAAGCCTGCTATTTTCCTATTTCAGATTTGCATGCCTTTTTCTCTTTATACTTTGGAAAACTTAGAGCAATGGCAGGAGAGAGACCCTATACCTGATGCATTTTATGGGATGAGCGCTCTCTCTGGATTGGTTTTCTGTATATGCAGTGATGTCGTGCAACAGGACTATTTGCTGCTCCTTATTTAATTTTCCCGATGGGCACTGAGTGCTACTCCTAATTCTCGAAACAGTACTCTATTACAGTCCATGTGAAGTTCACTGAATATCATATGAACTCAAACAAAATAAATTAGTAGCCACATTCAGATTATGACCATATTTCTAAGAAAGGTAATTGCACAGTCCTAATTATTATTTTTTTATTTGTTGTTTATCTTTCTTATGGAGGGAAAAATAGCTTGTTCTTGATGATAACATTACTTGGAATTGCAAGTTCTACTGACCTATACCTCCTTTATGAGTCAGCATCACATGACCAGTGATGCCAATTAAATTGAGACAATGTGACTAGCATGTGGTGAGGTCTTGCTTGAACCCCACCTGTAAAGTTTTGCGTAAGATGCATTCCAGCTAGCCTTAGACACTGTCTTGAGGTAGCGACAGCCACAATAAAGCTTCCTGCGGGTAGAAGAGTTTTTCTTATGGGTCCCATCTGACCTTGAATCCCAGGTACAGTTACTTATCTTGCAACCACTATAGTTCCTCTGCTGAACCAATTAAAGCAAAACCTCAGCATGCAAAAACATACCATTGGCCTCTTTGAAAAATTGAGTTTGATACCTCTTTTCTGACACCCAATATTCCAAAAGGCATAATGCATATTATTTTTATTATTATTGTTTGCTGTCATTTCCATGTCGACTCCTGGGGACCACATGGATAGTGCTTCTCCAGAGCAATTGGGTCTAAATTACGTGTTTATAATTTCAGTGGTTGCAATCTTTTGTTTATAGAGGGCATAAATACTGCAATTCCTTTTCATTTATACTGTTGTTCCCACAATTCCCTATTGGAAAAGTGCTGACCACCTACTGTAGGTGAACGTCATAATTTTCTGCCCTAGAAAGCTATTTCTAAAACTGGTGTATTTATATAAACTAAGGACAGTTGGTGGCTGTTTTCCTGCCAAGAGATTACGCTTATAATGTTATCACTTTGGATCCTCATTCTCTATCTTATACAAAACGTGGAAAATATCCTTGCTCTGAGAGATAAGCCCATCTTAATCTGAAATCTCCTGTGTCTTTAAAGAACAAATTGGCAAATTCTCCTAAGGGATGCCCGTTTTTACACGTAAAATGTTTACATTTTATTTCAGGCTACTGTTTTAAATTGTTCATTATATAAACTGTAAGCCAATGAGCAAATTCACGTTACACTGCATAACAGAGTGCCACAGGCAAAGAAAGCAGTAGAGAAGTGTTTCAGTTCAGCTGCTGCTCTCATTCAGTTAGAAGGGTAAACTTGTGCAGTGTAAAGACTTACTCTAATAGCCAAGCTTTATGAGAAAACATTTCACTGCTGTGTTATCGGGAACATGTGAAAGTAATTATGGATGGATGGAGAGGTAACAAAAAGAGCAGAACGTTGTACTACAATATTAAGGACAATATGGAGTCTGAGGGTGGTTTGGTGGTCATCAGGTATAGATGTTTGTATTTGTAATGTCTATCTAAAAGAAGAAATACATTTTGTTTTTGTGTCATTTTTAAAAGGGAGAAAA
This sequence comes from Rana temporaria, assembly GCF_905171775.1. Lineage (NCBI taxonomy): Eukaryota > Metazoa > Chordata > Amphibia > Anura > Ranidae > Rana > Rana temporaria. Next base: position 557,794,123 of record NC_053489.1, read on the forward strand.
GGAATGAGAGGTATTCAAGGGCTGCCATTGCTGACCTCCTTTTAGGAATGCTAGTTGATTGGTAGTCTCTGGCTTAAGTAGTCCCTAGATCCAGTACAAGCATGAAGATTATAAAGTCAGGATGAGGTTGGAACTCCTGATCAGCATGCTTGTTCCAGGTCATATCCCTAGAAACTAAAAATGCCATTGGAACAACTTGACAGTCAGGTAACTAGCAGTTCATTAATGACCGTCTCTGTTTTCTCTTGTTAAAGATCTTAAATGTGATCTTAGGCAGATATACACAGATTAATGCAGTTTTGCATTCAATAAAAATAATTAAATTAAAAATTTCAATAAAAAAATAAATATTGAGGGGCAGATCCACAAAGAAATTACGCCGGCGTATCTCTTTATACGCCGCATAATTTAAAATTTTGCGCGTCGTATCTTTGTTTTGTATCCACAAAACAAGATACGACGGCATCTCGGCTAGATCCGACAGGCGTATGTCTTAGTACTCCGTCGGATCTAAGCTGCCATTTTTCAGCGGCCGCTAGGTGGCGTTTCCGTCGAATTCCGTGTCAAGTATGCAAATTAGCTATTTACGGCGATCCACGAACGTACATCTGGCCGGCACATTGTTTTTACGTTGTTTGCGTTCGGCTTTTTCCGGCGTATAGTTAAAGCTGCTATATGGTGGCGTACTCAATGTTAAGTATGGCTGTCGTTCCCGCGTACAACTTTGAATTTTTTACGTAGTTTGCGTAAGTCGTTCGCGAATATGATTTTGCGTAGAATGACGTCACCATCGTAAGCATTGGCTGGTTCCGGTTTTATTTCGAGCATGCGCACTGGGATACCCCCACGGACGGCGCATGCGCAGTTAAAAAAAAATGCCGTTTACGTCGGGTCACGACGTATTTACATAAAACACGCCCCCATTACACCCATTTGAATTCCGCACCTTACGGCACAAATTCTTTGAGGATTCAAAATAAAATAAATAAGTTACGGCGGCGTAGTGTATCTTAGATACGCTGCGCCTGGCGCAAAGGTACGTGAATCTGCCCCTAAATGTATGTTTAAATACAAATAGCCTAAGTGCCTGTATTTTTAAGTGATTGTAAACCTTCACCTTGTAAAACAATCCATTCAGTTTAAAAAAATAAATAAAAGGTAAACCGTTTGTGTATAAATATAAAAAACATTATAAGTACCCTTTTTTTTATAAGTTATCACATGCCCTCTATCTCCTGCTGCATAAGAGCTGGTGGAGTAGAAACAACAGTACACTGATCTTCCCAGTGAAAGGCTGTGCGGACGGGGGGCGTGTCAGGACAAGTCTTTTACAGGGTATGATCTAAATGCTGGTGCTGTGTATGTGAACTAGCAGCCAGCACTGATTTATCATTTACTTTTGTAAATAAACAGTCAGTGTTGGTGTGGCTGTGTGATCTTTCCAATATAGCTCATACTGCCACACCAGTGCTTACTGTTCATTCACAATAGTTAAAAGTCAGTTAGCTTCATGGGGCTTCATAATCTATCAACTGCAAGCACTAAATGTTCGTTTACTACTGCTTGTGCTGTGAATGAAAAGCCAGCACTGAACATTGCACAAAATCTTTTTTACAGGTAGAACAGTGCTTATAGTTCTGGCTGTATCTCTCCCAGATGAACACCCATGCATTGGGCTTTAGTCTGGGGTGGAGCTATAACCAGCATTAAACAGAAATATAATTTGGCTTTAAAAGGGCCACCGTTTAAAATGGAACGTAGTTATATATTGTGTGGTTATGGTACAGCAGTAGAGAAAAGTCAGGTTGCCAACCAAGCCCACCTGTCCTCAAGCGCTGTGTATATTTGTTACAATTTAATTAAAGGAGTTACACATCCCTGGCAAGTGAAACAGCTCTGTTACATGCGTTTTAACTGTGAATTTAGCTGTTTTGCACACGCTGGAATGATAAAACATGATATAGTCTTCCAACAATATCCCAAAAACAAAAGTGTTTAAGTCTATTAGGCCTCTTCAGCGTAAAACTGACAGTTCTGGCCTTGAAAAGGTGATTAACCTAATTCCTAGTGCAAGAAAAGAAATAGCTGTAGATTATAGTGACCAGTCCTGTTCTGGATAACATCAAAACCTTGCAATTCATTGGTTATTTCAGGCAAGATCACATTTTCTTTTTTTCCCCCTGTTATTGTAGTTGTAGTAATTTCTACTGTTTGTGGGATAAACTTAATCAAGAAGGCCCTTAGCTGTAACAGTGATAAAAATGAAAGGCACAAAGGCCATATTGTTTCTTGGTAGTAATGATGTGTGCTGTACAGCACTGATACATTACACTGAGCTCAGTATAGACATAGATAGATTAATATATTAATGTATAATGTTTGCTAATCTAAAGGATTGGTTTCTGCACATCTATCTGGCACCTTCTCTACTTTAGCATGACATACATTAAACTGACTTTTTCTACAGTATCGGTTCTCTTCAGACAGATTTCTTTTAATTGGGCGCTCGTTTTGACTGGTTGAATTACCTTGTAACTGTCTTGTTGAAATGTGCCTGGATGGCCCGAGCAGTGATTCTAATCAAATACAATGACACCCACTGGTGTGGATAAAGGCAGCACTGATTAATTGCAATAAAATCTACCTGACTTGTAACTCTGATGAATTTATGTGGTTCTCTCTTGCCATCCATCCATCCATCCATAAGAATTTTCTGCAAGGCAGTCAAATGGAAAATACTACTAAATATTTATTGTTAATAGAATTGGCAAGCTAGTGTAAAACAGGCCAGACAAATCACTTACCATTAACTGTACAGCTAAGAATGTCTCTCTTTAAATATGAAAGCAGTTCTGATGTAGCGCACACATGGTTATTCTGCTGGTGGAACAATATGAGTAATATTCATCAACTAGGAAATGTTCTGACATGATACAAATGTCATTTCTGTCCAAAGTCAATGTAGCTGCGAGACTTATATTGTAGACGGCTACACAAATCTTTCAGCTGACATATAATTAATGAAGTCATGCAGGTGTCTTGGAACTCTCCGTTTTGCTTTAGCTAATATTTTACTATGAAAGCAGAGATGTTAGGGTGTTCAAGCGTGTACTTACTGTAAAGATTTTTGTGTGATAGATGATTATTAATTTTGGCTCTGAGTATAATTTCATAAGAGAAAATTAGCCGTATAGATTTTTTTTTCTTAAAGCATTTTTATAGGAGAGAGGGCTATCTATGTAATTCAGTGTTTTTCAATTTTTTATTTTAATTGTGGCTCCTTATAAAAAGTATTCAAAACCGTAAGGCACCCTAGTCTAAACGCCCAAGCTGTCTTGCATACACACGGTCACATCAAATTCCGACCGTCAAAAACACGGTGACGTACAACACTACAACGAGCCGAGAAAAATGAAGTTCAATGCTTCTGAACATGTGTTGACTTGATTCTGAGCATGCGTGATTTTTAGTCTGTCGAAATTGCAACCAAACGAACGGAAAAATTGAGAACATGTTCTCTATCTAATTCTGTTGGAATTTCCGAGGGAAAAAGTCAGATGGGGCATACACAGACGGAATATCAGATGAAAAGCTTCCGTCAGACTTTTTCCGTAGGAAATTCCGCTCGTGTGTACAAGGCATAAGACAATGCGCACACAACCACCTTGATGAAATTAACTTCCCATCAGAAGCCCCCCTTCACATCAGAGGTTATTCCATCATATCAGAGGCTCCCCCATCACATCAGAGTTCCTCCTTCACATTAGAGTCTCCCCATCGCATTAAAGGGATTGTAAAGGTTTTTTTTTTTAATAACAAACATGTTATACTTACCTGCTCTGTACAAAGCTTTTGCACAGAGCAGCCCCGATCCTCCTCTTCTGGGGTGTCCTGGCATCGCTCCTGGCTCCACCTATTCATCAGGGGTGCCCCAACTGAGAGACGTTTTCCATGGGGGCACCCGTGCGGGTGCGTGCTCACGAGTCCCGCTGCTGCTTCCATTGACACAGACAGCGGGACTAAGCCACCCCCCCCAGCTCACTTGTCACTGGATTTGATTGACAGCAAAAGCCAATGGCTCATCTATCCAGTGAGGATGGAGATAGCGGCTGGAGTGGCTGGGCTCATGCACATCGCTGGAAAGAACGGGCTCAGGTTAGAAAAATGGAGGGCTCTGGGGGCAGCTGCAGCACAGAAGGTTTTTCATCTTAATGCAAAGAATGCATTAAGGTGAAAAACCTGGAGTCAGAGGCCCCCAATCACATCAAAGTACCCCTTATACAAGAGAGCCCCCAATAAATCAGAATCCTCTGTCACCATAGAGTTCCCCTCTGAATCATAGAGTCCTCTCATTCATCTGTGAACTAGGGCACACTGGGTCTGGTGCTCACAGCACCCTGTACTCCTGGGGAATCCAAAGGGCACCCTGATCGAGAAAAACTGATTTTTTTCATTGATTAATTTCCCATAATTCTAAAGATGTTGGTTGTACATCGATTTAATAATATGTACATGTATAATATGTAACTCTCAACTACAAAAAAAAAAATGTTTTAAATGTTTGTTTTCTTTTTTGGTACTGACAATAATAAATTAAATTAATGCACAAAACCACTACTCTTTCCATAAAAGAGGTCAATGAGCAATAATTATTTGTTCATTGCGTTATGTATATATTGATGTAGTTGGATCATTAAAAGCATCACTAGGACTTGGTGCTCTTCGCACCTCACTTTATCTCTCTTTTAGGGCTTGTTCACATTACAATCCCCACATTCAGTGTACTTTTCCACATCCCCGTTTTTATTTATTTTTTACTTTTTTTACTTGAATTTTCAATGCTAAGGATTCCTCTCTCATGTTTGTGCGTTCCTGTTCAATTTCACTTTTTTACATGCATTCTGGAGAAGGAAAATGCATGCTGCTGTATTTTTTATTTTTTTTTGCATTTCTAAGCTGAATTCAGTGGCGTGAACTAGGATTATAGGAAAACTGCGAATGTGTTCGGGATGCGTTTAAATAAAATAGAACCTAAAAGCAAATGTGAACAAGCCCTCACTGTGTGTGTAACTCTAACCATTTAAAAAAAAAAAAAGTTACCACTAGAGGCTTCAGAACAGAGTATGACTTGTGGAACAGAGACCCTATCATGATTTCAATCAATCAGTAAAAGATATGTCTATGTTTTGTCATACTGAATAATTATCCAATATTCAATATTATATTGTCAGTTTGGTTAGTAAACTTGCTAGCCTTGTATTCCCTATGCTTGAACGCCCAATCATAAATAACATATTAAAATGAGTGTTAAGAACTTTCAACTTTTTTGTTGGATGCTAGCACCCCAGAGTTTCTGGTATGTCTCTGGGACTCCTTGATGGACTTCCTATCTTTCTACATGGCAGACAGTACAATACTCCGCAGTAATGGGGTCCAGAGATTTCAGAGATGTTAGAAGAGAGTCGATGAATTAACCTTCTAGTATTCATATAAAGGGCCCGTTTAAACGTGTTAAATGTGTTGTAATACAAGTCATTGCAGGTATACAGGTTGTCTTGTGTTACAGGTTGTCTCTGCTAGTTCACATTTGTGCAATAAAAAGTCATGTGTTTTCTGTTTTTTTAACCATCAATGTGCAGTACAGTGCCTATTAATGACAATGGCAGCTTGGACCTATGCATATACCATTCCTGGCTGATGCACCTGGAAGATGGAAATCACTGAAGTAGACACCACTACAATGATATTGTCTAGCTTTTCAGGTCCCATGTAGAGTGGCTGTCCTGCTGCATTCTGAACACAGGAGGTTGGCCACGTGGTAGGAGAGCCATTAAGAGAATACTGCATTTTCTGAAAAAAAAATTCAAAATGCAACAGGGCAGGAGGTCACTAGAGTAGCAAGGTCTTCCAGCTTCCAGGGTCATCAGTCAGGTATGGTATATACATAGTTACAGTGTAACTATGTATAAATAGAAAGTACAGGCTGGCAACTCATCAGCTTCTCCATAGAAAATATTTATTGAAGCATTAAAGCAGTAACATCATCCAAAAATGCTGACGTGTTTCGGCCTTAGGCCTTCATCTTATGTATAAACTATCCACACCTGGATCTCATCTTTAAGTGTTACTATTTAGTATATACAACTAAAACTAATATTTGCAAGGTCTCTAGCTTAATTAAGCATTGTCCTTTTTTCTTTATGACCAGCATTAGGAGGAGAGGGAATATTTTTTTTTTCTGTGTTGTAATGAAGGGAACAGTCATTAGGTATATGAGTCTTCTGATGTTGTAATCAGATGTGATTCAGTCTGTTAAATATCTACACTACAACATCTGTTTCACAGAGTGACCTTCTGCTGAAGAATATTTAGTATCTATTAGCAAATCAACGTACAGACCTACACACTCTGAAATCCACTAAACTGGCAGGGGATACCGCTGTTAAGCTATTGCTTTGCTTCAAATGATTACTGTTAAGTAATGCTTAAAAGAAACACTGTTCAAATAATCATGGGAATGACATGTCTTGTAAGAATGTGTGCTATCAAACTGAATCCTTTATATATATATTTATATATATATATATATATATATATATATATATATGTGTGTGTGTGTGTGTGTGTGTGTATATATATATATATATATATATATATATATATATATATATATATATATATATATATATCTTTATTGTTTTATTGAGCTATTTTAAAAAGCACAGTAACTGCATCTCATAAAACTGTTCATGTGCTAATGTAAATGAAAACCAATATAAAGAACCCAGCACTAGTTTACCATCTGTTTTAATGTTAATTCGAGCGTTGGGTGCCCAAGGTAAATTTATCACAGTGAGAATGTCATTTAAGACCCTCCAGGATAAATATTTTTTTTATAATTAATTGTCCATTTGCAGATTAATTTCAGCCTACTGATGGTGTTTAATATTTTTCTACTCCACAGAGCAATCGTCAAACAATCAAGGCCAGTCAACGTTGCAGCCGTTACCACCTTCTCACAAGCAGCACCCTGCAGCTAATCAGCCATCCATCACATCCCTCAACCGCAATTCTCTGACACATAGGAGGAACCAAAGTCCGGCCCCGCCGGCTGCACTGCCCGCCGAGCTGCAAACCACACCTGAGTCCGTCCAGCTGCAGGACAGCTGGGTCCTTGGCAGTAATGTGCCACTGGAGAGCAGGTAACTCTATGTACTGACAGTCAGTAGCAAACTAAAGGAGAACTGCACTCAGCTATTCATTTAGCCTGGAGTGGAGGATGTATATGGCAATAAATGCATCCATTTATAATTATACCTGTGAAGATCTGCTTCAGTAAAGTTCATAATAATTCTTCTGATTATCTCCACCAAAGTAATTGAAGGTGGTTGTTGGCTTGGTGAAAAAGTCCTCAGTAATTTAACAGGGACTGCAGGTCAATCTATTGTGAATAGAAAATTGAATACTGACATTGTACAACTGTGTCTGTTAATAAAACATCTGTGTATGCTGTTGTAGTTATCATTGGAGAGTAAACAAGTGTACTGAATCCTAGAATTGAGGATGGGTTCACACTATGTGCGGCCATGGCTCGCAGCAGTGGGTCCGGTGCGTCCCTATTCACCATTTCAGGTCCGAATTTTTGCTTGAATTCAGACCTGAAACGGAGCCAAAGACGCACATGACACTTTTGCTGTGTGCTTCGCGACTGCCCCGGAGTGAACTGGCTCCATTGAGAGCTGGTCACACTCTGTCATCTGAGTTGGATGCAGGGAAATCTCTGCATCTAATTTGTATAAGTGTGAACCCAGCCTGACTTGGAGCTAGTAAGTTTTCAATAACCAGTCCAGCAGACCTCCAGTTTAGCTTGCTACACCTGGCATACAGGCTGGTATTGCCATATTTCCCATTGAACCGGCATATTCGGTCCATATGTTTAGGCCCTTAAACCTAAAATAAATAAATGGAGGAAAGTAAATTAACACCATAATCCCTTATATTTCATGCTGGGTGCTCCTCCTTGTACGATAAGATTTGCCACCTCTTTACCATACATCTTTCAACCAATAAATAACATTTACTATGTAATCATTGTTACTAATACATTATACTCAGAGCAAGCATGCTACTGATATAGTAATTAGATCATAAATTGAAAATACACTTTTGATACTATACTAATGTACAGTGGAACCTCGGTTTAAGAGTAACTTGGTTTGAGAGCGTTTTGATTTGCGAGCAACTTTTTTTTTTATTCTGACTCGGTTTGCGAGTGTTGACTCGCAAGACAAGCAGAATTCAAGCTAAATAGGCCTGCAATACCACATTTGGCCTGAGGTACGGGGCACAGAAGCCAAGCAGAGCTGAAAATAGGCCTGCTAAAGAGCTGAAAATAGGGGAGCAGGAAACGAGCCAAAGTCTCCTCTGGCCTTTTTGGCCATTTTTGGCGCTCTCTGGGGCCCCCTCCTCTGGCCACATTCGGTATTGCATCCAATTGAAGTCAATGCGGAACAAATAACTTTTGTTTCCATTGACTTCAATTAGAAAACTCACTTTGATATGCGAGTACTTTGGATTACGAGCATACTCCTGAAAAGGAATATGCTCGTAATCCGAGGTTCAACTAAAAAAAATAAAAAAAGTTGTTTGCTAGGGAAGGCCAACTTTTATTTTTATTTTTAAACCCCTTCTTAAAACAACAATAAAGCAGAAAAAAAGATATTATATCTGTGTTCGTCTGTTCTAAACCTTTTAGTATATTTCTACTAATGCACTATGATTGGAATGTATTCATTATATGTCATTGTGTCAGTGTCTTAGCAGTTAGAAGAAAGTGTCTGACAAAGGCAGATGCTGTCAGGAAATCATGATGTACCATATGCCACATGTACTGTACATATGAAATGTTTCCTAAACGGGCTGCTGCTACTGAAGAAAGAAAAAAACTTTTCTTGAACACTTTTTATAAGTGTACTTTGTGTTCACATTGTTATTAATGGGCTGCTTTGGTCAAAGTGCTTGAAGACTTTTAAAAAAAGGTCAGTTAGTTTTGCTGTTTATCCCAAGTCCGTGCTGTGTGATTGCACTGCAAAAAGAAGCTCTTACCCAAAAGCTTCAAGTAAGCCAGCTGTGCCCTGTACAGAACAATGGAGAGCCTGAAGTCCTACAGCTGTTGGTAGTCTGTGTTTCCCGTGTTTCTCAGCCAGTCAATGTCACAGGCTAAATGCTTGCAATCAATGTGTGCGCATATAGTTTATTGCTTTTATTGCTTTTATTTTCAGTAGAAAATGATACACAGTGTATTAAATTATATCTAAATCTAACAATCCAAGAGTATAATATATGCTAGGCTTACCAGATCTTAGATGTGGCAGCTGCAATTCTTCTATTTTTCAGGATTTTTCCCTTTTATTTTCAACAAGTGATTCTGCCAATTGCACACTATTGGCCAGATTCAGAGAGAGTTACGCCGGTGTATCAGTAGATACGCCGACGTAACTCTGAATCTGCACCGTCGTAAGTTTAAGGCCACGTACAGACGAGAGGATTTCCAGCGGACATTCCTCCTCCGGATTTTGATCTGATGGCTTGTACACACCATCAGATCAAAATCCGCACGGAAAACATCCACGGTCACGTGTCACGCCGTCGCCGCCAAGATGACGCGGCAACGTGCACGACGCGGCAACGTGCACGACGCTGGAAGGTAAATACTTCCACGCATGCGTCGAATCATTCCGACGCATGCGAGGGATGTGGAGCGGACGGACTTATCCGGTGAGTCTGTACAGACGACCGGATAAGTCCAAAGGACAGGATTCCAGCGGATAGATTTTGTAGCATGCTACAAAATTTTTATCCGCTGGGAATCCGTCGGCTGGACAAATGTCCGCCGAAAATTGTCCGCTCGGGCCTACACACGACCGGATCTATCCGCTGGAACTGATCCACGGATAAATCCCAGCGGATAGATCCGGTCGTGTGTACGGGGCCTTAGTGTATTCTCAAACTGAGATACACTTAAACCTAGCTAAGATACGACAGCTTGCGCCGTCGTATCTTAGGGTGCAATATTTAGGCTGGCCGCTAGGTGGCGTTTCCGTCGAGTTTGGCGTAGAATATGTAAATGACTAGATACGCCTATTCATGAACGTACGTGCGCCCGTCGCAGTAAAAATACAACGTTTACGTAAGGCGTTTTCAGGCGTAAAGTTATTCCATCAAATAGCTGGACTAGTCAATGTTAAGTATGGCCGTCGTTCCCGCGTCGAAATTTGAAAATTTTACGTCGTTTTCGTAAGTCGTCCGTGAATAGGGCTGGACATAATTTATGTTCATGTCGAAACCAATACATCCTTGCGGCGTACTTTGGAGCAATGCACACTGGGATATGTACACTGACGGCGCATGCGCCTTTCGTAAAAAACGTCAATCACATCGGGTCACCCCCCATTAACATAAAACACACGCCCTCATCCAAATTTGAATTAGGCGCTCCATTTACGCTACGCCGCCGTAAGTTAGGAGGCAAGTACTTTGTGAATACAGTACTTGCCTCTCTGACTTAAGGTGGTGTAGCCTAAATACGATACGCTACTCCGCCTTAAAGTTGTGGCGCTCTCTCTGAATCCAGCTATATGGGGTTGATTTGCTAAAACTGTTGAGTGCAAAATCTGGTGCAGATGTGCATGGTAGCCAATCTGCTTCTAACTTCAGCTTGTTGAGTAAAAAACAAAAACAAAAAAAAACTGGAAGCTCATTGGTTTCTAGGTATAGCTGCACCAGATGTTGCACTCTCTGTGTTAGTAAATTAACACCTTCGTGACCTAACGTGACAATGCTCACTCACCCTACTGTATCTATGGCAGGCATGTCCAAAGTCCGGCCCACGGGCCAATTGCGGCCCACATTCCAGTTCAATATGGCCTCCCTGGTGGTTTGGATATGTATATCTTTTGTGGCTCCCAGTGCCACAAAAGATATATATATATATATATATATATATATATATATATATATATATATATATACCATATTTATCAGCGCTGCCTCGGAGGGGACAGGGAGGGGGCAGGACGAGCGCCATCAGATTACACACAGGAGAATCTCCTGTTTACTCTGCGGTGTCTGTAATAGGAAGTTCCTTCTCCTGGGCTGCCATTGGACCACTGTTCTGTCTATTATAGGAGACAGGACTTTGTATTAAAGAGGCAGCCGAGTAAACAGGAGATTATCCTGTATGTAATCTGTCAGTGCTCGTTAAGTCCCCCTCCCTGTCCCCTCCGAGGCTGTAGATGTGCATTGATCAGGTTGCACTGATGGCAATGGTAAGGCTGCATTCATGGCACATGTGAGGCTGCATTCGTGGCAATGGTAAGGCTGCATTCGTGGCAATGGTAAGGCTGAATTTGTGGCAATGGTGAGGCTGCATTCATGGCAACGGTGGGGCTGCATTCATGGCAATGGTGAGACTGCAGATGGGCACTGATTAGTATGCATTGATGGGCACTGACCCTTATTTTGCTTCACAGTTCTTTATTTAAAATGTACATTCTTTCCTGAAACTTCCCTCTTAAAGTGAAGGTGCGTGTTATACGCCGATAACTACGATATATCCAAATAACAAGCCCAAGCTCATCCTTAGTCCTGAGCGGGATTCGTTGGGGCCACAAAAGATATATATACATATATATATATATATATATATATATATATATCTCCCAAAATAACATGCCCATGCTCATCTCTTCACCATACACAGCCACAAAGGCAAGAGAATTCTTGTTGGGCAGTGTAGTAGTAGTGCGCAAAATGGTCGGCCCTCACGCATGTTCACTTCATCAAATCTGGCCCTCTTTGAAAAAAGTTTGGACACCCCTGATCCAACGCTGTATCCTGGCCTAGGCCAACAAGGCCCAGGCCTAGGGCATCACTTTGCAGGGAGGCAGCACAGAGAGAGTCCCCACCGGCTTGCGCTACACTGTTAGTGCAATGCAAGCTGTTTCTAATTTTGACTGTCCTATCATCCTGGACCACAAACCTTCCTCACTGTGCTATATGTTTTCTGCTGCACCATTGGCATGGTTATATCTTCTCAGTCCTCTCCATAAAATTTACAGAAATTTGTGCTTAACCACTTAAGGACCGCCTCCTGCAGATATACGTTGGCAGAATGGCACGGCTGGGCACAAGCACGTACCGGTATGTACTCTTTAAGTGCCCACCCGTGGGTCGCGGCCGTGCACCCACGGTGTGCGCCCGCGACCCGGTCTGAAGCTCCGCGGCCGTGGGACCCGATCGCCACCGGAATCCCGCGATCGGCCCCCGGAGCTGAAGAACGGGGAGCGCTGTGTGTAAACACAGCTTCCCCGTTCTTCACAGTGGCAGCTTCATTGATTGTGTGTTCTATAATATAGGGAAACACGATCAACGACGTCACACATCCAGCTCCGCCCTCCTACAGTTAGAAGAACATATGAGGTCACACATAACCACTACAGCGCCCCCTAGTGGTCAACTCCTAAACTGCACTGTAATTTTCACAGTAAACAGTGCATTTTTATAGCATTTTTTGCTGTGAAAATGACAATGGTCCCAAAAATGTCTCAAAATTGTCCGATGTGTTCGTCATAATGTCGCAGTCACAAAATCACAAAAACCGACAGTGTGTACGCGGCATAAGGGTGACGTCACGCAGGCTTGGTGGTGGCAACAACTAAGCAGAATCAGGATCCCTAAGGGCTCATTTACGCTCTCTGAAAGTCCGGCCGTGTGTATGAGGCATTATAGACTGCATGCCAGTCTATATGGAATTGCTCCCTCACCCCCCCCCCCCCCCGCTCTGCCTTCCCGAAATAGAAAGATAGCAGATTTAGCAACATTCTGGGCAAGTGTAAGTAGAAGTCTCTACCATGTGGCTCTTCTGCTAGTGATGTATGTGTGACATCAGGCTTAGTGCACAATAGAGGCCCTGTCATTTAACTGTTGGAAAACAGTAATTGCTTTAATCTCAAGTTTCAACAAATATACATTTCGGGGGGGGGGGGGATTCTGTACACCAACTGTGTACAGAAAGCCTCCAGGTTGCCATATTGCATTTTAGAGAAAATTACAGCCCTGAAGATTGAAATGGAAAGGTTATTTTTAATAACATTAAAGAGGAAGTAAACCCTGATGGGTGTTAATTCCTCTTTATCTCCCTGCAAAGGTAAAGCATAATGGACTACATAGCCCATTATGTGATACTTACCTGCAGGAGAAGCCCACAATGTCCCTGTCTTCCTCGCTAGTAGCGAGCGTCCATTCTTCACCCCTCTTCCTTCCGGGGCCACGAACTCCGGCTCTGTGACTGGCCGGAGTCGCGTGATGTCGCGTTTACGTCACTTCTGCGCACTGTGCATGCGCGTGGGAGCCGCCTTTAACAGCATGACCCGAGATAGAAATGGCACAGCGTGCCCTTTCTAATTTCGATGCATGCACAGAAGAAATCGCCCTACGGTGATTTTACAAATATCTCCTAGACCGTGCAGATCTGGGAGATATTTCAAGCACCTACAGTTAAAGCGGGAGTTCACCCAAAAAAATTTTTTAACATTAGATTGAGGCTCATTTTGTCAAGGGGAATCGGGTGTTTTTTTTTAAATCGAAGCAGTACTTACCGTTTTAGAGAGCGATCTTCTCCACCGCTTCCGGGTATGGTCTGCGGGACTGGGTGTTCCTATTTCATTGACAGGCTTCCGACGGTCGCATACATCGCGTCACGAGTAGCCGAAAGAAGCCAAACGTCGGTGCGGCTCTATACGGCGCCTGCGCACAGACGTTCGGCTACTTTTCGGAAAATCGTGACGCGATGTATGCGACAGTCGGAAGCCTGTCAATCAAGTAGGAACGCCCAGTCCCGCAGCCCATACCCGGAAGCGGCAGAGAAGATGCATCTCTAAAACGGTAAGTACTGCTTCGATTGTAAAAAAAACACCCGATTCCCCTAGACAAAATGAGCATGAATCCAATGTTAAATCCAATGTTTTTGGGTGAACCTCCACTTTAAGCCGTAAAAAAAACACCCGATTCCCCTAGACAAAATGAGCATGAATCCAATGTTAAATCCAATGTTTTTGGGTGAACCTCCACTTTAAGCCTTAATCTAGGCTTACCTGTAGGTTAAAGTGGTTGTAAAGGGTTTACAACCACTTTAAATTACAATATGGCTTTGTGGGGCAATTGTATTTTATATTATAATTTTTTTATTTGCTATTTTTATTTTTCCAGTGGAGTTACCCCGTAACTTTAAAGGGAACACTGCATCTATAATATGAGCTGATTTATATAAAATAAAATAAAAACATAAGTATTGATTATATCTGATCGTTGGAGTTTGGCATAACTGAAACCTCTTATTTTGGCTCTATGTTACAACGTTGTACATAATGCCACTCAGACGTACTTCGGTCAGCCCCTGCCTAGTCTGATGTGACTAATAATGTAAACCCCAGGTTACAGCTAAAGCAGTAAGCAATAACACATGTTGGATGGCAAAATAAAACATTGTTGTGTGTCTTTACAAGGCAAACATTGTACAAAGGAGCAGCATTTCCAAGGTGTCCTGTGGTTCTTCAAGCTGAGAGGGGACATCTCTGAACATTGCTGTTTTATATATTTCTGCTATGTACATAAACACAACAATGTTTCACACTCATTTAGTATGTAATGCAGGTTGGTGGGAAGACAGATGCCTTAGAATGACACATATGTACAACTCAATAGTTTGAGAGATTGATGATTTGCTTATTTGTACAATAGTTTGCACTTGGCTACAAAATAAAGATTGATACATTATTGTTTCTGGAAAGAGAACTGCAATTGCTGAATTATATCATCAATCAGATGTGATGTTATCAACTGTCATTTTCCAGCGCAGGTTTTGTAAATCTGATTGGTCGTTAAGAAAACATAGATAATTTTTATTTCTTCTGGGATAAATGAGGCCATGCAGGAAGAACCAAGTCAGCTTTGATGTATTGTAAGCGTTAGTAATAGCTGCTTCATTTTTGCTACTTACGATTACATCTTTATGTTAAAAAAGTAAAACATCTGATATTAAAGGAAACCTGTTCTAAGGGAAAATCTATCTTGTAATTGCTGACTCTTCTAAAAATGCTACTTACCTGTTCTCCGTGCAAATCAAAAGCCCTGTACACACGGCCGGGATTTCCGGCTGTATAAAGTCCTGTGGGGAGAGCTTTGGCCGGGAATCCCGACCGTGTGTACAGGGCTTATGCTCCCCCGGCACTGCTTTGCAGTGTTTTCCATTGGCAAGTGTAGTAAATCTGGCGGGGGAAAAAAACGCCGGGAATCTCGGCGGGAAAATAGAGAGCAGGTTCTCTATTTTTCCCGCCGGGATTCCCGGCAGTTTTCCCGACAAGGAAGCATACAGTGGGTGAAAAAATAGGGGTTTTAGAGCTGCGCCATAGCACCCAGACTTAGTATGATCAATAGTCCATATATATATTGCTGTATATCCTCAGTGGGAACTGTGTTGGTGAAAGGAGAGTCTATATCCTTCTAATTATGGCATAAATCTGCTACACATGAAATGCTTCAGTCACCACCGTGATTCCACAGCACACTTCACTCTTCTGTGAGAGCCCACCACCACTAAATTCTAGCAGCTTACCAGACAAACTGCAATAAACAGCATTCGGCTATAACCCAGCTGCGGCCTTTGGGGAGAGATCCCGCTCCCTGGATCAGAATCCGCACCTTTTGCTCCCGCAGACGTGACAGAACACCACCGCCCGGTCATACACAAAGATAGCAGGATATAGTGTAATTCCGTAAGGATATTTTATTAAAACCAAAATAAGAGAAGTACTCACATTTTAGAAAGTAAAATCGAGCGTTTTAAAAGTTAGTTTGTTGCCGGCCGGCGAACACAAAGCAGAGCCCTTCCTCCTGAACGCGATGACGTCACCGCATGTCCCCCCAGACGCGTTTAGTCATTGGACGTTGTCAATGGGATAGGGCGTAGCGGTGACTCATCCTTATATTGGGTGACCACGATATTGTGTCAATCTCGCTCCCTTTCTCAGCGAGATTGACCACCTACGAGCCCCATCGCGGGAGCCAGCGCCGAGCTGGCTTGCCGCGATGGAGACAAAGCCGTCATAGAAGCGACGGAGATCCGACTTGGATTCCCGCGAGCCTCTATTCCCGCGAGATGTCAGCACCTTGTCGCCGAGAATCAGTGCGATGCTGTCGTGCTGGAAGCACATTCTCGGCAACAGGTACAGTACACACGCCCGGTGTTCACGGCAAAAAGCTCTCCCAGCAGTTTTGTTGCCGGGAAAACCGTTGTGTGTGCGAGGCTAAAAGCTCTGATTTTGTTCCGACTTCCCTTGTTATATGCTTGTTCCAGGTGAATAACGTAAAGTTGAAGTGTAGTGTGGAAAGACGGGGAAGCTTTTGCCATAATTTGCAAATATATTCAATGTACTTACACCTTGACAATCGACAATTTTTTACCTATTTTTGTCCTTCCTAAAGTGCTCACAGCTCCATGCTCCTCATCACTTCTTCCACATCCAAAGTCTTATTTCTTTGGCCATTGACAGGGCTGCTGTTAGAAACCACAGGGCCCTGTACAGCCAACCTGACAGCCCCCCTCAATACAGTTTACTATGCTTCAGCTATGAACGAACACAGTCAGTGATTAGTACCAATCATGCACTGTGTTCATTCAGGAAAGGAAAGGGCTGGTATATATGATGTATTTACCAGACACTTCCCCCACTTCAAATCCTGAGGGATCCTATTGTGTGCTTGTAGCTACCAGGGGAAGGAGAGGATGGAAGCCAGCAGCACTTCTGGGGTAGGGGGGCACACATGGGGGCCTAGGCAGCTGGGGAAAATTAGGCAATTACTGGAACCGATCTCCTGCATGGTTCTTTCTGCAGCAGCTGAAAGCCGGCAGGAGGGAGAGGTGTCAGATTTCAGATGCTGCAAAACGAGCCATATAGGGGATCAGTTCCAGTAATTGCCCCCTTTCTGCACCAATTACCCTCTCTGCCCACATCTGACTTACTCTGCTGCCTGGGCCCCCCACTTGCCCAAGCCCAGTACCAGGGGACCGGTTGTACCCCCTCATTCACGGCCCTGGCCATTAAGCTGCCACTGATGATGCAGTAAAAGAGGTATTCATTTCGCTACAAACCCCCTCACTCCTCTCAGACTGGGTGCAGGCCTCCAAGCTGATCCACCTGTCCACCTGTCCCACAAGCCCTAACGCTCCATCTGGGGCTTATTCATAAGCTCCACAAATTAGCTTGGGATAAAGTAAAACATGTTAGAACTTATAGGACAGGTGGATCAACTTGCGCATGCTATATTTTAATAAACATACACAGGGCTTTAATGAAGAGTCACTTCATTCTTAGAATCATATAAATGCCAATAAGTTTCCTTAATTGCCAAATAAGGTTTAATCTGCACCATTTGTTATCAGCCAACTCCATTTTTGGCATCCAGAAATCATCGATTATATAAAAATACTTTTCTAAGAGCTGCTGTTCTTCTTAGAACAGTTTGATTCACATTTTCAAATATCTGCGTTTTTTTTGTGTGTGGGGGGGGTTGGGGGGCTGGTTAGAATCTGACTATTAGCTGGGAAATATCAGTTATTAGCAGTGCTATTTTGATATGTGAAATATATGTGTGGTCACTGACCTATTACTTTTAGCAGGCCATATGTCTTTATATCCTATATCCAAATATTTGTATCATCATTATGCCTTCCATCATGCTTAACCATTTGCTGACCATCCTATAGAACTGTTACTGCCACTATATGCAGAATCACGTATATATACATGATCCTGCACTTCCACCTGGAACAAGGCGTGTCTCGGTTCTGACAGGGGGGAAGAGAGCGATCCTGTGTCTCTACAAAGCAGGGACTAGAATTGATTTCTGTACACAAAAACATTGGCTAGGCACACAGTTAACCCTTTGATCGCCCAAGGATGTTTAACCCCTTCCCAGCCAGTGTCAGTGCATATTTTTTGTACTGATCACTGTATTAGTGTCACTGGTTCCCGTGAAGTGTCAGTATTTGATAGTCCGCCGCAATATTGCAGTTGTGCTATAAGTTGCCGATCACCGCCATTACTAGTCTGTTTAGAGCATATCTTGTCAGACCGAATGGCAGACGGGTGTCAGCTGACACATCTCTGCTGATATCCACCTGCCCATAGAAGTCAATGGGTGGCCTGAAAAACATACAGGCGGATCCAATGGAGCCAGTCATGCGAAAGGGACCTTTGTGGACAGGAGTTGAGAACCACTGGCATAAACCAATCAATATATGCTTATTGTGATTTTTTTTTTACCAAAAACATATTCGTCTAAAATTATGAAGAAATTACATTTTTACATTTTTTTATTGGATATGTTTTATAGCAGAAAATACATTTATATATATATATATATATATATATATATATATATATATATATATATATATATATATATATATATATATATATATATATATATATATATATATATATAATTTTTTTGTTTTTTAATCTTTTTTTTTTTAAAGCACAACAAATATAAAACACAGTGGTAATCAAATACCAGCTAAATAAAGTCTATTTGTTGGGAAAATTACAAACATTTTTTTTAATACAGTGTCTCACAACTGCGTAACTGTCAGTCAAAGTAACGCAGTGCTGTATTGCAAAAGAAAAAGGGGGATAAATCTTTCGGAGGTCAAGTGGTTAAGGTGGCTGTAGCTGTACTTGCAACAAAAACAATTGATTACTGTCCATGATTAATTTTTTTTTAATATCCTGATTTTTAGGACAGGCTTTTGGGGTGTACCCCCTTCTTCAAGGTCCAAGCAGTACTAAGACACACAGTTTTAGCAGAATGTTAAGAAAGACAGTCAATTGTTTTTGTCTGCCTCCCATCAAAACCAATTTCAAGTGGGTAATACTAATGGAAATGGGCTTCTCATCTCCCTTCACGTCAGTTATGACATGGTATACAACGATTTATTGTGAGACTCATTAGTACACCGCTAAATGTCCCCAATTAATTAGCACTAGCTGAAAGATTAATCAACACTGTAAATCATCGCTGTCACCTCCACATTTTTGATGACGTTAAAAAGTCCTATTTTTTCCTGTTTCTGCACCAGTCTGAATATTCATAGCATTGTTTAGGCCCTGGGATTTTACAAATACAAATATCGACAGGTCATTAACTACTTACAGAAAAAAAAAAATAAGAAAAGCAGGTGTAAATCATACTGCAGCATAGGAAATCATTAGCCGGTTAAATGTTTTCTGGGCTTGCTAATATGCTGTTGGAGATGTAAGGCACATTTGCATATAACAGTACCTTGGTGCAGAATTCTTTATAATTAGTCACATGTGCTGATTTAACAATTTTATTTGAACAAATTTACAAGCCGGAGCTGGAGATGAATAATAAAACTGTTCTGTACTGTGAATGCTGGTGCATCAGAATATCATATTCCTCAAGTGGTCACTGAAATAACTTGTAACGTTGCATGGTGGGAAGTAACTTTTTAGAAGATGTGTAAATGCCGTGAATTGCCATTGTCCAAATTCCAACCTACATAAGTAACTATAACGTGTTGTTGGTTTTTTTTTGTTGTTT
Source organism: Rana temporaria (assembly GCF_905171775.1). Lineage (NCBI taxonomy): Eukaryota > Metazoa > Chordata > Amphibia > Anura > Ranidae > Rana > Rana temporaria. Next base: position 557,813,806 of record NC_053489.1, read on the forward strand.
TTTTTATAAACTTTTCAGTTTTGTTTTGTATTGGTTTTTTTTTTACATCTCAGTACTGCTCCTCCAGCCACATATAGCTAGATTCAGGATGGCGAGCGCATACTTGCGGTGGCGTAGCTTATGGCTTTTAGGCTACGCTGCTGTAAGTTAGCGAGGTAAGTACATGATTCACAATGTACTTGCCTGCTAAGTTACGGCGGCGTAGCCTAAAGCGGGCGGGCGTAAGGGCGCCTAATTCAAATTAGGCTGCGGGGGTGTGTTTTATGATAATTAGGCTTGACCCGACGTGATTGATGTTTTTTTGGAACTGCGCATGTGCCGTGTGCCTACATTTCCAAGTGTGCATTGCGGCTAAGCCGCCGCACGGGCCTATTGATTTCGACGTGGACGTAAACGACGTAAATCCCTATTCACGGACGACTTACGCAAACGACGTAAAATTTTCAAATTTCGATGCGGGAACGGCGGCCATACTTAACATTACTATTCCATCTATTTGATGGAATAACTTTAGGCCTGCTAATGCGTTACGTAAACGGCGTATCTGTACTGCGTCGGCCGGGCGTACATTCGTGAATAGGCGTATCTACTGATTTACATATTCTACGTCGACCGCAATGGAAGCGGCACCTAGCGGTCAGCCAAAAATTACACTTTAGGATACGAGGGTGTAAGACACTTGCGCCGCTCGTATCTGAGCCTAATTTAAGCGTATCTGGTTACCAGAATACGCTTAAATTAGCGCCAACTCAAATTCTGACTTAGGCTGGCGTATCTACTGATACGCCAGCCTAAGTCTCTCTGAATCTAGCTATTATTCTCTATGTTCACTTGCTTCAGTTTGGGCTACTCATCATTGCTGTGGACTGGCTTCCTGATACCCTGTTTCCCTGAAAATAAGACCTACCCCGAAAATAAGACCTAGCGTTACTTTCCAGGAGGGTTGCAATATAAGCCCTACCACGAAAATAAGCCCTTGTTTAAAATGCTTTTAAAATCCTATAATCCACTCTATTACAGTATTATATAATGTACAATGTGTGTGTTTCTGTAATATTAATGCGGGGACGAGAGCTCCGGCAGGTCACAGAAGTGTAGAGCGGCGCTATAAAGAAGGTATTTGGCACAATTATATTACAGAAACACACATTGTATATTATATAATACTGTAATAGAGTGGATTATAAGATTTTACAAGCATTTTAACTCAGTTCACACTGGGGATTCCTGACAGGCAGGGAGAGAGAGGGGGAGAGAAGACAGCACATTACATGGTAAGACCTACCCCGAAAATAAGCCCTACTGTGTCTTTTGTTGCCAAAATTAATATAAGACCCAGGCTTATTTTCGGGAAACACGGTAGTAGTTGACCATGTACGTGTAATGTGTACCGGTGTTCTGTCAACAGAGCCAACTCGTCAAAATCTCCAATTACGTCACTTCCGGTGACTCTCCAGCAGCAGTAGTTGCAGATTTCGACGACTTGGTTGTTTTCACAGAACACCGCCAGCGTATACATTACGGCACGCAATATAATGAGTAGACATTGTTAGTCCACCCGCTAGTATCCAACAACACGGCCACATCCAAGGCGGCGGCAACTTTTTTACTCCTTACCTGGTGTGCTGTGAAAAAAGCCTCGTCATTTACAATAATGTATATGCTGCCGGTGTTCTGTGAAACGAGCCCAGTCGAAAGCTGCTACAGCGTCACCGGGAGTTACATAATTGGAGATTTTGACGAGCTGGCTCTTTTGCTAATACATCGGCATGGCAGGTCAACATGGAAGGATCACCATATATTATTTTACAGAAAGTTACAAATGTAAAAATATTGAGAACAACTCTTGAAAAAACATTGGCTTTCAACTACTTTTAAATACTAACATTCTAGAATAGCAAGACTACCCCCCCCCCCCCTACATATAAATACACAATCGTTCTTTGTTAGTCAGAGGTATAGCCATTTCAATTCCTTGCTTGCCAGAGACCAATAGAATTCAGTCTTTTGTTAACCAGTGACCAATCAGCTTGTGTTTATTGTTTGCCAGTAACCAATCAAAATTATTTTCAAAGACGAATGACAAGATGAATGCAGAAAGTGGAAGGTTCTTCTTTTTTTTGTTGTTGTATTGTGAAGATACTAAAGATAGAACATTGCTGACAGGAGTGGAACCCAGTGTGATCTTCTGCTTCTGTAACCCATCTGCTTCAAGGTTTGATGTGTTGTGCGTTTAGAGATGGTATTCTACATACCTTGGTTGTGATGAGTGGTTATTTGAGTTATTGTTGCCATTCTATCATCTCAAACCAGTCTGCCTATTCTCCTCTGACCTCAGCAAGGCATTTCGTCCACACAACTGCCGCTCACTGTATATTTTGTCTTTTTCAGACCATTCTTTGTAAACCCTAGAGATGGTTGTGCGTGAAAATCCCAATAGATAAGCAGTTTTTGAAATACTCAGAACACCCCATCTGGAACAAACAACCACGCCACGCTCAAAGTCACTTAAATCCCCTTTCTTCCCCATTTTGATGCTTGCTTTGAACTTCAGCAAGTTGTCTTCACCACGTCTAGATGCCTAAATACATTGAGTTGCTGCCATGTGATTGGCTTATTAGCAATTTGTGTTACCAATAGTGTTGAGCAGAATACGCCATATTCGATTTCGCAATATATCACAAATATATAGCCGAATATTCGAGAAATATTCGCTAAATTCGAATATTCGTGATATTTTATCGAAATGAAATTTTTGTGAAATTTCGCTATTGCAAATGCGAAAATAATTGCGAAATTTCGACAACAGCGGAAGGAGCACTCTGATTGGCTCAGAATATTCGTGATATTTTGCACTCTGATTGGCTCAGAATATTCGTGATATTGTATCAAAATTTCGCAAAATGCGAATGCGATATTGATGGCGAAATTTCGGAAGGAGCACTCTGATTGGCTCAGAATATTCATGATATTTTACAATACAAAATAATTGCGAATATTCGGCAAATGCGGAAAGAGCACTCTGATTGGCTCAGAATATTCGTGATATTTTACAATACAAAATAATTGCGAATATTCGGCAAATGCGGAAGGAGCACTCTGATTGGCTCAGAATATTCGTGATATTTTACAATAGAAAATAAAAAGTGTTTTGCATTGGTGGTGATTCTTTACTCTATCCATCTGTCACAGCCGTTTGTCAATCAAACACCTTGAAGATTGAACACGTTCATGCTGCATGCTTTGGACTTTTTTTCATTTCACATATCAAAGACATTTTTATGAAAGATTATTTTTCTATTATTGGGACTATATTTCTTTATATATTCGTTTCACTGTGTATTTCACAAGTTATTTGCGCTTGCTTATTTTATAATTTGCCCACATGTCTTGTCACTAGACATATTTTTTATTCTTGTAGAGCGACTCCATTTTCTGTCTTGTATTAAATTATGTTGTATACCATTTTTGAGTTGCTGCTGTATTCTCCCCTTTTTTTAAGGTATGCGCAATTTTTTCCTTCTTACAAAAAAAAATAATATCAAACATACAAATATTCATAACAGAAACATACACAAAGCCCCCCCCTTTTGCATCAGAGACAATCAGAGTTCTCCTACCACAGTTATCGAAAATTTGCAATCATTTTCGCATTCGCATTAGCGAAATTTCGCAATACTCGAATATGCCATATTCGAGCCGAATATTCGCAATACGAATATTCGTGAGCAACACTAGTTACCAATCAATTGAACAGCTGTACCTAATAAAGTGGCTGGTGAGTGTAATAACTCCTGATCTTCATACCTCACTTATTCCAGGTCAAGCCACTCAAAACATACTGGCCCGGATTCACGTAGATCGGCACATCTTTATACCGGTGTAGCGCATCTCATATGCGCTACACCAACGTAAATCAGTGAGGCAAGAACAGTATTCACAAAGCACTCGCTGCCAACGTTGCGCCGGCGTAACGCAAATTTGCCGGCGTAAGCCCGCCTAATTCAAAGTAGGAAGGAAGTGGGTGCGATCCATTTAAATGAACCGTGACCCCATGCAAATAAATGGCCGAACGAACGGCGCATGCGCCGTCCCGTGGGCGCTTTCCAGTGCGCATGCTCAGAGTCACGTCGGACCTAACGCCTAAGATACGTCGAATCACTGAACGTAACCTACGCCCAGCCCCATTCAAGTACGACTTACGTATACGTCGTAAAATACGACGGCTGTTCCGTCGTCCATACCTTTGCATGGGATGCGCCTCCTATAGGTTGAATAACTTTACGCCGGACGTACGCCTTACGTAAATGGCGTAGATTACAGCGACGGGCGCAAGTACGTTTGTGAATCAGCGTATCTCGGTCATTTGCATATTCGACGCGTAAATCAATGGAAGCGCCCCTTGCGGCCAGCGTAAATATGTGCCCAGGCTTCGACGGCGTAGGAATCTTACGTCGGTCGGATGAAGCCACAATTCAGGCGTATCTAGCTTTAGGAATCAGGCGCATAGATACAACGGCGCATCAGTGCACTTACGCGGCGTATATAAAGATACGTCGGCGTAAGTGCTACGTGAATCCGGGCCTCTGTCAGCATGACAGTCAGACGGTTAGTATTTTCAGGGGGTCAGCATTGGCAGCTCCTCATTTCTCTCATGACAGGTTTCCTTTAACTGAATGTTTGTTTTTTCCCATTTAATTGATCTTTCAATGCCAAAATGAACAACTACAAGGCAAAATACTAAGCATCCTTTTTATATGCTAATAAACTTTACTGATATCAATTACTTCACTTAGATATACCTTATGATTTTATTTTTAATCCAATTTAGGCCATTCTCCCAAGCTGTCATTTTACTAGATACGGATAAAAATAAAAATATGTAAATGTCACAGGCATCAAGATAACCATCTCTACTTCTTTAGGCATATATATGTGATACAGCTGACAGCTGTGATAACTTCTAATGATGTGCAAAGACGTGTCAAGAATATTTGAGTCCTTCATTGGTGACTGTATGTATTGAGGACCCTGGTGGTTTTTATTATTTTTGTCATCCATCTTTTCAGAGATTGTGTCATGTCGATGAATCCCTCTGGGCAGCATTTTTTAGACAAATATATAGTAGTAATAATAATAAAACATTTTTCATATGATATCAGTCTTCATCTTCAACATTTTTTATTTATTATTTATATTATTATTTATTTTTTTAGATTTAGAGTTGTTGTTGTTGGAAAATAACATACTAAGAAAGTCTGTATCACTTTGTCATTTCGATTAAGAGTGAACCATGAGCCCAATAATGAGAGGAGCCGTGTAAATAAATGTCATTCTTTTTCTTTTTAGGAGTTATAAAAATAACTCAAAACTTCCTGACTTAGAAAAGACACTTTTAGCTCAAACTATTTAGACAAGGTGACATCCTTACTACACCTTTACTACCCTTATGCCGTGTGCACACGGTCGAAAAAATCAGACCGTTTGTAGGCTCCATCGGACATTTGCTGTCGGAATCTCCGACAACAAATGTTTGAGAGCTTGTTCTCAATTTTTTCCGACAACAAAAATTATTTTTTGGAAATTCCGAACGTGTGTACACAATTTAACGCACAAAAATCCAATGCATGCTCGGAATCCATTCAACGCATGCTTGGAATCATTGAACTTCATTTTCCTCGGCTTGTTGTAGTGTTGTACGGTACTGCGTTCTCGATGTTCAGAATTTCCGACAACGTTTGTGTGACCATGTGTAAGCAAGATAAGTTTGATTGAACATCAGTCGGGGAAAAATCCATGGTTTTGTTGTCGAAATGTCAGATCGTGTGTACGGGGCATTAGGCTGCATTAACACCTGAGTTTAGCGATTTATTGGCGTTTTTGTTTGAGAGTATTTGAGCATTTTTAGAAGTATAAAACACTACAGCTTCAGGCCTTTTTTTTAGCCAATAGAAAGCACTATGGGGAGGAGAAGGAAGGATTAGGGTTGGAGAGCTGCTGTTTGAGCAGAAAACACGCAACAAAATGCTCATAAAATGTTCAAGTCTGGCGTTTCTTTTGAAGTCTATGGGGCCAAAAATGCTTTTAATCTGCCAAAAAGAAGCTCATTTATTTTTTGTTGAGCAACAGGCGTTTTGCTTCAGGTGACAGAATGCTCATATGTGAACAGGGGCCATTGAAATTAATGGAATTTGGCTTGTTGAGCTTTTTAGAGCTATAAGCTTCAAGCACAAAATTGCTCAGGTGTGAACGGGGCCCTAGCTATGAAAAGGATATTATATTTCAAAAGAGCCTGTTTTTTTTTATAGGTCACACTTTTGTATTCACATGGAGTCTAACAGTTGTTTAAACCATCATCAGAACCCTAAAAACATGCCATAGTGTGAACTCAAAGAGACAGGATAATCAGTCAAGGATAGCCAAGAAAGCTAAAAGGGGAACTAAAAATCCCTTTACTAGTACAATCACATTGCCTTCCTAATACAGAAGGTACGGTGTTTGAATGTCATGATGCCCAGTGCAAAACCAAAAAAATGTATTTAGGAATTTAGTGGGTGGAGCCAGGCAGATAATTTAATTATTTTTTCAGACCTTAATGGCTAATTGTGCATACAGAGCCACTGTTTTTATGGCACAGGTACAGCCATTTATTCCTCATTGGACCCTGCTATTTAACCTTTGTGCCTACCATCTGTACTAAGTGTGGATACCTTAGCTTCTCTAAAACAGGACATTACAGTAATGAAACAAAATAACCAGCTTATTTATGGCAAAGATGTCAAAGAACCCATTAAGCCAGGAGTGTCCAAACTTCCTAAGCAAAGGACCAAAGGGGGCAGACTGTGGTCAGTGGGAGTAAATGCCCTGGTGTCTGTGGGAGCAAACAATGCCTCGGCTTGGTGGTCAGGGGGAGTAAAAAATTCACATAGCACCTGTGCTCAATATGAGGAGGAATAGTGCCTCATTGTTGGTATTGGTGGGAGAAATGGTGCCCCATCATTGGTATTGGGGGGAGGAATAGTGTCTCATTGTTTGTATTGTGGGAGGAATAATTCCCTATCATTGGTATTGTTAAGAGGAATATTGCACCATGATTTGTATTGTTGGGAGGACTAGTGCCCACTCATTGGTATTGGAGGGAGGAATTGTGCCTCATCATTGGTATTGGTTGGAAGAATAGTGTCGCATCATTGGTATTGGTGGGAGGAATAGTGCTCCATCATTGGTATTAGGGGAATGAATAGTGCCCTATCATTGGTATTGGTGGGAGGACTAGTGGCCTGTCATTGGTATTGATGGGAGGAATAGTGCCTCGTCATTGGTATTGGTGGGAAGATTAGTGCCTCGTCATTGGTATTGGTGAGAGGAATAGTGCCCCATCAGTAGTATTGGTGGGAGGAATAGTGCCCCATCATTGATATTGGGGGAGGAATAGTGCCACATCATTGGCATTGGTGGGAGCAATAGTGCCCCATCATTGGTATTGGTAGGAGAAATAGTGCCGCATCATTGGTCTCATTGGAAGGAATAGTGCCTTATCTTTGATGCCGGTGGGAGGAATAGTAACCACTGTGTTGGCGCCAGTAAGAGGAATAGGTGTATTAGGCCTCATTCTTTATTGTTAGTAGAGAATGGTGCCTTATTGTTGATGTCAATGGAAGGAATAGGGCCTTGTATCAGTGGGAGGGACAGTGCCCCATGGGCCAGATAAAGGCTGATATTTGTGCAATATAAGAGGGACTGCATGCAGATAAGGAAAGTCATGGATGCATGGGAAAATGAGGAATAGAGTATGAGAAAGTGATTAAACCAATGCAGACATTTGTCATACCTAATTTGTTTTGGTCGGCAAAACTGCCTAAAAAATGACAGGGTATATCCAACTTTACAATATTTGTTTAATTTTTCAATCACCCTGTCAGTAAGTGCAGCAAAGTAAGCTAAATAAAATGATGTACCATATTCTTGCCTTTCCAGCAGCCAGCAGGATAAAGGGGCCAGCAGGAGGAACCACAGGGCATGGTTGGGGGAGCCAGGTATTCAACACACCCGACTTGACGGATATCATAGCTGGCCAGAGTTCTGCAATACAGCAACATTTTGAAACAGGTCTGCTGGAAAGGCAAACATACATCATCTTCTTTTACCAGCTGGCTATAGTTTACTTTGCTGCATTTACTGATTGGGTTGCTTTAGCTAAGAAAAAAAAAACAACGCAAAGTAAAAAGTATAAAAGGAAAAAAATCTTGTATGCAAATTGTAAGATAGATGAGCTCAAAATGCCTATATATAACCCAATACATGTCAGATATAGGCTTCCAGTTTGGAAATATATTAGCCTGAAAATTCTAAGAAGACTGAGAAACACTACCGTAGCGAATTCGTACATGGCACCAAGTAACCTTTGTATTAAATTTACACAACACTTGCAGTACTTGCAACGTGATTTAATTAAGTAATAATTCCTGCAGAGCCATGCCCTATGCAGTCATTAATAAGTTACCATAGGCAAAGATTTTAATTAGTTTTAATGATTCTTTTTTGAAATTTGTATTATTTATTTATTGAAGTCATTGTGTTTCATAGTATATCTGCAGAACATATACAGAGCGGTGGCAGATTCTGAGTCAGGCTAAATGCATATTAACAGTGTTACTCACACTATTTAAGCATTACAATTTCTATTTAATGTCAGCAGCTGTTACTGATTTACAGACCTGTTACTTTCCTCTGTCATTTACAGGAACGCTTTGGTCCACAGAATGCCTAGATATTATGTCAATATATATATTTTTTGTCAGAAATAAGAGAGCTGCCAGGCGCCCCTGTTTGTAAAAGCTATGTGCACTTTTGAGTTACTGTCAAAGCATGTTTTAACATTGTATGTTACATGAGCTAAGGTGTTGAGGGAACCTGTCAGGGTAATATGGGAGCTGCCAATGTGCGATGTGAAGCGATCATGTTTATCCTTCCTTCAAATCTTTGGTGAATCACTCACCCAAAATCAGCATGTACCTATCAGGAGCAGCTATAACCCTACAGCTTTTGTTCAAAGAGGGCATATATTCTAACCATCACTTAATATGTTTGAGTTTAGTTTTAATTTGGTTGTCTTTTATAGGTTATGATAGCGAGGGGAAGAGTACATTTTCATCCAGTTTTAAAATGTCTGTCTGTGACATCATTAGAGAGATTTTCCCTCATTTCCTGTCCCTGTAATGCCCATACAAGAAATAGAGAGGTGCGGGTATCACCAAGACAGGAAGTTCTAAACATTTCTCACTATTTGTCTCTGTCATCATTTCCTGTTCTGACAGGGAGAGAGGGAAAGTCTCTTAACTAAGAAAACAGGCAGCAGTACAAACCCAACTCAGGATCTAAACTTCTCTATCCCCCCAAAAAATATATATATATATATATATATATATATATATATATATATATATATATATATATTTTTTTTTAAATAATCCTCCTGATGATGTTGTTCTGACGAAATGCGTAGGGAGGAGTCACTTCTGGTTAAGATCTGTGCACATCGAGTCCTGAACTTCCTGGTCTTTTATGCTGTTGATTGTATTTTATAATGCAGGTGCTTATTTGGATTATTTAAATAAAAAAACAAAACAATATCAGGTTATGAGGTCTATCGTTACTATTCCAACATGTGTATGAGGTGATGGGGCAGAGGAACTGAAGGAGAAAGAAGATATATCTATTGTCTCCATTGTTGAATTCTGTTTACCCCTTTGTGGGGGGAGCTTCCTGCTGAGTACATGAGGTGCTCACAAGGGTATAATCATAACAGACAGGTAGGCATGTAATGCCAGACGTCCGTGAAGTGTGTTGAATCAGACAGACAGACAGACACTGCAGCCATCAGCCTACGGATTCAACACACTTCACGGACGTCTGGCATTACATGCCTACATGCCATGCCTACATGCCTGTTATGATCGTACCCTTGTGAGTACCTCATGTACATGTGAAATTAAAAACCATTTGATTTATTGCACTTAGATTGGCGCCTCTGTTTCATCCCCAGCCTTGCCAGAAGACAACTTCTTATTCTTCAACTGGGCTGCTATTTAAAAACTCAATGGTTCTAAGTCATTGTTTTTACAATTTTTCATTTTTGCATTATTTCACCATTTGCTTTATTTCTCATCTCGAGAAATCATGTTGGTGGCACAAACTGAGTTTGGCACAAGCGCTCACTCTATCTCTGTATGTAGCACTTAAAGAGCACCTTTTGCACATGCTTGTGAGTTTACCACACAGTTGCTGATATGTTTTATGTATTTATCTAATTAGGTAAGATTACAACAGTTGGTACATTTGTTTGCACATAATCAGTATCTGGTGTATATTTAGTAATATATTTATTATTATTTTATCAAATTATTCCAAATAGATGGAAACCCACCGGGAACTGATGACAAGCCAATCACAGGAGACTCAGTGAATCACTTATTTGATTGGTTAAACCAAATAAATGTATTTAGGATCTGTCTTGTCTTTGGAAAGTTTCACAGTTCATTAATTTAGACAGGTTTAATTCCTGATATGATAGAATGGACAGATCTTGATGATTTGCATGCATAAATCGTCTGATTTGCTCTTTTGGCTGATTTCTAAAATGGTTCGCTACTACTGTGAATGTTGCAGAAACAGTGTTTTTTTCAGGCCATAGGTAAAAGAGTGTTACACTCTTCTAGTCATTGGCCGAAAAGAGTAAAAAATTGACGTAATGATACCATTTCTTAATTTAGTAGATTTCAAACTTTAGAGAGAGCTAAGGTCCCTTCTTTGATGACTTCATACCTAAAGAAGAGACCCAAGGTGTCTGAAAAAAAATGTAATTGTGGTCTACTCACTCAGCCAATACAATGGATTGTTTAACTCTATGCTTTCCTTTTTAAATCATTCTAATGGGAGTTTTGGAACTTAAGAGATACTTTGAAGATATACAGGAAATAATCTCTTACTCACATCGATCCAACAACCCTTGAATACTACAGTAGATTGGGTAAGCTGAGATCAGAGGAAAAAAACTTTACTCATCTGTAATCACCACTAAACCATAAAATTGAAACTGTCATTTATGAAGCATGAAGGTGAAGTACATAAACAGAAAAATAAATATAGTCCTGGCTATCCGTTACAGCAAAAAAAGTGTAATAGTGGTTTAATTTCATATTTTATTGGACTCTATTGCATTATTTCTATAGCCTGTCTGGCTACACTATTTGGCCCAGATTCTCGTAGATCGGGCGTATCTCTGCGGCGGCGTAACGTATGTCATTTACGTTACGCCGCCGCAAGTTTTTCATGCAAGTGCTTTATTCACAAAGCACTTGCGTGTAAAGTTGCCGCGGCGTAGCGTAAAATCACGCGGCGTAAGGCCGCGTAATTCAAATTCGGCGGGTAGGGGGCGTGTTTCATTTAAATGAAGTGCGTCCCCGCGCCGAACGAACTGCGCATGCGTCGTCCGTAAAAAATCCCAGGGTGCATTGCTCCAAATGACGTCGCAAGGACGTCATTGTTTTCGACGTGAACGTAAATGGCGTCCAGCCCCATTCACGGACGACTTACGCAAACGACTTAACTTTTCAAATTTTGACGCGGGAACGACGGCCATACTTAACATTGGTTGCGCCTCATATAGGAGGGGCAACTTTACGCCGGGACAAGCCTAACGTAAACGTCGTATCTTTACTGTGTCGGCCGCGCGTACGTTCGGGAATTTGCGTATCTAGCTAATTTGCATACTCAACGGGGAACACGTAAACTAAGTAAAGTAAGGCGGGTTGGTAACCCCTGTCACTTTTTTTTATAACCCCTGTCCAGTGCGCCCATATGAAGCTATTTCCCATGGGGGCACTGCTGTGTCCATTGACACAGACAGTGGGACTCGGCCCTGCCCCCCGCTCCCTCACCACTGGCTTTGATTGACAGCACTGTGGGTGAATTGCTCCCAGTGCCCCAGCAAAGTCAGCAAGATCCAGAAGTGAGGGGAGATAAGAGCCACAGACATGCACGGCACTGGATCAAATAAGGGCTTAGGTAAGTAAAAGGGGGGATGCTAACACATTTGCAAGGATGCAATAAGGTAAACAAAATGGCTTTACAACCACTTTCTTAATATTCTAGAAGTGTTGTAAAATTAGTTTAATAGTTATAGGGAAAAAAAATAGTAATGGTTGTGGAGGCTATTGCATGAATGATAAACACAAACTAAGATATCCATACTGTCACCTTATAATGGATAGTTTAAAATATTAATTTCATGGTGGACTATTTTTTAATGCTAATTAGGTACTTTTAAAGGTGAGGTATTTTAACCAATCACAATGGTGGTAGGCATTTAGTAAATAAGCGTACACACCATCATATGTGAGTAGGTGGGGACTTACATGTGGAGAAGTGGCCACATCACATTTTTATTTTTTTCTGTTTTTTTGTTTTCTTTAAAGTGAAGAGTGTGTTTGAGGCATTTTTGAGGATCAAAAGCTCATCTAATCCTAGTAAAGCAGGCCCATAGCACTTATGTGTGAATCTTCAGCCCAGAAACGTGTTAATTTATCTGACACCAGAAAACTTGGATTTTCCTGTACAAAACACAAGTAAAATCACACATTTACACTTAAACATTTATGAATCGCTTTGAATGTGTTGCGGGAATTCAAACCATAATTTATGCTTTATTTGCTTTTGAACTATTTAATAAAATATTAACTGTATGGTTACCAAACTTTACATTTAATGATTTATAAGGGACTGGGGACCAAGCATCATTTGATTTTCCCCGTTAAAATACAGACAGCAAAACGTACATTCGATTTAGTGAAGTCTTTGTGTCAACAAAGCGATACTGTTCCTTGCGCCTTGCTTTCTTCTCTGAAACGCACTTGCTCCAATTAGAGGAACGTAATCCCATTTGATGGCAAACCCTACATTTAATATTAATAGGTTTAGTAGCAACCCTTACATCAAAATAATCTTATATCCAAGGAAATCCCTGTATCTCTCGTGACCAAAGCTAGATCTAGTGTTGTTTGAACATCAAGATGTGCAAGAATGACGATTTTGAACCCAAAGAACCATCTCTGGTGTAACTCTATCAGCATGCTTTTTGACAATTAAAGTGTGTAGCTCTTACTCTGTAGAGCTCCTAGTCATGTGACTACAGAAGGTAGTGATGTGTGTGTGTGTGTGTGTGTGTGTGTGTGTGTGATACCCATATTTACCAGCTTTGGAGTTCAATAAATAGACATTCCATTTTATACTCTGAAAAAAACTCAAAACATTTGCACATCATTCATTTTCTAGAGAATCATCATTAAATTATTATTCATTTACTGTAAGATCTACTGACTAATTGGGCAAAGCAAACATACTAACATTTTTAGTAATTTCAGAATCAACAAATGCATATTTCGCAGAACAAAACTTGCTGATCATGGAAAGCACATTTGATAGGAAAGCCTGCTATGCAAATCAGTTAAGTCTTTGCAAAGCCAAAACATTTTCTTTTGTTTTGGAATAGAGTAGGGAATCGTTATGAACCCTGGCTCATGCCTGTTAGGCCCCATACACACGAGAGGATTTATCCGCAGATACGGTCCAGCGGACCGTATCCGCGGATAAATCCTCTCGAGGATTTCAGAGGATTTCTATGCGATGGCGTGTACACACCATCGCATTGAAATCCGCGCTGAAATCCTCTGCCGATGACGTGTCGCGCCGTCGCCGCTATTATGACGCGGCGACGGGCGCGACGCTGTCATATAAGGAATTCCACGCATGCGTCAAATCATTACGACGCGTGCGGGGAATCCCTTTAGACGGATGGATCCGGTAAGTCTGTACAGACGAGCGGATCCATCCGTTGGAATGGATTCCAGCAGATGGATTTGTTGTGCATGTCAGCAAATATCCATCTGCTGGAAATCCATCCCAGGGGAGATTTCTCTGCGGATAAATATCCGTTGGCGTGTACACACCATAGGATCTATCCGCAGAAACCCATTTGATGGGATTTATCTGCGGATAGATTCTATGGTGTGTATGGGGCCTGAGAGGTGATCCCTGCAAAGTGAAGGATTTTTCCTTTCTGGTCTGAGTTATGATCTATTATCTACAAACTGACCGGCATACACTTAGGAAATGACCCAACCGCATTCCTTCTACAATGTACCCCACTTTCCAGGAGACAATATAAAAAAATACTTTTTTTTCCCATCTGACTGATGAAGACACCGTGTGCATTTCAACCACAAATTACCACCCTCCCTTTATAAGTGGACCAATGGCTGACTACTGTACATAAATCAATACAATATGCTTTGTGCACTGGTCCAAATCATTTGGTGAAGGGGGGATTACAATGTGGGGTAGTTTCTCAGGGATTGGGCTTGACCCCAGGGTTCCAGTAAAAGGAACTCTTAAGGCGTCAGCATACCAAGACATTTAGGACAATTTCATACTCCAAACTTTTTGGGAACATTTTGGGGATGGCCCCTTCCTGTTTCAACATGACTAGCAAAGTCCATAAAGACATGGGTGATCGACTTTTTGGTGGAGGAACTTGACTGGTCTTCAGAGTCCTGACCTCAACCCGATAGAACACCTTAGAGCCAGGCCTTCTCGACTTCACAAATGCGCTTCTGGAAGAATGATCAAACATTTCCATAGACACACCCCTAAACCTTGTGTACAGCCGTCCCAGAACACACACGAGAGGATTTATCCGCGGATACGGTCCAGCGGCGACGTGCGCGACGCTGTCATATAAGGAATTCCACGCATGCGTCGAATCATTACAACGCATGCGGGGGATTGATTCGGACGGATTGATCCGGTGAGTCTGTACAGACCAGCGGATCAATCCGTTGGGATGGATTCAAGCGGATAGATTTGAAAGCATGTCTTCAAATTTTTATCCGCTGGAAATCCATCCCAGGGGATAAAAATCCGTGGAAACAGTTCCGCTGGATCGTACACACCAGGGGATCTATCCGCTGGAGCCGGTCCGCGGATCAATTCCAGCGGATGGATCCTCTCGTGTGTATGGGGCCTAAGATTAGGATGCCACAGAAGTTCATGTGTGTGAAAAGGCAGGCGGCCCAATACTTTTGATAATATAGTGTATTTATCTGAGTACCAATTTCTATTAAGACTATATTAACACTTTGTAAACTGATCATTTGAATCAATGGGCCTGCAGACCAGGTTTTTTTATTTAAATGTAATGTGTCCATCTATATTTTCATTTAATCTGAACATAGGGCATGAAGAGTGTCAGGATTATCACAGTTCACTATGGATTAAATGGCATTAAAGATATGCTGAGGCTACTAATCATGAACGACTTTTAAAAATGATACATGCCTGGCTGTTATGTAAATCTACTGGCGTCAGTTCTTTCTATGTCATTAACCTAGATCAAGTATGTGGATCAAGAAAGGAAGATATGTGTACTATACTGTGTATCTATGTACTTAGCATGACAGGCAGCGATTGCAGCCTACATGTTTTTCTCAATAAATGTTGCATTCAAGAAGGTTACAATTGTTAGTTCTACATATATTAAAAGAACTCATCCAAACAGTGAAATTATGCTTAAACTCCCCTGCACATGTACTGACATGAGTAAACAAAGCCAGGACTAGTGAAACGTCTCTAATCTAAAATAATCATTTATTATAATTAATTATTCTTCACCTATTATTTTAATTGCAATTATTAAATGATGAGTTTTATTTAGAAATGCCAAAATTAAAAGAAATAACTGGTGTGTATGATAACATCCTTCAATTACCAGATTTACAGTATAACCATATTTTCCAGTGTATAAGGTGACCAGGCGTATAAGAGGACCCCCTAATTCTACTATATTTCTACAGTTTTTGCCTATACTCACTGTATAGGACAACCTCCCTTATGAGGCTTCATATTATCTATATTTCCTTCTTCTTAATGGAAGTTGTAGCCATACCGCTCTGAGACAATCGTGGAGAGCAATATATTCTATTAATGAATACAAAGCCTGCTCCGATTAGCAGAGGCTGTAACATCAACAACCTGCGCCTCTCTGACTCTCAAAGCCAATCCGAGCAGGCTAGTGTATGTAAACTGCTTGGATTGGCAGAGGTTGTTATTCCAATCTGAGCAGGCTCTGTATTCATTAATAGAAGACATTGCTCGCTGGGATTGGCTTAACGATGTATACTGTATGTAGCCAAAGCTATATACAGTATTACCGCACATCCGGCGGACTGACATACAGCCGGCAGCATTCGAAACCTGGCGTATAAGACGACCCCCACTTTTTGGGCAGTTTTTTAAGTGTAAAAGGTCATCTTATATGCCAGAAAATACGGTAAATAGACGTTTTAGATAACTGGATACAATTATGAGAATTGGTATTCTTACAAACAATGATAAGAAATATATTTATTTTAGGGAGCTGATTTAAATATCCTTTGCCCACTCTATTAATCCTCATTGGAGCAAGGCTTTTCAAACTGTGCGTGTACATTTGCTTGTTTGTACTCCTTCACAATATTCATGCATGCTAATAACAAACCTATCAACAGACTTATCAAAGAAATTCCAGCTAGCAATAACCACTGAGCAAGTCACAGGAGCACATGTTTGTCTATTACAACAGAAAATTGGGAGCATATACACCTGTTGTGATGGGAACATTTTGAAGCTAGTTGTGGGCTCCTCTGGGTACACAGTTTGCACACTTCTAGAACAGAGTTTTGCATCATAAATATAAATTGGTTTTATTTAAAATAGCAATGCATTGTTTTACCTGACACACACCCACATGCTTGCTGCACGTCCCTAAGATAGGTTCATCCTTTAAGGATGTAGATTTGGCCAAGGGAGAACATCAGTTGTGGACATTTTCTCTGCACTGGTTTCAACTGTATAGATATATATATGTCTTCAGGAGCTAAGTATTAATATCTTAATAAAACATAGTATTCCTGGTGAGATAACCATTCTTATTCAGAACCTATTTAAGCATACACAACATAGATCTCTATGCTTATAACAAGAGTACAGGTTGCTGAGTTTATTTACAGTATAAAATTTACCCAGGCACAATTGACATTTATTTATGGGTTACATATCATTCTAATTGGGCTATGCCCTGATTTCTGTTCTGTAATAAAAAGTCTAAGTGACATGTCCTATAAGAAGAATAACTGGAGTCAGTACTATCCACCAAAGGCTCTAGAACAGGGGTGTCAAACTCAATTTTATCTTGGGCCGCATCAGCATTATGATTGCCCTCAAAAGGGCCGGTTGTATCTGTAAGATTAGATGTCCAGCGCATCCCCTCTCCTTTACATTAGATGTCAAGAGCCACCCCACCATCAGAATTTGAGTCCCCCAATCTCCCTTACATCACAGTGCACCCCCCTTTCCTTATGCTGCTGCTGGGAAGAAGCTGGATGCATTGCTTGAAAGCAGAAAGTAAGGGTCTGGAGTAGGACCAGAGGATGGCTGGAGCTCTCCTGCAGCTGCAATAGAGGTGCGAGGGCCACATGAAATTGCCTGGAGGGCCGGATTTGGCCCGCGGGCCTTGTGTTTGACACCTGTGCTCTAGATCTAGAAGGTACATGTCAGATGGCTCATCTGGGAGCAGCCAATGAGTAAACTCCTACCACTGGACCAGAATAAAAGCGAACAGTTATGCCGCGTACACACGATCGGTCAAACCGATGAGATTTTCATCAGACCAAACCGATCGTGTGTGGGCCCCATTGGTTATTTATCCATAGGTTAAAAAAAAGCAATCGTGTTTTAAATTTAACCTATGGATACCTAACAGATAGGAAAAAAAACGATTGTTTGTAGGCACGTCCATCGGTTAAAAATCCACCCAATCTCAGAATCAAGTCGACGCATGCTTGGAAGCATTGAACTTTTTTTCAGCACGGTTTGTGTTTTACATCACCGCGTTCTGACACGATCGTTTTTTTAACCGATGGTGTGTAGGCACGACTGACCATCAGTCAGCTTCATCGGTTAACTGATGGAAAAATCCATCAGACCGTTTTCATCGGATGGACCGACTGGGTGTACAGGGCTTTAGATGACAGTCTAGTCTAAAAAAACAAAACAAAGCAAGGTGAAAACACAGTAACCTCAATGCAGAAGGAGAGAAAAATAGTCCAGCAACTGGTCAAATTATGGACATAAGTAAGTTAAGAAAAAAAGAGGGATACATGTTTGCACATTGGAAATGGGATGGGAAATAGGGAGAGGGATGAAAGGCACATCAGCCTGGATGGTTGGTCAAAGGGCAAGGTTCCCCCTGGCATTAGTACTACACAACTACCAGCTCATTGCTGCAGGGGTGCTCATCCCAAGAACTTTCAAAAACAGCACCTGGACACCCTAGGAGAACTACTATAGCAATAATAAGCAATCTATTGTTACAACAAAAAAAGTTAAAATGGGTCTTTCCCAGCTGGAGTTAACAGGAGGCACACCTACACAAAAGCAATACAAAACATTTTCACCGGTTTAAATGGCTATTAAACCAGATCAATGGTAGATATTTCAAAAATACTAAATATCGCATTCTTCACTGGTGTGCTGGAAAATATTGCCTGCTTCCGGTAGAATAGGAGAGGTCACAGAACATTTTGTGTATTGCTATATTTTGTGGACATTTAAAGTTCTGTGTGGCGTGTCATGACTTGACAGATCATGCATGTTAGTAGATCCAATCTGGTTGGTAATTTTTAGCAAAACTAGTTCTTCTTCTCATTTGCATGCATAGATATCTGACCAATCTAAATAGAATGCTGTGACCCCCACTGTATGTCAACTAAGTTGTTTTCTTCTTCCAATTTAAATCCATCAAAGCCTTCATACACATGCTTGCGAACCTGGATGACTTTGGTTAAATTCTAATGCATAGATAGCTAATTTCTACAAATTGTTTCTATAAAGCCCATTGTTACAAGCAAGTTTTTATTTCATACCCATATTAAATGTTACCATCAACTAAATCATTATTTGAATAAAGGCATTGTATTGTTAAATTTTTGTACATTTCTGAAAGGAAGTGTTTGGTCTAATAGAATTGTACTCTTTTTTGCCACAATCACTGTGAGCTTTTTATTTTTGTATTATTATTATTTCCGAAAAACTGTATTAGAATAGCAACTTTTGATATTTCCATAACATTCAGTACTTATTAGATTCAAAAGCAAATTAAACACTGTGCATCGAATATGTCACGGTATTTGGTGTAATGCTGTTTGGAATTAGCATAGAAACACAGGCAAAAAAAATACCTAGCTAAAAATAAAGAGCTGTTTTTTTTTTTAACCTTGTGTGAGACTAGTGTCCCTGCTAACAGTTCATCTTGATGTGGTTGTTGCCCATTGCAATGCCCGAATTTCAAGGATTCAGATAAATGTAATCAAACAATCCTAGTGATGAAACTGTTGAAGTCTTGTGTTTGTTTTGTTCCAGTTATAAAATGAGGTTATGTAATTATGCATCCGTGAGGGAGATCACAACAGAGTGCACACCAAGGAATCAAGATAGGTTGCAGGAACTAAGTGTAAGGAGATGGTAGTACACTCAGTTTTAGCTAATCTATAGTGGGGACACTTGGCACCATTTACTCCATAGTGTTTGGTATTAAGTCAGGACGTGGGATAAGGGCATTCCCAATGGATTAACAGGCCCAGAGAGGTAGCAGGAAGGTGTGTGAGACCAGGATAACATAGTGGAGGTCAATCTGTGACTTCACCTGTAGGCTTTCATTTTGGTAAGTACAAACACCCAAATATTTCCAGACACCCGAGGTCAAATTGCTCTGTGCCCAGACATAGGGTTAACACTCAGTCAAGTTGTTTTACTGTCTATGTCCCCACTGTGGAGAATCACCCTTCTATTTGTAATGGTGACCATTGTCAATCCAATTTTTTAAAGTTCTCTTTAGAACAAAAGGATAAGGGATTTTTTTTTTAATGGGGCAAATATTCCACTGACAACTAGGGTTGCCAACTCATCCCTTTAAAACAGAACACATATTAATTACACAGGTTCTGTGGCTGATTAAGGAGGTAATTAAACTCACTTGGTGCCTTATTTGCATTAAATTAGCCTCAGAACCTGTGTAATTCATATGTGTTCAGTTTTAAAGGGATGAGGTGGCAACTCTACTGACAACTGTCTGAGGTGGAAATTCATCTCCTTTTAGTTGATTTGTTTATACTTCATGCTGGGTAGACACTTCAGACAGGAAGTGAAAGGAAATCTGCCTTGCAGGGCACAAACTTCAAACAGAAACTTAACAAGGTTTTTAACCTGTACCCCTTCTATCCAAAATGAAAATCCAGGTTTTGGCAACTGTATACATACACCTCAATTATCATGTATGCTGCTGTTGCTATTTTCTCTCCCTTGTAACTCTGACCCACACCCTCTTCACCCTCATCTCTCCTGGCTTCCTGTGGTCACCTTTCTTGTGTTGTATCAAATCATAAAACACTTGAGACAGAGATTGTTTAACCACTTGGTTTCCAGCCCATAGTCAAAATACGTCCTGTTTTTAAAGATGGATATCTCAGTAACGGCAGCAGGTGCTGCCACAACTAAGGTATCCATCTTTAGTGCCGACGGTCCTGTACATAATAACGGCGGTCTCCACGGCGGATTCGCCGCGAGATCGCCGTTATCGGTGGCGGGAGAGGGCCCCCCCTCCCGCCGCTGTCCCGCGCCCTCCGCCGCTTACCGGAGCCGTCGGTAGCGGCGGAGGAGATCGGGACCGTTCGGCAGCTGAGCGGGGTTACGAGTGAAGGAAAAATCTCCTTCACCCGTCCCCATAGCTCTGCTGGGCGGAAGTGACGTCAAAACGTCAGTCCCGCCCAGCGTCTTAAAGCAACATTTTTTTTTTGTCATTTGAAAAAATGACATTTCCAAATTCTTTTCTTGCATTTTAGTCTAAATATGAGATCTGAGGTCTTTTTGACCCCAGATCTCATATTTAAGAGGACCTGTCATGCTTTTTTCTATTACAAGGGATGTTTACATTCCTTATAATAGGAATACAAGTGATCAAATTTTTTTTTTTTTTCAGTGTAAAAAGTAATAAAATAAATAAAAATAAATAAGAAAACAAACAAAAATTTTTTTTAAAGCGACCCGTCCCGACGAGCTCGCGCGCAGAAGCGAACGCTTACGCGAGTAGCGCCCGCATATGAAAACGGTGTTCAAATCACACAAGTGAGGTATCGCCGCGATCGTTAGAGCGAGAGCAATAATTATAGCCCTAGGCCTACTCTGTAGCTCAAAAAATGCAACCTGTAGAATTTTTTAAACGTCGCCTATCGAGATTTTTAAGGGTGAAAGTTTGACGCCATGCCACGAGCGGGCGCAATTTTTAAGCATGACATGTTGGGTATCATTTTACTCGGCGTAACATTATCTTTCACAATATATAACAAAATTGGGAAAAATTTATTGTTGTCTTATTTTTTAATTCAAAAAAGTGTTTTTTTTCCAAAAAAAGTGCGCTTGTAAGACCGCTGCGCAAATACCGTGTGACAAAAAGTATTGCAATGACTGCCATTTTATTCTCTAGGGTGTTAGAAAAAAATATATATATAATGTTTGGGGGTTTTAAGTAATATTCTAGCAAAAAAAACTGTTTTAGTCTCGTAAACACTGAATCTGAAAAACAGGCTCAGTAACGAAGTGGTTAAATATAAAAAACTAAAAGGTTGGGACTTTATATGAGATGCAGGGTATTAGCCGAGCACCTTCATTCCTGATAATTTAACAGAAAAAGACATTTGAAGTCCCACCCTTGTTTTTTTCTGTTCAGAGATTGTTTAAAAAAATAAACATTTATTATTACCTAGGCGGGTGCAGCATCGATCCGATGCTGCATCTGTCCCCCGCCAGCTCTGCAGTGAAAACTGAGCGATCAAACACTGCTGATCACTCAATTCTCTCCTTTAGCTCTGAGCAGAGAGCTATAACTGTCAGACAGTGCCTCTTTGCTCTCCCCTCCAGCACTTACTGGTGTGCTGGGCTGTGAAGGGGGTGGGAGGGGCTGGGCTCTTGACATATCGCTTTTGGCAGAGCCAGGTGCCAGTCCAGGTTTTTGGGAGGATACCAACCATGTGGTCCGGATCCATCCCACTCCTGAATGAATGACGAGTGCAGAACGAGCTGCACTCCTGTGATCCATGGGAGAAGCATGGCCAAAAAAGCCTTGGCGATACTTTTCCTTTAATTTAAAGTTAAATATATACAAGCTTTATAGTCCTGATTACAAATAATGTAATTCTGGACAGTATTGGATAATTTACAGTAATACTTTTTACTTGAGAATTTGTAGGATTTCAGCTGCCATGTTGCTGTTCAGTTGGTTGCTTTGGGAAATGCAGAAGCTTTGAGTCCTTCAGTTGTTGTAAATCTTTATGTTTATTTCCATTTTTTTTTTTGTATTGTCAATGATTCATCAATTCCATGGCCTTTTTCAGCATCTTTCATGTTTACCATGACTTACAGGTTATCCCAAGGAATGCACTCTGTGAATTCTCCTTAGCATTGTTTTTTGGCATTCCAAGTTGTAGAAAAGTAGACATCTTGTCAATATTGAATGACTGGTGCAGCATGCATGTTTTAGATGGCTGCTTAGAAAATCCCCCCAAACAAGTCATGCTCTTTGAAAAACAGTGCAGCGCAGACACGGTATGCTATGCACATTTTTTTGTTTTAATGTTAAACCAAGACTCATGTCTTATTCTTATGAAGTAAGTCATAAAAGAAGACATTGCACCAAAGAAATGGGCAAAATATATAAAAAAATCAGTCTTGATTGAACATGCGCTCATCATTTCCCTTTGATCTTTATTTTCATGACAGTCAAATTCTGGGATTGGCGCTGGTACCTTTGTCCCCTGCCTTCTTTCTGTTTTTGTGTTCATGATATTTTACTTACACAAAGCATACATTTTAATTTTGAAAAACTAACTTACCAATGTCCATCTATACTTCTCACTGGTAGAATGGTGCATACTTATCAATGCATTCCCTTACCCATACGTTAGAGGGGTGACCATGGCCATACTCGGTGGACATTATCTAGAAATGTAGCTTGCTTTGAGTTTTCAATCAAATAAAAGGTTAAAATAGGTGACAGAACATTTAGACATAATTTGTAATATTAACAATAATGATAAATATATTGTTTAGATAATGTTGTGAATTTGTACATTTCCTAGTAGGAAAATACGTTTGTTTCTTTTTTTTATGGAATTGATTTAAATGTTTGCTGCTTGACCCTTGTGTTCATCTTTTTTGTAGATTATTGGTTTTTATATGTTTTATTTTACACTATCATTAAAGAGCAGATAAAATGTGGATTGGGTTATAACTTAAATTTATTGCTCCCGAATCACCTATTTGTTAAATGGCATAACAGAATTGCCAGTTTCATATCTGCATCTAGACTGTGATGGATTTGGAACACCATAACAAAACTCAAACATTTTTATTTTAAACTTTTTACTATCTTATGAGTAATATTATGGCACAGGGTAATTAAAGTTAAATATGAGATTCATTTTTTTTTTGTTTAATGTTTCATCAGACTTGACATGTTCATTTGCCCATTGAAACCAGTTCATCTTAAAACTGGCCATATACATTAGTCATGGCATCTTTCTCTAAACAAAGGGCATGGTTGGGTTTCTGCTCATGCTGATGGCACTTAATGACAAAGTCTTGTGCAAAGATCTCTGACAGCAGGAAAAGCAGAAGCAGTTAGGCAAGGCTTATTCAAGGCTGTTTTGCACTTCTCTGAGGCCGCGTACACATGGTCGATCCATCCGATGAGAATGGTCCGACAGACCGTTTTTATCGGTTCACCGCTGAAGCAGACTGATGGTCTGATGTGCGTACACACCATCATTTCCAAAACCGATCGGGTCAGAACGCGGTGACGTACAACACACGACGTGCTGAAAAAATGAAGTTCAATGCTTCCAAGCATGCGTCGACTTTATTCTGAGCATGCGCGGGTTTTGAACCGATGCTTTTGCATACTAACCATCGGTTTTGACCTATCGGTCAGCCGTCCATCGGTTCGATTTTAAAGCAAGTTCTCTTGTTTTGAACCGAAGGACAACAGACCGATGGGCCGTACACACGATCGGTTTGGACCGATGAAACTGAACTTCAGTCCGTTTTCATCGGTTTGGACCAACCGTGTGTATGCGGCCTTAGACATAAGATGATTGTTCGATCTTGCCTTAAAAATATAAAAAAGAAGCCGTCCAGCCGTATAATACCTATAGTCATTTCTAATTTTTGTCACACTTTTTTAATAGATAATAAAAGCTTGATTGAAGGCTTTTCTAAACACTTTTAATACTATTAACCCAAAATGTTCTTTAAAATTACAAGTAAATGATCATTAGTACACTGTAAACAAACCATAATTGACACATAATTGTAAGCCTGGAAAATATAATATTGCGTGTCTATATTTTCTTTTTTTACAAATTGGAGAGCCTTCACTATAATGTACATGCAAATTAGCATCTCTGTATGTAATATAATTTCCAGGAAGTATAGCTTAAAAGTTTCCCTACCCATGTTCAGTGTTACAGTGAAATGTGTGAATTAGTATTAAAAGAAAGAGCCAAGGACATCAGTTATGTTTCAATTGGCTCTTCATATCTGACAATAGATAGCTGTCAATCTTCATACATATTCCCTTGTATTCACGACACTGTAAAAAGTATGTAGGGATATTTAAAATGATCTGTAGTAATTAAGGATACAAATGGGTATTAGAAGCATGTATATGCTGGTACCCTCTAGCAGCTTTTCAGCTGACCTGTAGTGTAATTAAATATTCATTCTTATTGCTTACACAGATTACCATAGTAATGAGTACTGTACAATAGATATATTTTATCTTTATCTGTCTTTAAGTAACGTAAATCTATGGTCTCAGCACCCGTTTTCATTTTATAACATCAGCATTGTAATTTTTTTACAATCCAATATACAATAGACTTACCTGAGAAATCTACTTTCATGTTGTGAGTTCTGCCTATCTGCTGGCCATGCCTTTCCACAACTTCCTGGTTTCTCAGAATGCTTTGCAGATTTTCCTCTGCTGTTTACTTTCCATTTCTAAGGACTACATGTCCCATGGTGCTTTGCTGCCTGCAAGCAGTAATTTTCATGTTTCTCCACCACCTGAAACTCCTCCTCTCAGCACCTATGTAGTTCAGAAAGCAGGCTCTATGAAATGTGTGACATAGCAGTGTCTATTAACAGGGCATAATGAATATGTGTCACAGAATTCCAGGACATAAATGTGGGGGAATTTTCACAACGTAAGTTTACAAAGTTCATAATCATTCAGAGAGATAGGAGCAAGCTAGAAATATATTAAATACAATGTAGAAATTAAGGTGATACTAAAGGCTTATTTTTTTGTTTTTCTTAAAAATTACAAGCATGTCAAACTTACCTACTCTGTGCAGTGGTTTTGCACAGAGCAACCCAGATCCTGCTCTTCTTGGGTCCCTCGCCAGCACTCCTGGCCCCTCCCTCCTGCTGGGTGCCCCCACAGCAAGCAGATTGTTATGGGGCACCAGAGCCACTTCTCTGTGTGTCCATTCAGACATAGCCCTTCCCCCACTCTCTCCTGATTGGCTTACTCACTTTGATTGACAGCAGCAGGAGCCTATGGTGCCTGCTGCTGTCTCAGCCAATGAGGAGGGGGGAGTCCTAGACAGCTGAGCCTCTTGTACAACATTGCTGGATCGAGATGAGCTCAGGTAAGTATTTTGGGGGCTGGGAGGAGCTGCTGCACACAGAAGTTTTTTTTATCTTGATGCATAGAAATGTATTAAGGTAAAAAACCTTCTGCCTGTACAACCACTTTAATATATGATTTTACATTTTGACCATAGATATGCTTTAAAAATTGGCTTTGCTGGAAGAACATTTTTCATTCATGTCCCTAACATTTCCTCTTTTTCTCATGTTACATGATACCTTCATCTTATTGTGTTCAACTTCTTGTTTAAAAGGATACATTTTTGACTAGGCAGCTTTGCTACAGTAATTAAGTTTACTACTAGCGCCACAACACATTTATCTTAACCGCATTTGTGGCATCATTTATTTTGAATTGGCTTTTGTTTGACCCATTGTAATGCTGTTAATGTTTTTCTTATAGAAAATTAGCAAATCACCCAGTTCTTGAAAATGGGCATGACAACTTTATAGAGATGGCTGTGTTTCCACCACCTTGCCATGATGGCGACTATGGGGATGGGTATGTGTCTCTATGTTATTTTGATCCTAATGCATACATGGAAAAGCCAGCCACAGCAATGTCTTCCAAAAAATTCAGTCATCCAAAAAGCATCAGAATAATATAATGCTTAAAGGGTAGGTTCACCTTTACAGAAAAATCTGCAAGGTGTACTTACACAGGATGCCCTCTTCACGCCCCCCCCCAGTCCCCCTGACCTTGGTGATCTCCCGTTTTGAGCCCCGATATAGCCGGTTCAGGGGTCTGGGACTTAGAAATCCTGGCAGCAGAATCTTCAAAACGTACCCCGCCAGGAGGGACGTTTTGGAGCATTCTAATTGGTTGGCGCCATCACATGGGCGGAGCCGAGTAATCAGAACCTGCATAGCCCATCCGGTATGTGGGATAGAAGACGCGTGAATGCCGAGGGGATTTCTAAGAACGGGAGATCACCGCGCCACAGGTCAGCGGGACTGGGGGGGGGGGGTGAGGAAGGGGTCCTGTGTTCATCTTACAGATTTTTCTGTAAAGGTGAACTTACACTTTAAAAGCTTCACTGGTTTGATGGGGAAGGGGGTCAACATTGTAAGGATTTCTACCAATGCTACACTAGCAGTCCTAGTCACTGGCTCCTCTAAAAGGATGGAGGACGTGCATTGCACAAAACAGGAGCTTTTTATTTGTCCTGTCAATCCACAATGACACATATTCCTCAAATAATGCTCCTGAATTTTATCATCTATGAATGTCAATGTACACTATGTACAAGACTATAAAATAACTGTCATCCGTTTTAGAAGATTTCAGTTTAATGCGATGATTTTCCTATTAGAAAGTTTTCATTCTGGTTATCAATAAGATTTCTCTTAAGCTGCACAAAACAGAACAGTTCTCTGTCCCTGTATATCATACTTTGCAACTGCCCTATTCCTACCAGAACTGATGCCTTCCGATTTTCTGCCTATTACGTCTCATATACAGGAATCTGATTAAATATGGAAATATGCAGATTGGCGTTTATTATAGCTGTTTACAGCAGAGAGCTGTGGTCTTGAAATAGCTTTTTTCCAGAGCTTTGCATTTGTTGAAATGACTGTCAGGTGATATTAATTCAGGTAACATAGCAATGAAATTTATCTTGTTTGTAAGCTTTTCATTTTGAAAATTACGCTGGCAGGGATCACCTCCCGGTGTGAAAGTTGTCCAGAGATAATAGCGCATCAGTTTGAAAACATAATAGATTTGAGAATACAAACCCGCCAACAGCGCACCGATGCTGTTTATCAGCCTCCAGAACATACTGTGTCACAGTCAGAAGCATTATGTATTTGCACTTTTCTTCATTTTATGCCACTTGCACTTTATTTACATGTAAATGTTGTATGTTACAGGAGTTGTTAACTGACATGTAGCTTGATATTGCTGGGTCAAATAGAAGAGAAAATAGCTCTGCTCTATTGCTTTCGGTCTACATTGCAATCTTAGGTAATGCAAGGATGACCATTATGTACTTTGGTCATCGTGATATGTTTAACACAGATATAACAATAGCATGCTTTCTCACTGGAACATCCATTTACTATTATGCCCCATACACAAGATCGGAAATTCCGACAGCAAAAGTCTGATGTGAGCTTTTGAACGAAAATTCCAACCGTGTGTATGCTCCATTGGACTTTTGCTGTCGGAATTTCCACCAACAAAAGATTGAGAGCTGGTTCTCAAGTTTTTAGATGGAAAAAATCCTATCGGAAAATCCGATCGTCTGTAGCAATTCCGACGTGCAAAATTCCGACATATGCTCGGAAACAATTTGACGCATGCTCGGAAGCTTTGAACATAATTTTCTCAGCTCATCGTAGTGTTGTACGTCACCACGTTGTTGACGGTCGAAAGTTCTGAAAACTTTTGTGTGACCGTGTGTATGCAAGTCAAGCTTGAGCGGAATCCCGTCGGAAAAATCATCCAAAGTTTTTCTGATGGAAAGTCCGACCATGTATACGCAATATTAGTGGTTAATATTGCCTGTCCAGAACTGTTTGGTGGTACATTGTAATAAAACTCGTGCTGATATCTGCATTCCTTCAGAAACAAGATCTGCAAGCTGCATTTTTTTTTACTAGGTCTAATACCTTTGCTTCACACCCCTACCTTTTCTATGGGAGTGAAGGGAGAACTTTGGGAGGAAACCTTGGCTACCATCACTGGAAAAATTCAGTGAGCAATGGCCATGAGGCACTGTGCAGAGTTCTAGTTGATAGATTTCCATACTTGAGTCCCAGTTATGCCGTTAATGAGCTTTATTATAATGGCTTCCACTCAACACTGCCACTTCAGCTAAGTAAACTAAACTACTTTAATTGTAAAGCAAATATTTCTAGTCTTCAGAACTTGAAGCTGAACTCTTCACATACATGTTCTAACATATACTTGTCAACACTGAATAAGCTAAATAACCTGATGATAGTCTGGTGCATTTCAGCTAAGTTCTTGCCACGCCCAAAACAATTCCCATCTGCTCTTCTTGCTGAATTGTTGGGCATCTGGTCCCTTTCATTGCCAAACTTCCAGGCTTATTTTCAGAGGACACCTAGAACATGGTCTTTCTGATACTTTTGTATGTGGATAAAGCTATAACGCACTATATAATCAATATTATAATGTGTCAAAATTTTTTTAGGTTCTCAGAGGCACCATCATGTTCTTTTGAATAACCAATACCACATTTTAACACCATTGCAGGCTTATCCAAGTTTTTATGTGTGACAACCAATCAACCAATATGCTCTCCACAGTTAGGGCTCTTTCACACTGGGCGGATCAGTAATGATCCGCCCCGTGCACCTCCGCTTGCTCAGCGGGGATCGCTCCGTTAATCCCCGCTGAGCCGGCGGATGACAGGGGGACGCACACTGTGCAGGGACCGCCCTGTCTTTTCTCCGCTCCCCCCTATGGGGGATCGGATGAACACGGTCCGTATGTCCGTGTTCACCCGATCCGATCTGCCAGACGGAAAGAAAAGTAGGGTTTTCCTCCGTCACACTTTGGCGGATTGGAGCGGGTCAGATGTCAGCGGGCATGTCACCGCTGACATTCGCGGCTCTATAGAGGAGCACGGAGCGCCCGTACAGGTTCCCAAAAAAAACTGACAGACAGATCTGTACAGGCGCTCAGTGTGAAAGAGCCCTTAGTTGAACAGAAGTTGAATACGTGAACCTTTTTAGCAATGAACATTCCACTTTTGATTGAATTCTTATGATTAGTATGGCTGTTACATTTACTAAATGTCAAAAGGCTATTACATCCTTTATGAATGTCTCTTTTCATGTTGTAAAGGTATCCCAGTTTATTTGAAGCATACAATAGGGGACATTGCTTGTGAAACATCAGTGTTTTATCAAGATGTTGATACATTTGATAAAAGGTAACAGGTCAGTTACAAGGCCCTACTTTATGTAGTTGCGGAATGCTAATAATGATGATGTGTTGAAAGTAATTTACCCTGACCATCACATCTTAAAAGAAGCAACCTATGTCAAAATCCTGAGCTAGTGTTACATCAGTATTATCAAATGGAAAAGGTTTAAAGTCATATTTTTTAACATTATTTGTGAGTGGGAAAATATCAGCCTTTTACATCAGCTTGTATTCCACAAGTACATACAACTATTTATCTCTATTTATATAGTATAGTAATTAGTATCTCCAGGGATTTTTTTCAGGGGGAACTTGGGGGAACTCAGTTCCACCACCTCTGGCTCAGACCCTGTGGTGCCCGCTCACCACAATCACTTGTAAACACAGAAGTCTGGTTTCTGTGTTTACAAGCGACAGCTCTGCACTCTGTGTGTAACCACCTGAACTCTGCACTGCATGTAATGCAATCCTGGTATTTAATGCCCCTTTAAGACCCTTCTACTGTTTGTGAAATCTGAACGGGGTCGTGGTTGAGTTCCTGCACCTATTTTCTGAGAAAAAAAGATAAATAAGATAGTAAGACATGCATACTGTCCCACATTTCTATTTGCATTTCCAGTTTAAATGTTTCATCCCTGGACAATTTTGTCCCGGGGTTTTCTATACTGACCAAATCAGTAGAAGAAACATTCTCCAGCAGATTCTTCTCATGTTCCCCTGGGCTTTTTATATTAATATTTCTTGAACACTGTCTTCTGAAATGCACAAAACAGAATATATATTCATAATTGATGTCAAATACGCATCATGGTTCCTTATGATAGTTTCAAAAAAGCTAGCTCAGTAGCAGTATGTCCCTGGACATTACACTCACCGGTCACTTTATTAGGTACGCCTTGCTAGTACCGGGTTGGACTCCCTTTTGCCTTAATTCTTTGTGGCATAGATTCAACAAGATGTTGGAAACATTCCTCAGAAATTTTGGTCCATATTGACATGATATCATCACGTAGTTGAGCAGATTTTTTGACTGCACATCCACAATGCAAATCTCCTGTTCCACCACATCACAAATGTGCTCTATTGGATGAGATCTGGTGACTTTGGAGGCCTTTGGAGTACAGTGACCTCATTGTCATGTTCAAGACACCAGTGGTGAGATGATTTGAACTTTGTGACATGGTGAATTATCCTGCTGGGAGGAGTCATCAGAAGATGGGTCCACTGTAGTCATAAAGGGATGATAACACAAAATTCTCCTGCGCTCTGGTGTTTTCGCTAAAGGGTAGTGTAGTCCAATCTCACAGCAAGAGTCTAGAGTCTTGCAGCCCTCCTCAGAACAATGGGTGTTCATGCGGTTATAGAAAAAAAAGAAAGAAAAAAAGGAGGGTGCACGACCTAGTGCATTACCACATACAAAGGTTTTATTAACCACTTTACAACCGGAGGCCGTCTTTTAACGGCCTCGGCTTTGTGCGGCTTTGTGCGGCTTTGTGCGGTGATATCTGAATGATGCCTGCAGCTACAGGCATCATTCAGATATCACCGTCTTCAGCCGGCGATTCTGTGCACTATAAGAATGATCAAAGCGGCAGTTCCACCGTTTGATCTTTCTTATAGGCGGCGGGAGGGGACGTCCCCCCTCCCGCCGCCATCCGGTGCTTCCCCGTGCTCTCCCGTGCCATCGGGGGCCCGGAGAGCGAATCGGCCATCGCTGTCTGGGAAGCATACAGATGACTGGTGACCAGATGGTCACCAGTCATTTCTATGACCGTCGGAGGCCCGGGCACGACGTTATGACGTCACGCCCGGTACCCGCAAGTAAACAAAGCCGCAATTGCGGCTGTCGGCATGTGATCAGTGAATTTTTTTCACCGATTTCATGCTTGTAAGCCTGGAAGAGAGATGTGGGGTCTTATTGACCCCACATCTCTCCATAAAGAGGACCTGTCACAGTGATTTCTATTACAAGGGATGTTTTTTTAAAACGCCCCTGTTCCCGGTAGCTCTCGTGCAGAAGCGAACACGCATGCAAGTCCCGCCCACATATGTAAACGCCGTTCAAACCCCTAACTTGAAAATAGTAACCTGTAAAAAAAAAAAAATTTTGACTGTTGTTTCCCTTCCAATAATAAAAAATGTTTTAGCTGACTTCCATGAAACCAGCCTTTCTCCTTTTTTGCAAGTTAAACTTTAAGCTAAAGCAATTGTTTATATAATTTCTGACACAAGTAATGAAGAAGACATTATGTGTATTTTGCTACAAGATAGAATCCCCTTACAGATGAATAGAAACTGGAGTGAAACAGGTTGTGAATGTGGTTGTCTCCATTGTCAGATTGAATCAACAGGTGTGTCTTTTAGTACTAGCATTTTTTTAAATGCCTAGGACAGTTACCCCCCTTATTTACATGTTTTTCAAAGAAGAAGGAAAAATTAGTATTTGCATTCAATTCTAGTTCAAACTCCTCATCTGATGTTTAACTAAGGCTTTTAGAATAATCCATCTATTTCCGTTGTAAACTTCATGGCCCTGTTTTCTGGCAGGCATCTCCTCTGCATTTGTTCAGAGCGATAAATTCCTATTATGCAGATAACTTTATTAACAAGGAAAAAAACTATTTATCCACCCTCGCTGGATCTTGAAAAGCCTATGTGCAGGTGGCTACATAGGCATTTAGTTATTTTCTTGTTCAAACATGTTTCTTTGATTGTGATTGTATTGGCCCCATTTCTTTCTCTCCCTCGAACTTATGCTATCCTTTCAATCTGTTCATTGTCGGAGGGACCTGCCTCACGGTGTACGAGATAATGAGAATCGCTGAAGACATGTGTGCTTGATAAAGTCAAGAGATGGAGCACTCTCTTTTCCGGCTGCTATTTAAAGAAGCCCTTGTATATATCTTGCTAGATCCTTGGGAAGGAATGTCTTTACCTGACAATTGGCCCGAATATTAAATAAACAATCGACAGCTGTGAAGAACAATGAGTACCGCCATTGTAAGAATAGAATTGTCAGCTTTTGAAGAGTGGATTCTTTTCAGACCTCGGATGTACTGCGTCTGTGTAATGTTTTATGAGCAGAATCGGATCCGCTGAACTATCTCATCTTCCTCCTCTTCTAGTCAGTAATAAGCATTTATATGTTTTTCCACTGTGCTGAGGCTCTAGTGGTTACACCCTTTTCATTAAATTGTTCCTCCTTCCCTAGCCATTACAAGGACCTAGAAAGAGGAAGACACAATCTATTACAGCATGGGTGAGTGTAAAAACGAAGAGGGGTTTTATGGATACAAAATAAATGGGTTTACAGAACCGCCTCAAGTGCTGAATGAAATGATACCATGCTATGTTGCTCCAGTCCACGTTTAACTATTGGGCTGCCTAGGGGACAACAATAGCTGGTCACTTGTGTCACTTTCTCCTTTGTATTAAAAGTAAACTGCAATGGATACCTCACATAAAAAGAAAAACACATATGTCCATTTTTAAAGGGGTGCAATATAAAGTAATTTCGCCATTTGATATTTCTGTAGGTAATGTTGGCTATTCAATGTATTGTTTTATGTATGCTGACATTGGATGCAAAAGGAGACAACAACGTTTTCCTGGACAGCAATATTGGACAGGTTAAGTTAGCTGTGTATTGGAAATGTTTCTCCCCACTATGCCACATTTGTGAAACTATGGGGAGCATGGTAACATTTACTTTACACCTTCACTCCCCTCACCCCCTTCCTCCCAATGCTTCTAGTGCACCCCCAAAATGAGTATGCACATACATATAAATGCCGCCCCACAAAACAACTCCCTCACACCCCAGGCATTACATTGGGGCTTGGGAACTGGTTTTGCCTGTTCTCCACTATCAGTAAGGCCACTATCAGCTAGACAGTTGAGTTTAGAGGCTTTTTCTGGAACCAAAAAAAATGTGTTCACAAGCTGTGTTTAGAGGCATTTCAATCTAAGGTGACTATTTCACATACCTACACACATACACATACTAGAGCCAATATGGAAATGAGCCAATTAACCTACCTACACTTCTTTGGTGTGTGGGAGGTAACTGGAGTACCTGGGGAAACCCACACGAGCACAGAGATGATCTCCAAACTCCATGCATATCATTTTCTGACCAGTATACTTATTACTGGTCAATGAGATGGAAAGTAACAAAGCCATGTGTATGCCAGCTAGGCAGTGAGAATTGCAAAATGATAGACATGGCAACCTACATATTTATTTTAGAGCTGTCAGGCTGCTAGTTTGTCTTTACTTTCTAGTGAGTCACTGACCTACAAGTTTGCAGGATGGAAATGTAGACTTTAAAATGGCATACCCCTTGCTCACCAGGCCTTTTTCTGACATTTGTTGTTTACAAGAAAACATCAGTATCTTTAACTAGAAAATTACTTAGAACCCCCAAACATTATATATATATATATATATATATATATATATATATATATATATATATATATATATATATATATATATATATATATATATATATATATATATATATATATATATTTTTTTATTTATTTAGCTGAGACCCTAGAGAATAAAATGGGGGTTGTTGCAATTTTTTATGTCACACAGTTTTTGCACAGCGATTTTTCAAATGCAATTTTTTGGGGGAAAATGCACTAATGAATAGTAAATAGATACCTAACATGTCATGATTTCAAATTGTGCACATTTGTGTAATAGCACCAAACTACAATACTTAAAAATCTCCATAGGCGACTTCTACCTAAAATTGATACTGCAGGTTTAAATAGATGTTGCCAAGTAGAACCATGCTTGTTAAATCTCTTTAGAAGAGTGGCAATGCAATTTCTCTACCCTACATCCCAGACCTAGAACATACTGGAAGGAAGGAATGTATGTATTGTGATTAGAATACCCAGAGTTAATGCTCAGTAAGAGGGAAATCTGGGTATATTGCTTGCTTTGCTTGCTGTCCTTGCAGCTCACACTACTGTAATGGTACTACAGAACAAAATTGTACATAATCTATTTTCTTATAATATAAGTACTTGCGGCAAGTGTTTTTAGGGTGACACAACACATCCAGTTGCTTTATTTAGCAATGTGATGTTTTTTTTAAACTTGATGTATAAATCTGACAGGGTGTGTGAACTATTTTCATTTTAGAGGTAATGTAGACATGACAATGCATTAACTGTAAAAGTGTAGCAGATGACCTTATTATCTAGAGTTAAGCCTATCTGAGATCTCCTGTCGTAGGTCTGGCTCTCCAATCCATTTACCAGTATATATATTAGAATGCAAGATGACTGCATGTTGAAAGATTTTCAAAAACAACTACATTCTATCATATCACAGGTAACTGGTGAAATAAATTGGGTACCCCACAAGTGAGAGATTTTGATAAAGAGAGTCACTGCTCTCATTTCATCTCTTAGTTGTGCTTTAAAACATTTATACGATCACCTCCTGCAGGACATACATGGCACACAACTCTACTAATTGGCAACAATATATTTTTAATACAATATTTAATATAGATAAGTAGAGTCTGTCTGCATATACTGTACATTATCTATCTCAGCAGTGTGTATGCTCATGTGTCCATTAGCCTACGGGCAATACATATCAAAGCCTGATAAATAAATAGTGAGTTGCCTGCTGTGCTGGCCTTTTGAGCCTTCCTCAGTTTCTACTGTAGGACTAATTAGCTACAAGACCACAAAATAGATGACATTGGGAATTAACTGCACTTGTGTCTGTAGGCTACAGTGGTAGCCACTCACTTCAAAGGCTCTCTATCGGCTTTTGTGACCAAAGGTTTCGGTAAAGAGAAACTTGCATGGTGGTACAGGAGCAAAGCTACGCAGAATAATTTATTTCAGCACTGCTGCTCGGTCCAGAGATACTTATTTTCACATGCTTGCAACACCTTCAAAAAGAATTGTACGTATTGTATACCCTTACAGCACTATTAATGTTTCACTCTTTCCTGGTAAAAGTGATAACCATTTAACTCAAGTAACAAAATTAAGAAGATACACTCTCAAAAAACCCCAAAAAAACATGCTTATTACATCCAGACCCTATGTGCCATTGCGTACCCACCCATCTCAAACCCGCTTTTAAGCTTTTCTTTTAAGCCACTTCCCCCATCCCTTCCTTTAAATAATATGACTTTGTGACACAATGAAACGGCCATGATCTTAATTTTTCATAGTAAGGTTGTAGCATACGTTTGTAAAAATATTTATTATATCCTGTGAAATAAAATCACTGAACGTTAAGCTGACATGGGTCACAAACAACAGTGCAGAAGTGCCAATTGATCATTTTGGAATAAATAAATGAAATAATTCCTGAATGATCGGGTTTCTACACAAAGCCCAGTGTATAAAGTGAAAGAGCACATCTTTGAAATGTGTACTTCAATTCACTTGTATTATTTCATTTTCAGCATGAAAAAAGTTATCATTGATCAATACAACAAAAAATACTATACACAGTTGTATTGTGTGTATTGATATGTTTGAATAATTTCTGCCTAGCTGTTAGGTCCTAAGCTATCTAGCTTAGGTCTTCATGGTGCTGAGGTCATTTTTCTTTGTTTGTGAAACTGTGTATAGTATTTTTTGTATGGCTTTATACTCATATTTTATGTTGAAAATGAATAAACATACTTGTGAATTGAACTATACCTTTCTAATGTGCCAACTCTTTCATTATATACTCTGATCCTTGTGGGGTCCCTTGGATTCTAGGCCATGATTGTGTACTGGGTGTTGCTCTGGATATGTTTTAGGTAGACAACTCTTATCCACACATTGATAAGTGGTTCCAAATGAATAACTACTGCAGTAGGGAACAGACACAAAAAGATACCCCCAACATCTTTACAAATAACTGTTCTGTTTATTTGGAACAATTGAAGTTTTTTATACACTTGCTGAGGAATCACATGAACATTACACCTGTACTTTTATGGTAACATGGGGTGAAACATAGGCAGGCTGATGTGGGCCGTGCAGTGGTGGATGTTCCTCATGACTACTGACTAGGGCCTATTGCACCCATGCAGTAGGGCAGGAGTATGCCACCTCGGCACTCCAGCTGTGGTGAAACTACAAATCCCATCATGAAAGAGTGTAGATGATGGGATAGTGGCGCTGCACTCTACACTCTTTCATTACTGGTCCCAGGTTTGGGACCTTCTAGGGAGGCAGCAGCATTATCACATCCTAAGCGCGGATTCTTATATTTGTACAAATCCCATCATGCCTCTGCCTCTAGAAGTCATGCCTGTAATTGTCAGGGTCTTGCAATGTCTCATAGGACTTGTAGTTTTACCACAGCTGGAGGGCTGAGGTTGCCTACCTCTGCGCTAGGGAATGCCTTTGCCCGAGGGTACGCTTATCAATGTTCAGGACCAGGTGGGAATTGTGGTCATGTGAACAGTCTATTATTAATGTAGTTTACTGTCTAAGAGATGAGCCGACACTGTATTTAGTATAAAGCAGTATCTCTCTCTTCCAGGGCTCAAGTCCTGCGGGAACGCGTGGGAACGGAGTTCCTGCACTTTTTTCACAGCAGGAACTCAGTTCCCTTTGCAGGACTAGAGCAGCCAAGCCGCCCGAGCCAATCCTTCAGTAAGCGGCGATGCCCAGCTCGAGTCACTGTCAGGGGCAGCCGAACCTTAGTAATCCTTTATGTTACTTGCTTCTTTCTAAATCCCGCAGCAGACCTCCGCAATGTCTCCTGGGAACAATGACAAAAGCTCCCAGAAGACATTGTGACATTGAGGAAGTGACGGAATACCCGCACACTACCCGATAAATCCATATACAGGAAGCGGCCAGTAACATAAAGGATACAGTGGATCAAAAAAACAAACAAACATGCGGTTTAGTAATTATGCATATGAGCGTATCATTTATTTTTTTGGTAGGGGGAGTGGATCTTGGGTGGGAGTTCCCACACTTTTTTCCCCAGGACTTGACCCCTGCTCTCTTCCAAGAGTTGTCCCATTGCTCTACACACAATGACTTGTTTATGTTGAATTTGGAGTAGAGGCCAAGCTGCACTACCTCTACTTGCCAGCATATCTCTGTTACCTCACTCCCAGTAACGTAATGAAGCCCCACCGGACACATAGCGTGGGTCTCATGTGTGTCCTATGCTAACTCTTACTCTTCTGTAACATAACAAAGGTGAAGGTAGACCAGGCTTAGGAGGAAAACTCAACTGGGGAGAATCTAATAGCTAAGAGAACCAATATCATTACAAAATAACTTTATATGAAAACATATTTATAGAGCAATTGGCTGTACACTCAGATCCTGTGATTAGAATGGCCTAGTAGCTTAATTGTGGACATGCTGACATTTATAATATAAAAGACATATAAAAGACAATATGACTTCAACATGGCTAAACTACTACTTTTTAAATCACATTATTTGTATCCCTTACAATTAAAGCATTTGGAAAATAGTACCCCCAACTGTGATTCCAAGAAAATAAATTGAACACAGAGATTCTTTCATTTACTCTTTATTTTTTTGCAGTTTCTAGTGCTTATCCAGGTGACTTTTCCTTCAAGTTTTGTCAATTGTACATACAAAAAATGCTGTATTGTGTCTCAAAACATTTCCTTTTTTTATATAAATGTCTCCTAACCATCCAAAAGTCACCTGGCTTTAGTTTAAGAGATCCTTACAAATTGTTAGGATCTGGAACTGGGGAGAAAACACATAAATGAGCGTGTTAAATACCTGTAGAGATCAGCAACATTCTCTGTGAGATCCAAGTGGAGGCATTCAGCAAATGTAAACAAGTGAGCAACACACTCCCAAACTAAATATCATAGGGATAGAGTCCTATATCCCCCATATCCAATTTCTGTCTGAAATTGGAATTAAGCTTTACCCCCTCCAAGTGCTAAGCCATGTCATGTAAGCTTTGTGAATTGAATGCAATTGTCAAATACAAGAGCCTCAGAGAGCTGTGGTGGCCTTGACAGTTTAACCACTTAAGGACCAAGCCTGTTTTTCAGATTTGGCGTTTACAAGATTAAAACATTTTTTTTGCTAGAAATTACTTAAAACCCCCAAACATTATATATATTTTTTTAACACCCTAGGGAATAAAATGGCGATCATTGCAATACTTTTTGTCACACCGTATTTTTGCAGCGGTCTTACAGGCGCACTTTTTTTGGGAACAAATTCACTTTTTTGTATTAAAAAATAAGACAACAGTAAAGTTAGCCCAATTTTTTTATATATTGTGAAAGATAATGTTACGCCGAGTAAAATTATACCCAACATGTCACGCTTCAAAATTGCGCCCGCTCGTGGAATGATGTCAAACTTTTACCCTTAAAAATCTCCATAGGCGACTTTTAAAAAATTCTATAGGTTGCATCTTTTGAGCTACAGAGGAGGTCTGAGGCTAGAATTATTGCTCTTGCTCCAACGATCGTGGTGATACCTCACTTGTGTGGTTTGAACACCATTTTCATATGTCGGTGCTACTCACGTATGCGTTTGCTTCTGCGCGCGAGCTCGTCGAGACGGGGCGATTTAACATTTTTTTGTTTTCTTATGAAAAAATGACAACCAGAAAATATTGCTTTAACCACTTACCCCCCGGACCATATTGCTGCCCAAAGACCAGAGTACTTTTTGCGATTCGGGACTGCGTCGCTTTAACAGACAATTGCGCGGTCGTGCGACGTGGCTCCCAAACAAAATTGGCGTCCTTTTTTTCCCACAAATAGAGCTTTCTTTTGGTGGTATTTGATCACCTCTGCGGTTTTTATTTTTTGCGCTATAAACAAAAATAGAACGACAATTTTGAAAAAAATTAATATTTTTTACTTTTTGCTGTAATAAATATCCCCCAAAAATATATAAAAAAACATTTTTTTTCCTCAGTTTAGGCCGATACGTATTCTTCTACATATTTTTCGTAAAAAAAATCGCAATAAGCGTTTATTGATTGGTTTGCGCAAAAGTTATAGCGTTTACAAAATAGGGGGTATTTTTATGGCATTTTTATTAATATTTTTTTTACTAGTAATGGCGGCGATCAGCGATTTTTTTTTTGGTATTGCGACATTATGGCGGACACTTCGGACATTTTTGACACATTTTTGGGACCATTGGCATTTTTATAGCGATCAGTGCTATAAAAATGCATTAGATTACTATAAAAATGCCACTGGCAGTGAAGGGGTTAACACTAGGGGGCGGGGAAGGGGTTAAGTATGCCTGGGTGTGTTCTTACTGTGGGGGGGGGGGGTGGCCTCACTAGGGGAAACACTGATCCTCGGTTCATACAGTGTATGAACCGAAGAAAAGCATTTCCCCTGCTGACAGGAACGAGAGCTGTGTGTTTACACACACAGCTCCCGTTCCCCGCTCTGTACCGAGCGATCGCGTGTGCCCGGCGGCGATCGCGCCCGCCGGGCACACGCACGGGAGTCGGGGGCGAGCGGGGGGCGCGTGCGCGCGCCTCCGGCGGCGCGCGTGCGCCCCTAGTGGCGGCTAAAAGGTAGGACGTCATAATACGTGATCTCGCCTAGGAGAGCCACCTTGTGGACGTATTATGACGGTGCGGCGACGGCAAGTGGTTAAGAAGCATGGGCGGAAGTGACATTTTGACGTCACTTCCGCCCTGCTATGCTATGGGGACGGGTGGGGGCCATCTTGCTCGTACTCGTATCCCAGCCGAGCAGGGGAGAGGACCCGATCGCCTCCGCCGCTGCCGACGGCTCCGGTAAGTGGCGGAGGGCGTGGGAGAGCAGCGGGAGGGGGGCCCTCTCCCGCCACCAATAACGGTGATCTTGCGGCGAATCCACCACGGAGACAACCGTTATCGTTGACAGGACCGCTCACTGAAGAGATGGATATCTCGGTTGTGGCAGCAGCTGCTGCCGTTACCAAGATATTCATCTTTAAAAAAGGGGTTGTAAAGGTAAACGTTTTTTACCTTAATGCATCCTATGCATTAAGGTAAAAAAACATCTGACAGCACCCCCCCCCCCCCCAGCCCCCGTTTTACTTACCTCACCCCGCGAATGTCCCGGGCGCGTTCTCGTCATCCTGTTCGGTTCCCAGCCTGGCCGTTGATTGGCTAGGCTAGGCGGATTGATAGCAGCACAGCCATTGGCTGGCGCTGCTGTCAATCACAGCGGATGACACGGCGCACCGGGGGTGGGGCCAAGTGATACAGTCGGCGGTGATGGCCGCCGCTGTATCACGGGAGCGCGCTCGAAAAAGCTTTCCACAATGCGAGAGAGCTCCGATGAAGGTGGAAAGCTTTTGCGAGGAGGAGCAGAGACAGCCGCCGAGGGACCTCAGAAGACACGGACGGGGCCACATGTTTGTTATTTTTAAAGAAAAAAATCTTGCCTTTAGTGTTCCTTAAAGTGGTTAATGGCAGGAGACATGCACAGTGTTAAGAGGGGTGAGTCCTAATCTTGACTTGGAGGGAAGTTGAGCTTCTGTGTACATTGAGTACATTGCAGGCCTAGGATTCAGGAGGCTTCACGAAGACCCGTGGATTGATTTGGGTCTTAAAAAAGGTACTTGCAGATGCCTTAACGTACCGTTATAGTCCAGGAGGTTCTCTTTAAAATAACTTGCTGTCTTTTTCTTATACTTGCAAATTGCAATTATTTACGGGAACGATATGGAATGTATTCCAGGTCTCCTTCTGAGCTCAGTTTTCACTTATGATTTTGTTTTTCATTAATTCTGGTGACTAGTTAAATATATAATTTAAATTGTACTATTACTACTACTACTACTACTACTAATACAAATAATACAAATAATAATAATAGTAAAATTAATTATATAAACAGTGTCTTGAGCTGTTTAGTTTTTCTAATATTATTTCATTTTATGTCAATCTCCTTCATCCTCTTTGCCAATGGCATTGCATACACTTTCATCCTATCTATCCATTTCTACCATATGGCTCTGAAGTCTTTCCAGTGACCTCTGCATGCAAATTCATTTTACAAATTTATCTTCAGTAATAAATAGCAACTTCAAAGAGTGGAACTAGATACATGTTTATTATGAAGATCTTTTTCTGTAAATGCAGTCATATGTAAATGGAAAGTTGAAGTGGCTAGTTCACATATGCACTCTATTTGTCAAGGAAACACAAGTCTCAGTGTGTCTTCCTCTAGTGACTTTCACTACATGCTACACATGCAGAGCCCGCCAGGAAGTGTGCACGGCGCTGCGCTAATCACAACCAGGGAGACATTGTCCCGATGCTCGGCTGCAGAGATCGGGAAATGTCTCTCTGGCTGTGATTAGCGCAGCGCCGTGCACACTTCCTGGTGGGCTCTGCACGTGTAGCATGCAAACACGCCAGAGCTCATCCTTAGCAGGGAGGTGGCCTTTTCTGATCAGGATCCTATACTTGAGTAGTTATCAGGAACAACAGCTGTATTCCTAAGCATTTTATAAGCTTCTTTGCTACTGGAAGAACCAAAGCAAGTGTTTTAATTTTCAATGAAACACATTTTTCAATTCCCCTTGTATCTTTGTAGTACGTCTACTAATTGAATTTGAGAAACTGTAATAATCCAGCTTGGCTTTTTAAGCTGAAACTCTAACATTACATGCTAAATTCCAATCTCCTTATTTTCCGAAAGAGGATGCCCTAGAACATATAGCATTTCTTTGTTCAGGGACATACTGCATTATACATAGGAATATCTAGACAATTTACTCCAATGGGTGATAATGATGCTTAACTGAACATCAAGCCCAGCCTATAACAGCCTGTAAATGGGAAATCTCCTATTCAAAGGCTCAGAGAGCTGGGAACACTCAGCGGGGAATTGATACCTATCCCACTTTGCACATTTGCCCTTCAGTTGCACAATTGCAGGTCCTCTTCAAGTCCATGACAATGCCAAATTATTATGGTATCATCATGCTATTTGATGATCCACTTCCAATTTATTGTAAGGTTGAGCAAATCAAATGCTATTCCAATTATACATTTCTAATTTGTATAATCAGTAAGACCACAATAGGTCCCTACCACCCAGGATATTTAAAATGTTGCTACCATTCGGCATGGCAGGGTAGGGTATGACAAAAATAACTTACTGCAGACAATATAGCCTAGTAATTTAATTAATTTTCTTCCCTGGCAATAGCATTAAGAGCATGTCTTTCTAGGAATTCCTGTCCCTAATCCTTTTTTTCTTTTATACAGTAAATAAGAAAATAGCATACACTTAACCACTTAAGGACCGCCTCATGTACATATACGTCAGCAGAATGGCACAGGCAGGCACA
This sequence comes from Rana temporaria, assembly GCF_905171775.1. NCBI lineage: Eukaryota > Metazoa > Chordata > Amphibia > Anura > Ranidae > Rana > Rana temporaria. The sequence goes on from NC_053489.1 coordinate 557,856,886, forward strand.
TCAACGTATATATACGTGCCCTGCTTGACGTGGGTCGGGGGTCCGATCGGGACCCCCCCCCCCCCGTACATGCGGCGGTCCCCGTGGCTTCAGGAGCGATCCGGGACGACGGCGCGGCTATTCGTTTATAGCCGCTCCGTCGCGATCGCTCCCCGGAGCTGAAGAACGGGGAGAGCTGTATGTAAACACGGCTTCCCCGTGCTTCACTGTGTCGGCGCATCGATCGCGTCATTCCCTTTATAGGGAAGACACGATCGATGATGTCATTCCTACAGCCACACCCCCCTACACTAGTAAACACACACAAAGTAAACCCTAACTCCTACAGCGCCCCCTGTGCTTAACTCCCAAACTGCAAACTGTCATTTTCACAATAAAGAATGCAATTTAAATGCATTTTTTGCTGTGAAAATGACAATTGTCCCAAAAATGTGTCAAAATTGTCCGAAGTGTCCGCCATAATGTCGCAGTCACGAAAAAAATCGCTGATCGCTGCCATTAGTAGTAAAAAAAATAAATAAAAATAAAAATGCAAAAAAACTATCCCCTATTTTGTAAACACTATAAATTTTGCGCAAACCAACCGATAAACGATTATTGCGATTTTTTTTACCAAAAATAGGTAGAAGAATACGTATCGGCCTAAACTGAGGAAAAAAAAAATGTTATATATGTTTTTGGGGGATATTTATTATAGCAAAAAGTAAAAAATATAGCATTTTTTTCAAAATTGTCGCTCTATTTTTGTTTATAGCGCAAAAAATAAAAACCGCAGAGGTGATCAAATACCACCAAAAGAAAGCTCTATTTGTGGGGAAAAAAATTTTTTGTTTGGGAGCCACGTCGCACGACCGCGCAATTGTCTGTTAAAGCGACGCAGTCTCGAACTGTAAAAACCCCTTGGGTCTTTAGGCAGCATTTTGGTCCGGGGCTTAAGTGGTTAATATTGAGATATCCTGGCAAGTTTATTAGTCACCTGTTATTAAGGTTTATAATAACTATGTAAATCCACCTGTCGTTTCCCAGTAAGTATTGCAGGTGTTGTGTCAGAATCATGGCATTAATATGCTCTGTAACGTTTCTTTTTTATAGACCCTTTTCCAGCCTTCCTCAACAGACTTCATCAAAACTGACACATTTGTAATAGCATCACTGGTAATTTAAAAATCATCCTAGCTTAAGGGCTTCCAAACACATGGGGCTTAAGTAGCCAAATGATATGGGGCTGGAAGCAGTGGAAATGTGTTGACATCTTGTCAAACAAATAGACAAAATCTTAAGTGTTATCCTTGAAAATGTGCAAATTGAGAGATAATGTAATTCTTTTGGGTCTTGGTCTAGGAAAACGTTAGGAAATTCATTTTTCTTGTTTGAATAAACAAAACACATTGTGGAGTAGAGGTTCTGGACCTTGCTTATTCGTTATAAAGAAAGCCATTATATTTACGTATACATACTCAGATTGCTTTGTCCGTTCACCTTCCTAAAGATCATGCTTGACAAGGTAGAATGGGGCTGTTGTTAATGCATCATGGGAGTTGAGCCTTGCTTCTGACCTGCTCAACTATGATGAGGAGGCCAAGTATATATATACTCTTTTATTACAGTTTATTTATTATGTTTCCCATATTCACTGGTATTACCGTGAATACGTTATGAACAATATGTAGTTTTGAATTAAAACCCAAAAAAAAAAAATATTGCATTAGTCTATGGTCAGCAATGCTTTTCAAAGATTTTTTAAGATCTTGTACATATGGACTTCAGATTTTGTAAAAATAGTGTGCACAGCAATCTTTAAGGCCTCGTACACACGACCGAACATGTCCGCGGAAACTGGTCCGTCGGACCAGTTTCCGCAGACATGTTCGGTCGTGTGTAGGGCCGACCGGACAGTTTCCCGGCCTAGCGGACAGGTTTCCAGCGGACAAAAGTTTCTTAGCATGCTAAGAAACTTGTCCGCTGGAAGCCTGTCCGTCGGACATGTCTGATGGTCAGTACGACTCAATCGACATGTTCGCTGGCCCGAGAAGCCGCTCATGGCGTCGAAGTGATTCGACGCATGCGTGGAAACATTGAACTTCCGGGTTTGCGGACGTGGCGGCGTCAACGTCACCACCACATCACCGCGCTGTCTGTCCGCGGGGATTTCGGTTTGATGGTGTGTACAACCATCAGACCGAAATCTCCGAGCGGACATGTCCGATGAAAACGGTCTGCGGACCGTTTTCATCAGACATGTTCGCTCGTCTGTACAAGGCCTTAGAAGGCAATTGCAAAGCTTTTGAGTAGGCTGTCAGCAGCCTAACACCCTTTAGCTCCAGTTTTTGTGGTTTTGTGGTGTCCTAATAGGAGTACTGCCTGTCACTTTTAACAAGCTGCGATTTGGAAAAACAATTGGCACTGGACTTTTTAGGCACTGAGATACACATTTAAAATTAAAACATCTTTATTACAAAAACAATCAAAAAGTAAAAAATTATCAACAAACATTGTTAAAAACTTAACAATATGATTTTTGCTTATATGCTGCAAAGCACGCCACCAGTAACACCAAGCAGTTGAGTCCTGAATGATTGTGTAAATGTCCTATGTTGACAAAAAACACTAGTCCATCAGGTTTGGTGTAGATTTAATAGAGGCAGGCAGTAACTTGGCTATACATGTTGCATGCAAAAGTACTTCTTCAGGAGCTTAGGCATACATTCTACATAAATAAAAACAAACAGTAAGTATTACAATACAAGGTATATATGAGGGTATAGACATAATCTCATAGAACATACTGACTGTCCACCACCCGGCATGCAATTAAGTAGAACACCACAGCCCCAGCACAGTGGGAGCAAACCACAGCTATGGGAACAGATGCAACATTATCTTCAGGATAAAAAAAAAATGCAAAGTATAGTATTTAAGTTACATAACAAAAATGAATAATGATAAATAAAAAATATAAGCGCAAGCTACCCCATCATAATAGACTACATCATAGATAACGAAGTGCCTGTGGTTAGATACCACAACGTATTTGCAAAGCTAGATGCAGACTCTATGGTGGAAAAGATGAAAAATATTAGCTTACAGTGTTTGTTGCAGGTAAGTAAGACTTAATAAAAACATAAGCGGGTGTCCAGAATAAAGTGGAGGCGGCAGAGATGTATCATCAAAGATAATCTAAATAGATGGATTTATATAATGACTAGTTAAAACTACAGGTAATATAGTAACAATTTTTTGATAGACAAATAAACAAGCTGCTAGCAGGCATTCAATAATCTTATAGCGTACCTAAGCCCCAAAACAGGAATTTAATTTGTACTCAGAGTCTCAGGTAATCGTGCTAGAGAAAGGTCTGAGGGGAAGCAGGGAAATTGACCTGAGGTGTGCCGGGGTCACGTGGTCGGTATGCCTAAAAGGGGGCATACCCAAGTAGAAGTAAAAGAAGAAATAGCAAGAAAAAAGGGGATGGGTGGGTGGGACACCAGAAAACCGACGCCCAGAAGGAGGAAGGAGGGCGGGTTTAAATACCTCCCGACTCCTCCTACAAATACAGGCTTCCCTGCGGTCAGCCTTACAACTTGTACTCAGAGTCTCAGGTAATCGTGCTAGAGAAAGGTCTGAGGGGAAGCAGGGAAATTGACCTGAGGTGTGCCGGGGTCACGTGGTCGGTATGCCTAAAAGGGGCCAAAAATAAACAGTAGGATGAGCTAGCAAAGAGATTGAAATGAAAGTAACCGTACGTAACCACAAGCCCCCAATGCAAGAATGCCTGTGACAGACATGTGGAACTGGAATATGTCCGGAAAAGAAAGCTGACTACCGCCAATCTAACTTCTCAACAACGAAAATACAGACCCCTCGATGAAAAGCAGCAGAACTGCACCTGTACTAAAGCACGGCCCAGAGTGAATATTGAAGTGCTACCCTAGCTAGGCAGCAAGGAATGGCTGCGTGTCATGCCCTGTGTTAGCAGGGAAGGAAGTGCTAGGGAAAGGAGGGTGGCCTATCTCTGAGTACATCCGCGAAAGTCCAGCGCCCAGACTGTGCTGGGCACCGACTTGAAAAACCTGTTGAGTTGAAAAGTGCCAAAAGAATCAAACCGCAAGTAGGTACAGAATGTTTGTGAGAAAAGAACCCAGGATACTGAGATCGAAACGCCTGGAAGATATCCCAGGCCGAGTCAAGAGCTAGCAGGCTGAATTGAAAAGAACTTAAGACCAAGATTCATCTAACGAAGAGAAGGCAGTATCGGGAGGTTCAAGAGGGCTTGCCACCATGTATGGAACCCAGTAACCGGAGCAGGACGGACGGCGGCAAAATCTTCGATTTTTCTGCCCGAGACATGAAATTCTGCAAACAAGAACAACATCGTTAAAACAAAACATGACCAACGAGCCCCAACTTACCTTAGGAAAAGGAAAACCCCACCTTCCCTAACCCCTGCCTACGCGGGTGTCCGTGATTGACACTCAGTGACGTAGAGCAGGAACGAATACGTAGCACAAGACTGAAAACGTGTCAGTCTCAAGAACCTAGCAAGGCTGAGCAACCTGAGGCAAACTAGGCCAATTGAAAACGTAACACTCAAGCCTATGAACCTGAAGGCGTGTCAGGCAAGTGATGTAAGTGGTAAGATAACATGACGTACGAAAACGTAGTGATAGCCGTGAGAAGCGGATGAGGGGACTTGCCACTGCACAAGACAATTAGAAACGAAACATCTCAATCCGACAGTACCCTTGAACGTGACAGGTACCCAGCAGTGGAGAGTGGCCATGAACAAACGTGAGGAAATGAATGTGGCATGTGCCCAGACTATGAAAATGTAGGTAAGTGTAGGACTAGTGCAGCTGAACTGACAATACCATGAAATGCGAAGGCCGAGCAACCTGAGGCGTAGCAGGCAAATTAAAAACGTACACTCAGGCCTGATGAACCTGAAGACGTGTCAGGTCGTTGTGTGAGAAACGAAATGTTTGAGATGCATGAAACGTATGAGAAACGGATGAGGAGACTTGCCACCGTACAAGCCAATTAAAAACGATTATCTCAATCCGTAAACACCCATAGACGTGATGGGTGACCCCCCCCAGCGGTGGAACGCCATGAATCTAAAAAGAACATGCTAATACTACCAACTGAAAACTAACACAACTGGAACCTGCATGAGAAACGTAAGGTTGCATGAGAAACAAACACATTTGAGAACATGAATAGTATGATATACGAAAACATGAGAAGATAAATTGTATGAGAACATAAATTGCATGGAAACGTGAACACCTGAGAACATGATTGCATGAGGAACGACAATACACTTGAGAACATACAATACCATGAAAATCGTAATCGTGTGAGAAGCGCAACTCGTATGAAAAGCGTAACTTGTGTGAAAAGCGTAACGTAAGAAAAGCGTAACGTATGAAAACATGACCAATGTAATTGTAGCACAACTGAAACCTGCCAGAGAAACGTAAATGTTAGAGAACATGAATAGCATGAGAAACGTAACGTAAAACGAAACATGAAAATGTAAAAATTGCATGAGAACATGACTCGCACGAGAAGCGTAAACCCACGAGGACCTGACTCGCATGAAAAATGACATCGCGTGAGGACACGAAACCGCATGAGGACACGAAACCGCATGAGGACACGAAACCGCATGAGGACACGAAACCGCATGAAAACGTAAAGCATGAGAAACGTGGTCGCATGAGAACGCAATCGCATAAGAACGCAATCGCATGAGCATGACAAACGTAATGCATGAGACAACATGATACTTGAGAAATGTGGTCGCATGAGAACGTAAACACATGAGAACGTGATCGCATGAGAAACTACCCTGGGAAACATAACCGCATGCGAACTACCATGTGAACTGTAATGGCATGAGAACGTAATCGCGTGAGAACTACCATGTGAAACGTAATCGCCTGAGAAACGTAAACACGACTCATGAGAAACGTGATCGCATGAGAACTACCATGCGAAATGTAGTCGCATGAGAACTACCATGCAAACCGTAATCGCATGAGAAACGTAAACACACAAGGACATGACTCGTAAGAGAAACGTGATTGCATGCAAAACGTGATCAGATGAGAACTACCATGTGAAACGTAATCGCATGAGAAATGTAATCGCATGAAAAATGTAAACACATGAGGACATGCCTCATGAGAAACATGATCGCATGAAAACTACCATGCGAAACGTAGTCGCATGAGAACTACCATGCGAACCGTAATCGCATGAGAAACGTAAACACAAGGACAAGACTCGTGAAAAAACCAAGATCGCATGAGAAACGTGATCGCATGTAAACGTAACTGCACAAGAACCACCATGTGAAAAGTAATCGTATGAGAACGCAATCGCATGAGAAACGTAACCACATGAGGACATGACTCATGATACACGTGATCGCATGAGAACTACCATGCAAAAGGTAGTCGCATGAGAACTACCATGTGAAACGTGATAGCATGAGAAACGTGAACACACAAGGACCCGACTTGCATGAGAAATGTGACCGCATGGGAAACGTAACGCATGGGAAACGTGATCGCATGCGAAACGTGATCGCATGCGAAACGTGATCGCATGCGAAGATTGCATGGAAAACGTGATCGCATGCAAGATTGCATGGAAAACGTGATCGCATGCAAGATTGCATGGAAAATGTGATCACATGAGAAGATCGCATGGTAAACATGATCGCATGAGAAACGTAATTGCATGAGAAACGTAAACGCATGAGAAAATCGCATAAGAACGAATCGCATAAGAAGAACGCATGGGAAACGTAATCGCCTGAGAAACGTGAACGCATGGGAAATGTCCCCGCATGAAAAAACACCATGAAAAACGTCATCGCATGAGAAACACCATGAAAAACGTCATCGCATGAGAAACACCATGAGAACGTCATCGCATGAGAAACACCATGAGAACGTCATCGCATGAGAAACGTCATCACATGAGAAACGTCATTGCATGAGAAAACACCATGAGGACGTCATCGCATGAGAAACGTCATCGCATGAGAAAAAACACCATGAGGACGTCATCGCACCATGAGAACGTCACCGCATGAGAAAACGTCATCGCATGAGAACGTCATCGCATGAGAAACGTCATCGCATGAGAAACGTCATCGCATGAGAAAAACACCATGAGGACGTCATCGCATGAGAAACGTCAGCGCATGAGAAAAACACCATGAGAAACGTCATTGCATGAGAAACACCATGAAAAACGTCATCGCATGAGAACACCATGAGAACGTCACCGCATGAGAAAACGTCATCGCATGAGAAACACCATGAGAACGTCATCGCATGAGAAACGTCATCGCATGAGAAAACACCATGAGGACGTCATCGCATGAGAAACGTCATCGCATGAGAAAACACCATGAGGACGTCATCGCATGAGAAAAAACACCATGAGAAACGCCATCGCATGAGAAACGCCACCGCATGAGACACGCCACCGCATGAGAAACGCCGTCGCATGAGACACGCCGTCGCATGAGAAACGCCGTCGCATGTCAGTTTGAAATTGGAAATCAGGGATAATAGTAGGATAAGAACAAGATACTTGGTACAGCAGACACATATTGGGAATATGAAATGTTGTGGTCACATGTTTCGAGATTTGGACACATGGTTAAAAATTTCTAGCAACTTCCACTTGTATTTGAGCATGGACTAGCGACGGGCGGCTCCCTTCAAGCTGGAGGGAGTAATACCGTGAGCGGGCGGAGGTTCCCTCCCCCTCCCCCCGGCGTGAACACCGGAGGAAGCGGTGGGCAGCTCCCTTCATGCTGGAGGGAGTGATACAGCGGGCGGGCGGAGGTTCCCCCCCTCCCCCCGGCGTGAACACCGGAGGAAGCGGCGGGCAGCTCCCTTCATGCTGGAGGGAGTGATACAGCGGGCGGGCGGAGGTTCCCCCCCTCCCCCCGGCGTGAACACCGGAGGAAGCGGCGGGCAGCTCCCTTCATGCTGGAGGGAGTGATACAGCGGGCGGGCGGAGGTTCCCCCCCCTCCCCCCGGCGTGAACACCGGAGGAAGCGGCGGGCAGCTCCCTGCATGCTGGAGGGAAAGAAAACAGCGGGCGGAGGTCCCCCCCCCTCCCGACGTAACCACAGGAGGAAACGGCGGGCGGAGGGAGAAACACACATGCTGGACGGAGCAACGCGGGCGGGGGTCCCCTCCCCCGGCGTGAACCGAGAGCAACGGCAGGCGGCTCCATGCTAAGGGAGCCATGCAGCGGGCAGAAGTTCCCCCTCCCCCCGGTGTAACACCGGGAGAAGCGGACGGGTAGCTCGCTGCACGCCAAAGCAGCCAGTGTCGCCAGATGGAGCCCCGAACAATAGCGGGCGGATGAATCCCCTCTCCCGGGTGGGCAGGTCCCCAAGCCAGAGGAGCCCTGGTCAAACGAGCGGCCGGATGAAACCCCGAGCGGGTGGCCCCCCATGCCCGATGAAGCCCTGGAAAATGAGCGAGCGGGCGGGCGGGCGGGCGGATGGACACCCCCCCCCCCCGTGCGGGCAGCTCCCTCCTGCCACGTGGATGGATGCAGACAATCCGGCTGGGAATCCTGAGGAGAGCACAGTAGACAGCAGCAGCAGCTGCCGCCATTGCTCTGGATGGAAACAGGAAGTGACGTGCCAACCCCACACACCAGAAAACCGACGCCCAGAAGGAGGAAGGAGGGCGGGTTTAAATACCTCCCGACTCCTCCTACAAATACAGGCTTCCCTGCGGTCAGCCTTACAACATATTGCAGCTTACCAAATTATGAGTGGATGGCTGCATTTGTTTTGTTGTTTTTCTTTTTTTTACATTTCCACTTAGTAATCCGGACAGTGACATATTCCCTTTACTAGGGGGCTATGCTTACCTTTCTACCCTGGGACAGCAGCATTAGTAATGTGTAGAGAAGATAGCGTTAGATGGACTGTTAGATTTAGACCGACTTTGCATGGGTAACTAACAAATGAAAGTCTACTTTTTAGGATGTTACTTTTGCAGTAATGGTTTTACTTTGTATGCACCCATGTCAGTGTTACATAATTTGTCTCAACCTTCTAACTATTACTTTTGCTAGCCAAGTGGCTGTTAAAGCAAGCTGAGAAATAACATGGCGGGTTCAACAGGTTATACAACTATGTTACGGGGACTCAGAAAAACAAAGATGTGTTAAAAATAGAGACAGACTTAAACTTAATACATACAGCTTGAATGTCAGGCGGCATCGGCCAGTTCAAAAGAAACGGGCTGTCTGTCGGCCCATATGTACTACAGCCGGTCTAACAGAAGGCAGCAGTAAGCTTGGGGCTTCTGATGATATAGGATGACCAAAAAGGGTCTGCTGATCGGCTCCCGATTAGCGGCAGCAGCAAATAGCTGAGAGTGCTGAACGGAGTGTTCTGGCTGGGGTTGTCCCCCTGTCAGAACACAATAGCACAGCAGGGGAGCTCCTCCTGCGGGTTTTTTTTTTTGTTCAGTCCTGCTGGGTTGAAAATGTGTGCTAGGCTTAAATTGGGTACACTATTTTTTATTTTGCCCATTTTTACACTGTAAGTTTTACTTGAAATTTGCTTAACATGCACCACTTCAGCAGTCATATGGTGTCCAGCAAGAACTAGCATCCTAATATCACTCAACTCCATCCAACATGTTTTGTTTGGTGATTCCTGCACCAGAATATTTTCATGATTTCTGTGTTTAGATGCAAATTTCAACTTAACCTGAGGAATAAATATGTGAGAATAATGAGTTTGATTGCTTGGTGATAAATAAATAAAAATAATATTCTGCAATTAGAACAAAACGTTTATATAACTTAACACTGCATAATCCTGTAAAGCCTTGTTAACTTATTAACCGCTTCCTAACCGCCCAGCACGCACTTACGTTGACAGAATGACACAGCTGCGCAAATGGGCATATTTCTACGTCCTCTTTAATTTTCGAGCCGTGTGGTCATGAGCTACGTGGCAGCAGGACCCGCAGACACTGTCCGCCGGTGTCCCGCAATCGGGTCACAGAGCTGAAGAATGGGGAGATGTCAGTGTAAACACAACATCTCCCCATCCTTCCCCTGACATGTCATTGATCGTCTGATCGTCTGTTCCCTGTCATCGGGAACAGCGATCAGTAAACTGTCACGGCAATCCACGCCCCCTAACAGTTAGAAGTGCTTCCTAATGTCGCAGTCATGATAAAAACTGCTGCTTGCCGCCATTACTAGTAAAAAAAAAATGATTAATAAAAATGCCATAAAACTATCCCCTATTTTGCAGACGCTATGGGCCAGATTCTCAAAAGAGTTACGACGGTGTATCTCAGGAAACACCGTCGTATCTCTGTTTTTGGCCCCGGGTATCTATGCGAGTGATTCCTAGAATCATTTTCGCATAGATACGGCCAAGATCCGACAGGTGTAAGTCACTTACACCGTCGGATCTTAGATGTAATTTGACGCTGGCCGCTAGGTTGCGTTTACATTCAGTTCTCATTTGACTATGCAAATGAGCCTGATACGCAGATTCCCGAACGATTTTGCACCGCGTAGTCGTCGTTTACGTCGTTTACGTAAGCGTAAGGTTACCCCTGCTATATAAGGGGTAACCTTACGCCAGTCCGCCGTATGCCATGTTAAGTATGGCGTCGGGTCAGTGTCGTCTTTTTCGGTCGGTTACGTAGCTTTCCTAAGTCATCCGCGAATACGACTTTACGTCAATGACGCTCACGTCGGCGTCATTGACGTTTTCCGTCGTGAGCTGGAGCATGCGCACTGGGCTCTTTTTCCGTCCGGCGCATGCGCAGTTCGATCGGCGCGGGGGCGCGCTTAATTTGAATACAAGCCGCCCCCTTTGAATTACGCGGCCATACGCCGGGCCATTTACACTATGCCGCCGCAAATTACGGAGCAGGTGCTTGGAGAATACGGCACTTGCTCCAGTAAGTTGCGGTGGCGTGGTGTAAATGGCTTACACTACGCCAACGCCGATTCTTTGAGAATCTGGCCCTTTAACTTTTGTGCAAACCTATCAATAAACATGTATTGCAATTTTTTCCCAAAAATATGTAAAAGAATACTTAGCGGCCTAAACTGAGAAAAAAAAAAAAGTTTTTATATATATTTTTGGGGGATATTTATTATAGCAAAATGTAAAACAAATTTTTTTTTCAATTTTTTTTTGGTTCGTCTGTACTTTAAACTCAAACTGTCATGACTCTCCTGCTAATAAGGTCTTATTACCCTTAAGAGTATAACTTAGTAAAAAAGAAGATGCATGGTACGTGATAGCTGGTGGTTTAACAATATGTAGCACAGGAATAGAAAACAATAGAAAGAAATTCTTTAGAAAAGTTAGAGAAGAGAGCTAACATATGGAATGCATGTGTAAAATGGAGGTGTTAGAATTGTAAATCTATCTAGATTATCTGGGACAATGGCTTTATTCTTCTTTTCATATTATATGCTGGTATTTATTTCTTTACTCAGCCCTAGCTAGAATGTTTAAATACATGGAATGTTTTATTTCTCTGAAGCAAGCATTATAAGCCTTGCACAGTGTTGCGTAGGCTTTGTGTTAATCAATATTGGAATTCATATATGAACTTTTGTGTTTTATTCACAAGAAAGGACAATGCTTACAGTTGTTAGTGTGTAGTATAAAGTCCAACCTTGATTCTTTCTATGAATGGCAATAATTGACATTTGCAGAGTTGAGTTCAAATAGCCTCAAACACAAAAATGCATAGAAATTGATTGGAATATTAGTTATTGAAGGGTGGGAAAAAATAAAACTAAACATGCTGAAGCTGTCACCGGTGGCTTTAACACAGAGAACTAAGTGATCACATGACTGCTGATCGCTGAGTTCTCTGTCTTTTTGCCCTGCCCTTTCAGCATTCATTGAAGCATTAAGCTGTGGAGAGGGCAGGGGTGGTCAGACCTGGCACTCCATGGCATGATGAGAGGCTGAGCTGCCGGTTAGGTATCTGGGTCTAACCCGGCATTAATGTGTGTGAGTAGGTACACTCCTGTAACCCAGAAGAGAGGTATAACCAAAAATGCTTTGGCCATACGTCTCTTTTTTAACAGAAATCGTCACTTCATTTTTGTAGGATGTTGCATATTATTGAGGGAAAAAGTTTCCATATAATTTTATCACTTTAATGTTACAAGCTTGTTCAGCTGACTGCACTTCCCCATGAAATGTATGGAATAAAAATATACTTCTCATAATCCCCATTCAATGTGTAACACCCATAGGTACTGTAATATTTTGCAATTAAATTGTTGTCATAATCACATGCACAGCTTTGTTTTGTTATTGTACAGTGCCACTGACTGTCAAAGCTTATACTTTTTAGCTGGAGATGGGTCTAAATGAAAAGATTGGAGGGCAGTTATGCTGCCTAGCAGTGTTTCGGCATTCATGCTATTGCTTTCAGCCCCACGAGGGTGAAATTGTCATCCATTTGGGTTAGGTTAGTGTTTCTCAACCTTTATTCAGTCAAGGCACCCTTTAAAGTTATGCACAATCTCAAAGCACCCCATTCTAAAATGTAAACAATAAAACTCTAATGCTGCGTACACACGACCGTTTTTTTCCGCCGGAAACTTTTTTCCAACCAAATTTTGCTTAAGCTGTCTTGCATACACACGGACACACCAAATTCCAACCTTCAAAAACGCGGTGACGTACAACACTACGACGAGCCTAGAAAAAATAAGTTCAATGCTTCTGAGCATGCGTCAAATTGTTTCTGAGCATGCATGTTTTTTTCTCTGTCGAAATTCCGACGGAATACAGACAAATGGAATTTCCGCTGGAAATGTTTTCTCTTTCTAAGGCCCCGTACACACGACCAGTTTCCTCGGCAGAATTCAGCTTCCGACCGAGTTTCTGGCTGAATTCTGCCGAGGAAACTGGCCGTGTGTACACTTTCGGCCGAGGAAGCCGACGAGGACCTCGGCGAGGAAATAGAGAACATGTTCTCTATTTCCTCGTTGTTCTATGGGAGCTCTCCTCCCGCCGAGGTCCTCGGCGGCTTCAGGGCTGAACTGGCCGAGGAACTCGACGTGTTTGGCACGTCGAGTTCCTCGGCCGTGTGTACGAGGCCTAAGTCAGTTTGAATTTCCAACGGACGGGCATACACACGGTCAGAATATCCGATAAAAAAATTCTGTCTGACTTTTTTTGTCGGAAATTCCGACCGTGTGTACGTGGCATTAGTTTTATATAATGCAACAACATCCACACACATAGGACACATTAGAGGTGTTTTTTGTTTGTTCAAAGTAAATAGAGCAAAGCAGGGGAGGGGCAAACAAGGATGCTGTGGATGTGCCTGATCTCCTCCTTATGAATTGATGAAATCATTGACGTCATCCTTATCAACCAATGAAATCATTGATGCCCTCCTTATCAACTGATGAAATCATTGGTTGATTGAACACTGGCAGCTAGAAGGTTGTAATGGTGCACAATGAAAACCTGTCGCTTTGTGAAACTAAGGCCCCGTACACACGAGGAGACATGTCCAATGAAAACAGTCCGCGGACCGTTTTCATCGGACATGTCTCCTGGGAGCTTTTGGTCTGATGTGTGTACACACCATCAGACCAAAATCCCAGCGGACAGATAACGTGGTGACGTAGAAGACACCGACGTTCTCAAACACGGAAGTGCAATGCTTCCACGCATGCGTCAAATCAATTTGACGCATGCGCGGGATTTCGGAACGCTGGTTAAAATATATGTACTGTATGTAAAAATTAGAGCTAAAATGTATTACAAATATATGTATGACCCAAACAGTCATATATACGGTAACCTCACCTTAAAAGGGGAGTTCTGCTGATCCTCCTTTTAAGGCTTTTTTTTTTTAGGGTGCTGGTAATTATTTCTGATGGGTACCCACCTCCACTGGTATCCACCAGACAATTCCAGTGGTTCTCTCCTCTCCTTTCCTGCCCACAACCTCCTAGGACACTTCACATATCTCAGGCATCTGTAGGACCATTCTAGTGCAGGGCTGCTCACACATGTGCAGTAGGGAGCCAGTTGTAGAGTGGCAAGGAGTCAAAGTTGGCCTCCCACAATTAGAATGGTGTCACCGGGGACCAAAATACTGTCAAAAAACTGACCCCGGGGGAGGACAGCACTGGATCCATGGAATGGTAAGTATCTCTTTAATAAAAGTCAGTAGCTACAGTATGTGGCCCTAGTATGTATTTGTACTGTATACATGTGAGGTAGGGGCCTTATATTGCAAGCTCTTTTTCTCTATTTCATATAAAAATAAATAAAGTTTAAAGGGAATAATCTCTAAACAAATACACTATGCCAGATCTGCATGTAATGCAAGTGTAGCAAGGACATCACAATATCAAACTTTTCCATTCAGTGTAATGTTCCTGTCCATGGTGCTGAATGAACCACGTGCATAACACCAAAGTATCAAACATTGAATGTTCTTACACAGATACACACATATATATATATATATATATATATATATATACAATACAAATTGCGAGCATAATTTGTTCCAGAAACATGCTTGTAATCCAAAGCACTTGTATATCAAAGCATTTTTTTACAGGGTATAAAAGAGAAGAGAGGTACCTCTAAGTGTAGCAATAAGTTGCTAAATGTTGTACCTTCATTAAATGTAACCATATTGCTTAGAGGCTCCTCTCTTCTTTTTTATACTCAGTTGTGACGTGACGCTACTCTTATATCAAGGCATTACTTGTATATCAAGGCAACATTTATTAAAACATTTTGCTTGTCTTGCAAAACGCTCTCAAACCAAGTTACTCTCAAACCAAGGTTTTTATATATATATATATATATATATATATATATATATATATATATATATATATATACTATATGGAAACATTTTAACATTCAGCATTGACTATTTACTTCACATGTAAGGAAATCCGATACCCTTGAAAAAGATTAGTTCAATTTCTGTGTCCTCAAAAGAGCTACATAGAAGAGCCTTGATTCAGACGGAACTGGAATCTTGATCTCTAGCCACTTCCATACCAGGCACTTACGCACCTTCCCGCCCAAGCCAATTTTCAGCTTTCAGCACTGTTGCAATTTGAATGGCAATTGCGCGGTCATGCTACACTGTACCCAAACATCACCCCGCATCACCGATCGCCGCGCTGCGCGCCCTTACGGGCGCGCACGGCATTAAATCCTGCAGGACGTCCAGTCAGGATTGTGTAACAACTTCCCGGACGTAAATTTCCCATTGACCGGGTGGGAAGTGGCTAGACAAGTGCAAAGCTTAAAAAAAAAACTGCTGACAACTTTCTTAAGATCTAAAAAATGCATTTACTGTAGCTAGTATTTCCTTGAACATTAAAGTAATACTGCATATAAAATTGTTTATTGAACTCATTATTTTGACAAATGGTTCCTATAATGTATATCTGTTTGGCATACAAGGCTTATTCCATGGCCGTATAATGGATACATGGGTGCAAATTCAACTCTGTGTAATGGTAAACTTTGGTTTTCCAGAAAAAAATGTACAGGCGTCAAAAAAAACATATATATATATATATATATATATATATATACATTAAAAATAGATTTTAAATGTTTTCTTTGTTTTTTTCTAAGGCTGATGCTAATTGCCATGTTTAGGCTATAATGAGAATATAACTTCTAAGTGAATAGTATATACAGCCCTTGGTGTTGCTCTATGTAAAGCTCTTGTGTATAACTTGGATAGTGAGTGCTGTTATTAATGAAAGACAGGCAAGGAGGGTCAGCAGTGAAATATCTTAGGGATGGTTCCATGACCCTTTGTATATTATGTTAATTAGTCATTTCACAAATGGTTTGTTAGGGATGTGGTATGGTGACGCAAATGAGATAAACATCTGTAACCTGGTTGATGTCCCAGGTAGGAGATGAGCAAAATGATTAATGCTTTAGGTAAATTAGGGAAGCAGGCAGGAATATGGAAACTAAACGTGTTGCCAATAATTGCAAAATAATGCATCTGGGACAAAAATATATTCAAAGGAAGAATAGATGATTAATGACACTTTATTGCCATCAGCCACAGAGACCCCTGAAATCATTATTTCAGATTATTAGAGGGAGGCATGCCATGTAACTGAGCAGTTGTGAAGCCAGCAGGGTGTTAGGTTGTAGAGCGGAAGGAGCAGAATGAGAGATATAGCAATGTTACTTTTTAGCACTCTGATATAAGCTAACTAACAGTAATGAGTATAAAATTCTGACATAGTTTTCTTGTTCAGAGCCTAAAATGGCTTACAAGAAATGTTGCACATTTTGTAACATTTACTTTTAAAGGAACATACTTTTTGCATAATAGTAAGATGTAGCTATTTTATTAAATTAAGAAATAATTACACGGTTAGTGCTATGGGATATTTTGAGAGGCTTCATTCATTGGTTCAGAATGAAATTTGCCCACAATTGGTATGGATGTAGGTGGCAGAATTACTTTAACCACTTCAGCCCCATAAAGGATTTATCCCCCCAATTGTCATTAAGGGGGTAAAGGATTTACCCCCTTAATGACAATTGTGCGATCTTGCAACATTTTACCCAAACAAATTAATGTCCTTTTTTGGTGGTATTTGATTACCTCTGTGGTTTTTTATTTTTTGCACTATAAACAAAAAAGGAGCATCAATTTTGAAAAAAAATATATATTTTTTTTTACTTTCTGCTATAAAACACATCCAATAACAATATATAAAACATCTAATTTCTTTATCAGTTTAGAACAATTTGTATTTCGCTACATATTTTTGGTAAAAAAAATCCCAATTAGCGAATATTGATTGGTTTACGCAAACGTTATCACATCTACAAACTATGGGATAGATTTAGGGACTTTTTAAAATGATGTTTTACTAGTAATGGTGGCGATCAGTGATTTTTAGCGGGACTGCGACATTGCGGCGGACACATTGGACACTAATGGACACTTTTTGGTGATCAGTGCTAAAAAAATGCACTGACAATGTATAAATGACACTGGCAGGGAAGGGGTTAACATCAGGGGCAATCAAAGGGTTAAACGTGTTCTCTATGTGTGCTTTATAACTATGTGGGGGATGCTGACACTCGTTGTTCCTAAATAGTAGGAATCACAGATCTCTCTCTTCCTCTGTGACAGAACGACAGTCTGCCTTGTTTACATGAGCAGACCACCGTTCTGTCATTCCTCCAAATGATTGTGGGTGGCCGGTTGTTTTAAAATAGTATTCTGCAGCAAAATCCAATGCAATTCAGTTTCTTGTCAATAATAGGATGATGGTACCCCTTTCTCAAATTACTTATATCTCCATCTGAGGCCTCACTATTTAGTTCTGCTGTGCTAACTAGGAGATGTTATTGAATTAATCTCTTCCACTGTGCCTTTGTGTTCTGACAAGGGGACCCCCTGCCAGAACACACTAATCAGCGCTCGCAACCATTGGCTTCGACAAAAAACGATCCTTGGATCGGCTTCTGTCGGAAGGACAGCTGCACACATGGTCTTAATGTCAGCTGGTTCAGAAGGAATATTGGGACCGTGGGATACATCCTGAAAGAAGTTTGCCCTGAAAATGTGGATATTAGTGCATAAAAGAAAAGTGTCTAAGACAGTGCTAACTTTTTTTTTTTTGCAAGTGCATTTATATGGCTACAGTCACCTTAAGCTTTTTAAAACAAAAGGCCTTTACCTATGATCACTGTAAAACAGGAAATCTATTTAGAAATTCAGGTCAGTGAGCAGTACCATACCTAGAGGTAGGGGATCACCAGTCCTCCTGTGGCGGGCCCAGGCACACAGGGGGGCCCAAACACCAGAGGGAGGGAGGGGCAATTACAGGATGCCCTGTGCGGCTCTCTGCTGAAAACCCTCCCGCCGACTTTTAGCTGTTGCAGGGAGAGACACAGACACAACTGCCGGCTTCCTTGTCCCATTAAAAAAAAGAACACATTTTAACCCTGTATTGTTTTATTCCCTTGTAAAAAGAATTGAAAATTGTAAAAAAATTATTTGTAAAAATTGTAAAATAAAATAATTTTAAAACATTTCAACTTTTTTTTTAAATTTATGTTTCTGTTCAAAGAAAGTTAAAAACGATTTCACACAGCTTCTATGTTATCTGTGTGTCCGCTAAGAATGATTTTAGTATATTTATTGTGAAAATGGTTTTATTTTATTTTTTATATTTGAGGGGGGCCCTGCAGGTAGGCTGTACGGGGCCCCATGATTTCTAACAGCAGCCCTGCCTAGAGGGTACTACACAAAGCTGAAAAGCTGCCATATACATTATAGCTAAGCAAGGGGATGGCACAATGAAGCCCTGTCTGGGACTGCCCCTCTCTAATATTGCACTTAATATGGACTTGATCACCTCTATGATCAAGTCCATACTGGGGTAATATTAGATATGGGCAGTGTTGTAATGTGTGTGACTTATTGCTTTCTTATTGTGTTCATAGAGCATAATTGGGCTTTCTTTCATCATCATTCAAAGTTCTAGAGACAAGGAAATGCTTCAAGCAGTGACATCCCTCAGTCTATAGTCATTATAGCTGTCATTATTCTGTCCGGAGATTGAACTGTAGAGCCCCTAGGCAAAGGCTTTCACAGTACATTCTGCCCAGAGAGGGCCTTCTCACTGAGCTAAAAAAAGATGGTTCCCTTGTGGGGAATTTTAATTTTCAATGTTTCTTTTCAGGAGCCTAATTTAACATGCACCATGAGCTGAAGGTCAATATGTGATTATATAGAAATGGTTTCCTCCTAGTTGTGTGTTTGGTTACAGATTATACAGTACTTGCTATAGCTCTTTTTCTGTATTGCTTTATCTTTTAAATATAACAAAATGTCATGATCTTAGCCCAAAGTGCCCTGAAACTGGTTCATTGATTATACACAATATTAACATGAAGGAACTCTCTAGGGTAACTTCAGAATAATAATGTTTGTTTTCTTTTTCTTTACAGGCATTTTCTATTCAAGACAGGAACAGGGACAACCCCACTGTTCAGCACTGCTACACCCGGATACACAATGGCATCTGGCACTGTCTATACTCCACCCACAAGACCACTCCCTCGAAACACCTTATCAAGAAGTGCTTTTAAGTTCAAAAAGTCCTCTAAGTACTGTAGTTGGAAATGTACTGCGCTCTGTGCCGTAGGGGTCTCTGTACTACTGGCAATACTTCTCTCCTATTTCATAGGTAAGTAATTACATTTTCACCATTCTTCATTTTTTATGATTATTAGAATAAGCTTAGCAGAACATCTTGTCAGATTTGTCAGCTAATATAGGTGACATTGCTCTTTTTAATCTTTGTCTAAAAAGACAAAATGATTTATACGCTTGGATTGGTGTTATTTTAAAAATCAAGTTAATATTTAATTTGGAGTTAATTAACAAGGACGGAGTCTACCATTTATTGCATCTCGGCTGCTGTAGCTACAGAGAGAAATTAGTGTTTTAATTCAGCCCTAATTCAGAGCGATTCTTATCTAAAGGCCTATTTTATTATTGTTTGCTAATGGTTCTGTAAGGATTGGAAAGTTCAAAAAAAGTCTTTGTTTTAAAATAGTATTCTGCAGCAAAATCCAATGCAATTCAGTGTAGTCATAGTTTTACATGGTTATTTTTACAGATATCTAAATGTTCAACCTTAGAATCTTTGTGGGTCACACAATAAATAAACAGTGGCCAGGAAAGCAGTGCAGAAGGCAAATAGTGTACAAAAGAAAAACTCCATTACAACCAATCATATTTTAGGTTATTGTAATCTTGGGAAACATGGTTTGTCTTTGGACACTATTAAATGATCTTGTTAGTGTACATGTTCATACACACTGAACATCAAGAGCAAATAATTGTCTATATTGCCAGAACTCTATTTACAGGATTTATTGCATCAGTTAGCTTGTGTTGGTGAACTTGTGGCACACACCCTCCAGTGCTCACAAGCCATGGGTCTGGCGTTCTCAATTCCCATAAATGTGCTAAGTTGAGTCATTACTATCATGGAGGACCAAGTACATAGGCAAAGTTATGGGTTTAGATAGTCGCATAGGATACAGAAGAAATCTGAAGCTACAGCTTGGGAGCTCTGGAAATGGCACACATAGAGTGTGGCACACAAGCTGCTAGTAGTGTTGCAAAGGGTAGCCCTATTTGTTGAATAGCCAGGGGCATGGGTATTTGTAAGGCTGCTCCAAATACCGCCTGAACCAGGGTGAAGTAAAGACCATATATAGAACCATCAGTAAAGGAGCGCGCAAGGATACCCTAAAAAACATTCAATGTGTAAAATACAATTCTAAAATTTGGCTGCAAATATATGGAAGATGGCCCTAAAATACGGAAGATGGTTTGTGGTTGAAAGAAAAAAAGATAAATAAAAAAAGTTAAATAGCATTTATTTAATAAAAGGCTTTAAAAAGGCAATAGTCCTGCACAGCATCATGCCAATTCAGGCTACATGTGATCTTACATTGTTTCCCCCCATGTACTATGAATATAATTTTGGCGGCAGATGTACCACTTTCACAACAGGATTTAAGGGCCCGATCCACAAAAGGGATACGCAGGCGTATCTACTGATACGCCGTCGTATCCCTGTTTCTATCTATGCGGCTGATTCACAGAATTAGTTACGCATAGATATTCCTAAGATCCGGCAGGTGTAATACTTTTACACTGTCGGATCTTAGGATGCAGTACCTCGGCCGCCGCTGGGGGCATTTCTCGTCGAAATTCTGCGTCGGGTATGCAAATTAGCACTTACGGAGATCCACAAAGCTTTTTCCCTTCGTTTTTTTTCCGTAAGTGTTAGTTTGCCGTCGCAAAATTAGGGCTGCTTTTACAAAGTGTAAACTTAGTACACCATGTAAAAGTAGACCCTTCTTTCCCGCGTCGCTGTCAATTTTGTTTTACATTTTTTTTTCCCGCCGCAACTCTTTTTTTTTCTTTTACACCCGTCACAATTCTCAAAACTCGGCACAACGTAAATCCGCACAAAGCAAGTCGGGAAAATCGCGTCGGGAGCATGCGCAGTACGTCCGGCGCGGGAGCGCGCCAAATTTTAATGGGACTCGCCCCATTAGATTGAGCACGCCTTGCGCCGTACAGATTTAAGTTACACAGCTGCAAATTTCTAGGTAAGTGCTTTGTGGATCGGGCACTAACTTGGACAATTTGCGGCAGTGTAACTTAAATGGGAAAAGTTAAGTTACACCCGCTATTTGTGGATCTGGCCCTAAGTGTCCAAGCTCCCGGTAAGGATGGTAGATTACAGTATGCTCTAGATCAGTGTCCCTGAAGCTATGATACCACTATCAGTTCTGGGTTCCAGCCACACAACCGTGTCTTCGGAAGTAGAGTAGTGTAAGCTTATATTTAGCTCAATTTGGCATGATATTGTGCAGGGTCGCCATCAGGAATTACGGGGCCCCTTACACAGCTTCAGGCATGGGCACTCCGCGAATCAAATTGAGAAGCGGGGGAGATCTTTACAAAAAAAAAGAAGAAATAAAGAAAAAAATATATATATATAATAAAAGGGGGGAAGCCATGCGGGGCCCTGGGGACCTCTGGGCCCTTTAATAAAAATAAAAAAATAAATAAAAAATATAAAAATATATAAAAAAATATATAAACATTTATAAAAAAAAGGGGGGGGTTGCCATCCAGAGCCCTGGGGACCTCTGGGCCCTTTAATAAAAAATAAACAAAAATAAAAAAATAAACATTTATATAAAAAAAAAGGGGGGGGGGGTTTGTCACATGGGGCCCTGGGGACCTCTGAGCCCTTTAATAATAATAATAATTATATATATATATATATATATATATATATATATATATATATATATATATATATATATATATATATATATATATATATATATATATATAAAAATAAAAGAAACAAATGATCTTTTTTATAAAAAAAGGAGGGTTGTCATCCGGGGCCCTGGGGATCTCCGGGCCCCTGGGGACCTCCGGACCTCTAAAAAATGAATAAAAAAAAATTGGCCCTTTAATAAAAAATAAAATAAAAATGTATAAAAAAAAGGGGGTTGCCATCTGGGGCCCCTGGGGACCTGCGGACCCCTTACAGGTGTACTGCCTGTACCCCCTTGAGGGCGGCCCTGAAGTTGTGCAGGACTATTGACTGTTTTTATCCTCTTATTCAATAAAAACTATTTAAAGAAGCTACATTTATTGTCTTATCCTTCAACCACAAACCATCTTCGTTACACTTTGCAACCATATTTTGGGGTCCTATTTTACTAATTGAACTGTTTTTAAATTATCCTTGTGTGCTCCTTTACCATCTTACACAAACAAAAGTTAATCTACAAGCACTATCCGCCCATTGAGTGAGCCTGGCAGTGTGAATTATGTTTTAATGCTTGCAAAAGGTGAGGGGAACTTGGAAAGATGGGGCGCAGTTTCTTAAAAAAAGTGAATTTACACTTCATAGAGCAGCTGGGGCAGTGTTGTCTGACAATCAGATTGTATGTATAAAATAAATACTTAAAATAGGGGTTTAATACTAAGTAACAGCTGTTTGTTACAATTTACTATTTTGCATTCACAATACAGTAACAATTGCGGATGGACTTGTTGCTCAAGTCACAAAAAAAATATTGTAAGCAATAGCAAATTTGCCAACTGTGAAATTGCACATTTTAGTCAAAAAAGCTGTTATAGCAAGTGAGTTTCATAAATGTTACTAAATTGATGGTAGAAGCACTTGGAAAACTTTAGTGGGTGTTTTACACTTAAATAATTAATTCCAAATTGTTAACAAATGCCCTTGATGGACTTTCGGACAGTAGTGGCCCTCCAAAGTGCTGAAGTATGTCATCCAATCACATTAACCTAATCTAATTTTTGTCCACACCAGTGTTTTAGCAGAATTCTTTTGTAAGAATGAATGTAACTCTTTTGTAAGAATAAATGTTTCTCTAGAAAAAAGGTGCTATCTTCCTCCCCAAAGAAAATCAACACCATCTTTATTGCGGTGAAGTGTGTGTAGATGACAGGATTTACCCTATACGTATACTCTCTTTATGATGGCAATTCTTCATATATACCATTTTTTTTTTTAATGTATTTTGATGAAAGATTGTTTCTGTGGAACAAGACTGCTGAGACAAAAGCTAAACTATTTTTCTCCAGAGCTGTCTTTGTGAAACAGCTTGAAGCCATCTTTAACCATTACTGGTTGCTCCTCTGCTCAAACAATAAAGCTTATTTTTTTCAGAGAACACCATTTTAGGCAAAGGTCAGCTTTTTTTTGTAAGATTATGTCCTCTCTGCACAATAGAAAACATGTATTAAATCAGCACGATAAACAGGTCTATCACAACAGGGGTTTTATGTTATTTTTTTACTTTGTCTTCTTGATGGTGCACATTGTTGCAGCACACAGTTTATACAATAAATATACAATTTTTTTTTTCTTATTTTTGGTTTACTGGAATTGCTTTTTTGTGACCTGTTTTATAAGTGATTTTACCACCAATCTGTGTAGTTTTAATTCTAACTGAAGACTAAGGCCTCGTACACACGATAGGATAGCCAGAGGACAACGGTCTGAAGGACCGTTTTCATCGGTCAAAACCGATCGTGTGTGGGCCCCATAGGTTAGTTAACCTTTGGTTAAAAAAATCGGAACTTGCTTTAAAATTTAACTGATGGACGCCTAACCGATAGGTCAAAACCGATCGTTAGTATGCAAAAGCATCGGTTAAAAACCAGCGCATGCTCAGAATCAAGTTGGCGCATGCTTGGAAGCATTGAACTTCGTTTTTTTCAGCACGTCATTGTGTTTTACGTCACCGCGTTCTGACACTATCGGTTATTTAACCTATGGTGTGTAGGCGTGACGGACCATCAGTCAGCTTCATCCGTTAACCTAAGACAACGGTCCTTCAGACCGCTGTTCTCTGGCTATCCTATCGTGTGTACGAGGCCTAAGACATGTCCTGACCTCAAACACAAGTTCATGAATTTGGTAATAAATGAATAGACCTTAGTTAATCATTCTAGTGCAAAAACAATGCCACGCGTCATCAAAAGATTACATATCAAATATATAAATAGAAGTAGTATTAAAGTTTTTTTTTTTTTTAAAAACAAACATGTTATACTTACCGTATCAGTTTTGCACAGCGCAGCTCCATTCCTCTTCTTTTTTGCGTCCCCCACCGGGAATTCTGGCTCCTGACAATGGGCTCC
Source organism: Rana temporaria (assembly GCF_905171775.1). Taxonomy (NCBI): domain Eukaryota; kingdom Metazoa; phylum Chordata; class Amphibia; order Anura; family Ranidae; genus Rana; species Rana temporaria. The sequence continues at coordinate 557,881,209 of NC_053489.1, forward strand.
CGCTGCTATCTCAGCCAATGAGGAGGGAGAGTACCGGGACAGCCGAGGCTATGGTGAACATTGCTGGATCAGTGGGGGGCTCAGGGAAGGATTGGGGTGCTGGGGAGCTGCTGCACACAGAAGGCTTTTTACCGTCATGCATGAAGGTAAAAAATCTTCAGCCTTTAGAACTACTTTAAGTGCCAAATGTAGATCAGGTGATGGTGACCTTCTGTCCTCCCAGAAGAGAAAATAATTACATTTGTACTATCTGTGATAAAACCTTATGGCCCACGCCTGTAGACCTCAGTTTGTAGATTAAGTGCTTATGGGGGACTGTATTAAATGCCTTTGCAAAATCCAGGTTGACTAAATCTATGGGCCTTCCCCGTCTAGATGGCAGTTTCTCATAGAATGTTAACAGATTTGTCTGGCAAGAACAACCTTTTTATAAGCCCATGCTGATGACTACTTAAGATATGTTTTTCCTTAGTAAATTCTTGGATATAGTTCCTTATCATCCCCTCCAATAACTTAATTATTATTTGCATCTAAGCTATATACACTATATAACACAGCAACTCCTAACAAAAGCCGGTTTGTACACGTGTAGGTGATTTAAACATAGAGCCCATATGTGTATAATTATTTCTGGCTGAGGTAAATGTACTTTTTGTTTTTTAACTCGCTCCTGTTGCATTCTGTGAGTGTATTACTGTAGCTTGTAGATTACCTATGCTTTAATATATATTTATTGAAAACTTTGCAAGTTACTTAAACTTTAGTGAGTGGGGACTTTGCGGACATTATAAACACTTACCCTTCTCTTTTCATTTCTAGTGATATATGACTACCCTAGTGATTTTTTAATTCTGTTTATTAATAGATGGAGAAAAAGCCGGTTCTATTGTTTCATAAAGTACCAAACTGCCAAGTACCAGCTAATTCTGTGTATTTACCAACTTTCTGCATAGTTCCTAACGACTGAGCCATTCACATTAACTATTAAAATATAATCGCTTTTCCCTATCTCTAGCTATCATTTACTGTAATTTAATACTGTATGTTTGTATATAGAAATATTTTGTACTTACTGAAATTGAACCCTATTTTATGCTAAGTGCAAAGCATAACAAAATACTTACAATGCTTTAATGCGGTGCAGCATTAATATTTAATTGACAATGCAAATGGCTGTTGTGTCAGGCTTGGCGATAACAAAATATTTAATAAGATGCTAAAGAAGTGGAAGCAAGGAAATAAAATGTAACTCTTTCATACCTGGATCATACAACATTTTATTAAAGAATATAGGACATCTTTACATTTGCATTTGAAACCCTTCTCTTTTTCAGCACCCCTATAGCAGTGCAGAAAGCGATGGCAGGTGATTACCCAATCAGAATGACCTTTTGGTTGCTTGAAATAGCCAAACACTTACTACTTTCAAGTTGGCCACATACACTATACAGTGTGTAGTATACATGTCCTTTATAGGCTCATATACTTTCAAATTATGTGTTTATAGGACTTTTATAATTTACATACTGTGTTGTCTCCTAATGTGACTTCATGTTAAAACTGTATACATTTCCAGATGTCTTTTCTGTACATATTTGATACAAGAAAAAAACAATATGCAGCTTTATGTTTTAGGTAGTGCGACTTTAAAGGTCCGATCCACAAAGGAAGTACGCCGGCGTATCTACTGATACGCCGGCGTACTTTTAAATTTCCTGCGTCGTATCTTTGTTTTGAATCCTCAAAACAAGATCCGACGGCATCTGGGTTAGATCCGACAGGCGTACGTCTTCGTACGCCTTCGGATCGTAGATGCAATTCTTCGTCGTCTGCTGGGTGGCGTTCCCGTCGTATTCCGCGTCGAGTATGCAAATTAGCTATTTCCGACGATCCACAAACGTACGAGCGGCCGTCGCATTCTTTTACGTCGTTTCCGTTCGGCTTTTAGTTAAAGCTGCTATTTGTCGGCGTACGCAATGTTAAATATAGCCGTCGTTTCCGCGTTGAATTTGAAAATATTTTTTTTTGTTTGCGTAAGTCGTCCGTGAATGGGGCTGGACGTAATTTACGTCCACATCAAAACAATGACATCCCTGCGACGTCATTTAGCGCAATGCACGGCGGGAAACTTAGGGACGGCGCATGCGCAGTTCGTTCGGCGCGGGGACGCGCTTCATTTAAATGAAACACGCCCCCTACTCGCCGATTTGAATTACGTGCCGTTACGCCGCGAGAGATACACTACGCCGCCGTAACTTACGGCGCAAATTCTTTCTGGATTCAAAGCTTGCAAAAGTAAGTTACAGCGGCATAGCGCATCTCACATACGCTGTGCCCATGCAATTGTATGTGAATCTGCCCCTTGATCTTTTAGCTGAAGTCAGTATTTGAAAAATAGAAATAACCAGATTTGGGACTCTGAGGTACCATAAAAAAGTTGAAATTACCTTTAGGTACATAAAGCTGCCTGCTATTGCATTACATTTCTAGTTTAAGGTTTTGTTTTTAGAAGTCTAATAAAGTCTTTGTTTTTCTAAATATAAAATGACACACTTGGTATAAAAATATCCTCTAATACAGTACAATATTGGGATTACTACTACAGAGAATTGGTGGTGCTAAACTTAGATTATTGCAAAATGAACATTGGCCCAGATTCAGGTACATTTGCGCGATATTTGCGGGGGAGCAGGGCAATGATTTTGCCCTGCGCCCCCGCAAATATTTTGCGCTGCCCTCGATTCACGGAGCAGTAGCTCCGTAAATTGCGAGGGCGCGCCGGCAAAATTGCCCGGCATAAGCGCGCGCAATGTAAATGATCCCGCCGGGGGCGGGAATCATTTAAATTAGGCGCACTCCCGCGCCGAGCGTACAGCGCATGCTCCGTCGGGAAACTTTCCCGACGTGCATTGCGGCAAATGACGTCGCCAGGATGTCATTTGCTTCAAAGTGAACGTGAATGCCTATGGTTACACGGGCGCAATTGCTTCTTGAATCTGGGCCTCTGTGTCCAATCAGGGTGGAAAGCAAATGGTATTCTGGGGTGTCTCACTAGAGGATTCAGCGATAGGAGTAAGAAGGCCCTGATTCCCCTTTATAGATCTTTAGTGAGACCTAGCTTAGAATGAAGTATCCACTTCTGGAACCCTCGCTTACAAATAAATATTGATGAGCAGGATCAGAGATCAGCAACAAAAATGATGCAAGGTCGGAGGAGTAAAACAGGAGAGACTAGAGAAAGGTGCTCAGTACAGCCTCGGGGGGGAAACGTGATTTAAAACTTTACACACAGGGTGTAAATTAAGTTCAGGAGGGCACAAGACCTCAAATTAGCAGGAGGAAAGTATGAAGTAACTATAGAAAATATTTTACAGAAATAGTAGTTGTTGCTTGGAACAGACTTACAGGATTGGCAGTTAGGCTGCTTTCACACTGAAAGTGCCGGCCATTAGCAGTAAAGTGCTAGTTTTCGCAGCGGTGCAAAGAAGGGGCTAAAAACGCCTGTGTTGCGATGCTTCCGAATTGCTTTTCAGGCGCTTTGGAAGCGCTGCCCATTTATTTCAATGGGCAGGGATTTTTAAGAGCTCTGTATACAGCGCTCCCAAACCGCATCAAAGATGTTGCTTGCAGGACTTTAAATAACGTTCCACAAGCACACCGCCCCAGTGTGCAAAGTCACACTGAAATGAATGGAAGGCGGTTTTCAGGCATTTTACAGGCGCTATTTCTATCGCTAAAATGCCTGAAAACCGCCTCAGTGTGAAAGGGGTCTTAGAGTCCATTCTAAAAAAACACACACCCGCACTAGAAAAAATGTGCCTATACAGTACATTTCTCCTGTTGCTGCTGTTCATAACACAGTCAAATAATTGAACATTTTTTTGGGTGAAAATAATAGAAATAAATATTAAATGAATTCCAGCGCAGTCCCGCTGCATGACAAGGTAAATAGCCTTGTCTCTCTATGTGTCTGGTTCACACAACTGTGTTGAGGGGGTGTGCGGACAATGGGGTGCTTAAAAAAGAAAGGCTGGCTACTGAACTTTATGCAATGTCTGTGTGACATCTTAATAAAGTTTATTTAAAAAGAAAAAAAGAAATACGAGCGCCAAGATTGTTGCATCATCTCTGTGCTAATCTCAATGGGGTGCTTAAAAAAGAAAGGCTGGCTACTGAACTTTATGCAATGTCTGTGTGACATCTTAATTAAGTTTGTTTAAAAAGAAAAAAAGAAATCCGAGTGCCAAGATTGTTGCATCATCTCTGTGCTAATCTCAGCCAGACCACACTGCAACACACACCAGCTGCTGTGTTGCAATGCTGCAGCTGATGTCAATGAGCTCCTAGTCAGTTAAGAGTATGTGAATTTAAACCTAAGGCCAGGTTCACACCTAAGCGAATTGAGTGCGGCTTAAACTGCATCTAATTCGCAGGACATTTCAAAATACATTGTTTTCAATGAGGCTGGTTCACATATGTGCGATGCATCCGCACTGCGCATTGCCTCCAAACCGTGTGCGGTTTTTATGTCTTGCGGTGCGGCTCAGGTGCGAATTCAGTCCCATTATCTTCTATGGGCACGCATCTAATTCGCAGATGTGTTCAGTTCTCTTCAGGAATTTCTCTCATTCAGCTCAATACACTTCTCCCCCACTCTCCTCTCACCTGGAACTTCTCCCAGGTCTCCAAATTCGCATCTAAAACATTGCTAATCTGCAGAACACTTCTCTTATCTCTCTGCAGAGATAAGAGAGCTGAAATTCGCACTGCACAAGTGTGATTCAGGCCTCAAAGTGCTTCTGCCACAGGAAAACTCCTTTGTGAGTACTTTAGGGTATCCCTAGTATGGGAGAAGTATGAGGATTGTGACAGCTGCCTTCCTTCTGAAAATTCTAGTTGCCTGGCTGTGTTTGGCATCACTATTTTTGAGTAATAACAGCTAACATTCATTTTTATAAAGGAAACCTGTTTAAAACCTGTTTAACCTCTTGACCACCGCCCCATGTCAAAAAGACGTCCTGTTTTTAAAGTTGAATATCTCGATAACGGCAGCAGCTGCTGCCACAACCGAGATATTCATCTTTTCAGGGGGCGGTGGTGTACACGATAACGGCGGTCTCCGCGGCGGATTCGCCGCGAGGTCGCCGTTATCGGTGGCGGGAGAGGGGCCCCCCCCCTCCCGCCGCTCTCCCGCGCCCTCCGCCGCTTACCGGAGCCGTCGGTAGCGGCGGAGGGGATCGGATGTGTCCGGCAGCTGAGCGGGGACGGGACTGAAGGAGAAATCTCCTTCACCCGTCCTCATAGCTCTGCTGGGCGGAAGTGACGTCAAAACGTCAGTCCCGCCCAGCCTCTTAAAGAAACATTTTTTTTTTTGTCATTTGAAAAAATGACATTTTTATTTTATTTTTTATTTTTTTGCATTTAAGTCTAATTATGAGATCTGAGGTCTTTTTGACCCCAGATCTCATATTTAAGAGGACCTGTCATGCTTTTTTCTATTACAAGGGATGTTTACATTCCTTGTAATAGGAATAAAAGTGATCATTTTTTTTTTTTTTATTTCAGTGTAAAAAATTATAAAACTAAATAAAAATAAATAAGAAAACCAAAAAAATTTTTTTTAAAGCGCCCCATCCCGACGAGCTCGCACGCAGAAGCAAACGCATACGCGAGTAGCGCCCGCATATGAAAACGGTATTCAAACCACACAAGTGAGGTATCGCCGCAATCGTTAGAGTGAGAGCACTAATTCTAGCCCTAGACCTACTCTGCAACTCAAAAAATGCAACCTGTAGAATTTTTTAAACGTCGCCTATCGAGATTTTTAAGGGTAAAAGTTTAATCATTTTTAATCATTTTACTCGGCGTAACATTATCTTTCACAATATATAAAAAAATTGGGCAAAATGTATTGTTGTCTTATTTTTTAATTCAAAAAAGTGATTTTTATCCAAAAAAAGTGCGCTTGTAAGACCGCTGCGCAAATACGGTGTGACAAAAAGTATTGCAATGACTGCCATTTTATTCCCTAGGATGTCTGCTAAAAAAAAATATATAATGTTTGGGGGTTCTGATTAATTTTCTAGCAAAAAAATTGTGATTTTCACATGAAGGAGAGAAGTGCCAGAATTAACCCGGTGGGCAAGTGGTTAAAGTGAAACTCCAGGTTTTTTTTTTCTTATTAAAACATCCTCTTCAGCTTGACTGCATACATTGCAGAGATTTTAGAGAACTTTACAGTCGTTCTTAACCTGTTGGGAATTTGAAGTACTGTAAGGCTTTCTAATGTCCTTTCTCAAAGTGTCTGCTAACAAGAAAGGCCTGCCTTCATTATCACCACCTTTACAGTCCCATTGTTGTAATACAGAAAGAAGCATTCTATTATGTGCACAAGAGTCTCAGAAAGCTTTCTCATTAGGTAGTGGTGAGGCACAGTGATTTCACCAGCACCTTTGAGAAGCTCCGCAAAGCTAGGGTCTGTGATAAGATTTGTTTTTCTTCCTTTTTACTTCTAATGGTTTAATTTTTTTTAATTTAGATTTTAGTTATTATAGTTTTTATGACTTTATTTAAAAAAACATTTTTTTGTGGGGGGTGGGTAATTCGGCCTTCAGGATAAGTAGATCTTACGTTTACATCCAAAGTCTGCTTTAAAGAAAATCTGTAATTTCAATACTTCAATAGCTGTGCATTGTAACAATTCAGCTTCTAATCTCAGCTTGTTCAATTAACCAGTTGCTGACTGGGCCATAGCCAAATGACGGCTACAGCGGATAAGTCTGGGAGGGCGTACTATGACGTCCACCCAGAAACGCGCAACTGCACGACCCCTGGGAATGTTCGTGACCACTGAGTTCTCAGGGACCCAGCGTGTCAGGGATCGGGGTAAAGGGCCAATCCCAGTGGTCCTTTACCACGTGATCACTCAATCAAATTGGATGGAGCGATCACTGTCAACAAACCAATGTTATGTCCGGTTCTCTCTCTCAATCGTGTGAGGAGAGGAGGGTGCCCCGTCAGTGCCAAGGAGTGCCCCATCAGTGCTCAAGAGTGCCCCAGACGTGCCAAGGTGTGCCCCTTTAGTGCCCATTAGTTCTAAGGAGTGCCCCATTAGTGCAAAGCAGTGCCACATCAGTGCCAAGAAGTGTCCCAGGAGCATAAGTGCCCAGGAGCGCCCGTGCAGTGCCCCATGAGTGCCACATCTGTGCCCCAGCAGTGCCACATCTGTGCTCCAGGAGTGCCACATCTGTTCCCTTAGCAGTGTTCTACAGTTCCACTAAAGTGCCCATCAGTAAGTGCTCATCAGTGCCACTCTATAAGTGGATCCTCATCAGCGCCCGTCAGTGCCGTAAAAATGTGTAAAAAATGTGTAGATGCATTTTTATTTTCTTTCCACATTTTCCAAATACACATGGAAAAAATTGAGGTTGCAGGGCAATGTTGGATTGAAAGTCGCAAGACTCATATCGGAGCAGTGTGAACCTGGCCTAAAACCTAGAAGCTGATTGGTTACTATGCGCAGTTGCACCAGATTTAGTTAAAATCCCCGGGTGTGTATGTCCTACAGGCCACAGACTAGTTTGGGAAAACTAGTGCTTCACGGACCTTGAAATAATATGTAGTGGGAGGTATTAAAGTTATATTAATGGCCAAAACATTATAAAAAAAACAAAGCCAAACATGTCATACTTACCTGCGCTGTGCAATGGTTTTGCAAAGAGCAGCCCTGGTCCTCCTCTTCTTGGGTCCCCCGCTGGCACTCCTGGCCCCTCCCTCCTGTCTACTTCCCCCAGAGCAAGCAGCTCTGCGTGTCCATTCAGATACAGAGCTGTGGCTCGGGCCCTGCCCCCTCTCTCTCCTTATTGGCTCACTGGCTGTGATTGACCCGTGAGCATATGTGGAGGGAGAGTCCCTGGAGAGCTGCGGGCTCTCTTGCGCATCGCTGGATCAAGAGGGAGCTCAGGTATTTGGGGAAGCTGACGCACACAGAAGGTTTTTTACCTTCATGCATAGAATGCTTAGAACCACTTTAAGGGTTTACTTTAAATTGCACAAAAAACACATTATTCAGAGTTAGGATTTTTTTCTCTCTTTTCAATGCAGAAACAGAGGTAATATGACAAAGCACAGTGGAAACTGAAATCATAGACAAATAAGAGCTTTGAGCAAAAACTTCATGTCCTGTATGTGATATTTAAGAAAAATAAGCAGCTTTTTGTGAAATAGACTGTCCTTTGCAAATAATCTGCTCTCAGAATGTCAGAAGGGGAGCTATGTTGGCTTTTTAACTGATGGTATCTTCATGGCACATCTACCAGGGCTGGACTGAGTCTGTGTAGGCATCCAGGTACCTATGTAACAGAGTAAGAAAATCCCTTGGACTGGCAATGGACAGTGATATTTTCCACAAAGAACAGAATGTTAAGACTCTTATCAGATATGAATGTAATACTCATTCGGAGGCTGGAATATTGTATTCCAATCCTTGATCTATTGGAAAATGAATCTGAAAAAAAAAAAGCAAATGTAGTTAACATTTTTATTGTTTAGTTCTCAACGATGGAAAAACTGTTGGAATTTCCATTCTATTGCTCCTTTAATACAGGACAATATTTTTTTTTTTTTTCATAGGTCTAACGGAAAAAAAAGCTATTCTAGAAAACCACAGTACAAAATCTTATGATTGCTCAAAGTCTTTTCAAGTCATTAAAGTATGAACTGGTGTTTGCGCTTGGCTATCATTAGGGCAATCAAACATTAGGGTGCCCCATAATCATTTAGTATGTATCTGTGTCCAAAAAGTGCTGGTAATTAGGACCGGTATATTACTTGTGTCTCGTTGGCTCTGCAAGTATTCTCTAGAGTTTTAATCACAGTATATGTCTGCAAAGAGTGACATAACTACTGCACCTTCCGTATCACTCTTTTCATGTGGCGCCTGCAGTAATTATACAGGTACAGAAGCGACACCTGGGGTTTTTCTTATCATTTGTAATGAATTAGCAAGGTTATCTGACAGCGAATCTGACAAAGGGCCCCACAAGCATCAGGGATTTTCAGACTTGCGGTGTCGCAGATCTTGCCGCCTTAGTTGATAAGAAAAAAAAAAGCATAATCGTTTCAAGTAGTTAAGCATTTTCATTGGGAAATATTTTACTGTTGAAATGCTCACTTTTTCATTTCTGCCATCAGAAGCATTTGGCACACCATGATGAAAATCTGCTTTCGAAAAAACGTTGGCAGACAATTTTAACGAGTTTGTTCTTTGACACACTAACAAAGAATCTAAAACAGATGGATAGATTGCAGACTGAAAATGCAGTTGAGTAGCTGCAGACGCAATGGCATGGTCTTTCTACTGGCAGTCCCCAAACGCCTGTGACACGAAAAAATGTTGTTGCAAAGACAAGTGGAGGAGACAGAAAAAAAATAAAAATTCCTGAAGACACCAGAACTGTCGTTGTGATATAGTAACCTTAAAAATTTGGCAGGATCAAACTCTTCTCTTTCCAAATAGCTACAAATCTACATTCTTATTTATTTTTTTCTGACAAAAATTTCAAACATATTCCATTGTCTTGTTCAATGTTTTAACAATTATAAATGTATATAAAAAAAAAGATGTTATTTGAATGACTTTTAACATATATACTGTATATACTTGAGTATAAGCCGAGTTTTACAGCACATTTTTTTGTGCTGAATATGCCACCCCCGGGCTTATACTCAAGTCACCTTTTTGCGCCTGATCTCCCGGATTTGGGGACCTGGATCCAGCCGGCCTTAGGTCCCCTGGATCCCATACTTGGCACACATGTAGCCCCACTTCTCCTCTATAAGTGTGCACAAATTATTGTCCAGGGGACCTACCCTCGGGGAGTACCGATTTTTCAAAGCCCGGCACCCCTTCCATAGACTCCCACGTTAAACTGTAATTTCTCTGGTGAATTTGGGGACCTGGTACCGTCCGGTTGTAGGTCCCCTGGACCCGGAACTTGGCACACATGTAGCCCCATTTCTCCTTTATAAGTGTGCAAAGTTTGTTGTCTGGGAGACCTACGGCTGGGGAGCACCAATTTTTCAAACCCGGACACCCCTTCCATAGATTCTCATGTTAAACGTCAATCTAGGCGTGGGCACAGTGAGGCATGGGCACAGTGAGGCATGGACACAGTGAGGCATGCACATGGACACAGTGAGGCAAAGTGAGGCACAGTGAGGCATGCAGATAGACACCCTAGGCTTATACTCGAGTCAATACGTTTTCCCAGTTTTTGTGGTAAAATTAGGTGCCTCGGCTTATATTCGGGTCAGCTTATACGCGAGTATATATACGGTAGGTAATTTTAAAGAACAATTTAAGTTTCATTTATGATTATGTCCCTTTTCTACATGTAAAAAATCATAATTTTTTTGCTAGAAAATTACTCGGAACCCCCAAACAGTATGTATGTTTTTTTTTTTTAGAAAACACCCTAGGGATTAAAATGGCGGTTGTTGCAACTTTTTCACTTATGTCACACGGTATTTGTGCAACAATTTTTCAAACACGTTTTAAAAAAAATAAAACCGTTTCATGGATTAAAAAAATAACAAAACAGTAAAGTTGGCCGCATTTATTTGTATATTGTGAAAGATGATGTCACGCCGAGTAAATAGATACCGTACATGTCACGCTTTAAAATTGCGCACACTCGTGGAATGACGCCAAACGTTGGTACTTAAAAATCTCCATAGGCAAGGCTTTAATTGTTTTTTACAGGTTACCAGTTTAGTGTTAGAGGACATTTTTGTAAACGTCACTTGTAATAGGAATGGTGTGTGTCAGGTCTTGTTTATGGAGTCTATAAGACCCCACACCTCTCCTCCAGGCTGGAAAGATTGAGAAAAAAGAAAAAATTAACAATCTCTTTCCAGCCGAGATCTTGGCCTTGTTTACTTCCGCCGGCCGGAAGTGATGTCATAACGTTGCGCCCGAGCCTCCGAAGGTCATATGCCTCGTACACATGGGAAAGAATCTCATCAGGAAAAAACATAGTTTTCCCGACGAGATTCTTGGCAAGAATCTCTTGCCGTCCGAGTGTACACACAAACCTTTCAAAAGAACAGCGGTTCTCTTGAAAGGCAAGAACGCGGTGACGTCATCCCGTACGATGAGCATGCGCTCATCACATTTGATGCCATCGCCGCCATCTTGCTTCACCCTACCTATGCCGTGGAAGCTACCGTGCATGCGTCAAAGTCATTTCGAGCATGCGCTGGTTTCAATGGGGACAGGTAAATATACACACTCTCGGGTTTCTCATCAGGAAACAGGTCGACAAGAATCTCGACGATAAAATAGAGAGCAGGATCTCTATTTTTCTCATCGAGATTCTGGCCAGATTTCCTGATGAGAAACCTGAAAGCCTCGTACACACGCTCAGTTTACTCGGCAAGAAAGCTTTCCCAGCAGTTTTCTTGCTGGTTCTTGCCGAGAAAACCGAGCGTGTGTACGAGGCTATAGAGATGACTTGGGATCATTTGATCACAAATCTCCATGATCATCGTCCAGCAGCGGCAGGTTCTTTCACGGGTCGCCGATCGCACGTAACCTTACAGCACGTGCTAGCCCGGAGAAGCATTGGAGAGTAGGTGGCGGGCTGAACTGCCGATATGATTGTTCTTGCAGTGCATATCATTCAGATATCACCACTCAAATTCAATGACGTCATATGACGTCCTTGGGCTGGAAGTGGTTAACATCCTCCATTCTACGAATACTTTTATCTGAGGCCATTTCTGACCACTGATCAGAACGTGCAATAAATAAAGATATGAAAACCTTTAGCTGATAAATAAGACTATTCTGTAGAGAAGCCAAATTTGAAGTTGTCTTCTTTCCTGGAGGGGGTTAGATCATACTTGCACATCCAGCTGCCTTTGTAAAGTATGTTTAAAGCCAAATCCATTTTTTTTCTGTTTTGGGTAGCATGTGGAAATATTGATATTGTCAGGTTGTCATTGCTGTCCATGTCCCCTCTGGGGAGATTTGCCCTCTGTGTTTGTTCTAGTGACTGTTGTCACTAAGACAGAAAGATATAGGGCAGCCAAAATAGGAACATGAATAGAGGAAAAATAACCCAGTATGGAATCCTGTTGCATTGGCAGCTTTTTGGAGGAGTTGTTCCTCTCACTTTGATAGATTTGTCCTCATTGCCTGTTGTTTTTCTGGGACAACAAATAAATCTTAAAATATGAAACATCAAAAAAAAAAAAGAAATTAAGGGGTTTCATAATGGGGTTTTACAAAACGTTTAGACTTTAAGTTTTTTAAGGTTTATGCTCTGCTTTTCAGCACTTTTCAAGTAGTGAGTATAATGAATTGTATGGAATCTGTCTTCATGGTGACCGTAATGCATTCAGAAACACCACGCACGCTACTAAGTCAGCATTTGTCTGTGTGTGTTTGGCGTATGTTTCCACACATTATTGTATACTAAGCAGGTATCTACCATGACTATCAATTGGATTTAGACTGATTGGGTTGTGTTTACATTGTATTCATTGTGCAGAAAATGTATCCCAATGGCAGCAACATAACAGATTTACTTCTAAGGCCCCGTACACACGACCGAACATGTCTGCTGAAACTGGTCCGCGGACCAGTAATAATGCCATAAAACTATGCCCTATTTTGTAGACGCTATAACTTTTGCACAAACCAATCAATAAACGCGTATTGCTTTTTTTTTTTTTTACGAAAATAATGTAGAAGAATATGTATCGGCCTAAACTGAGGAAAAACATTGGGCCAAATCCTCAAAAGGGATACGCAGGCGGAACTGCTGATCAGCCTGCGTATCCCTGTGCCTATCTTTGGAACTGATCCTCAGAAGCAGTTTTCCAAAGATAGGCAGAAGATCTGACATCTAAGACACTTACACTGTCAGATCTTAGGATGCAGTACCGCATCCGCCGCTGGGGGCATTTCGCATTGAAATGCCGCTTTGCGTATGCAAATGAGGACTTACGGAGATCCACAAAGCTTTTCAGCTTTGTGTTTTCTGCGTAAGTTTACGTTTGCATACGTAAAATTAGTTCTGCTTTTACAAAGTGTAAACTAGTAACACCTTGTAAAAACAGACCTTTTTTTCGATCGCCGCGATTTTTTTTAAATTTTGAATTTTTTTTCCCGGCGTGTAACTTTTTTTTTACCCGACGCAACTTTATTGTCCCGTCGCAATCCACAAAGCCCGGCGTAACGTAATTTTGCGCGCTGCCCGTCGGGAAAATGACGTTGCGAGCATGCGCAGTACGGCCGGCGCGGGAGCGCGCCTCATTTAAATTGTCATCGCCCCCTGCAGAAGAGGACCGCCTTGCACCGGAGACATTTAAGTTACACGGCCTGAAATTTCTAGGTAAGTGCTTTGTGGATCGGGCACTTAGGTAGAAATTTTAAGTCAGTGTAACTTAAATGGGAAAAGATAAGTTAGGCAGGATTTTTGAGGATTTGGCCCATTGTTTTCTTATATATTTTTGGGGATATTTATTACAGCAAAAAGTAAAAAATATTCATTTTTTTTTCAAAATTGTCGCTCTATTTTTGTTTATAGCACAAAAAATTAAAACCGTAGAGGTGATCAAATACCACCAAAAGAAAGCTCTATTTGTGGGAAAAAAAGGACGCCAATTTTGTTTGGGAGCCACATCGCACTACCGCGCAATTGTCAGTTAAAGCGACGCAGTGCCGAATCGCAAAAAGTGGCCCGGTCATTGACCAGCAAATGGTCCGGGGCTGAAGTGGTTAAAGACACAGGGGCACACTGGACACACAGCACATAAAAATGGCAGTAATGGTGTCTAGTGTGCCCCCTCACCAATATTACATCAGTAACAAACGACTGGCCACTGCCCTCACCTATAACTGGCCTTCACAGCAAGGAGCACATGAAAGGGCTGCAGATAATACTGGGGTGCCTTGGAGTGGCTCTGCAGCTTACGCATGTATTTGCAAATGTGTGCTAATTAAACCTCTGTTTAACACAGACTGTTAGACTAAAGAAATTGGTTGGTTGTAGACTGGCTGGTGAGTTGAGCTGGGATTTGTCTTTGGTTTTGTTTTGCATGTGTTGCCCTTCCATGCACTTCTTGCTGTGAAGGTCGGTTATAGGTGGGGGCAGTGGCCAGTTGTTTGTAAATTATGTATTTGTATAGTTGTCTGCACTATCCTGATTTCTCAGGAGTGTCCCAAGTTTTGAAATGTAGAAGTGTCCATTGTTTAAAGTGCAGAAAATGCTGCTGGTTCACTTCTCATAAACTTGGCATACTCTGGGTTATGTATAAACTGTCATTCCCCACTCTCATAGAAGGTCAGTGGTTTCCATGCTTTATTTCAATGGCTAAAGGGCACATGCAGCCTTCTGTACCAGATACAGCCCAGAGACAGTAAGGAGGAGCTTAGCAGGAAAATGAGGCGCAAATTGGTTTTGACATGCTTAGAAATGTGAAGTGCTTCCACATGTAGTGGAGGTGTACATAGTGCTGACATCAATGGGATGGTATAGGACTGGCAACATAAGGATAGCCAGTATGGCATGTGGTTGAAACCTTACCAACAACCCTACCTGCATTAGCCATCCTTACTACTTAGAGCACACTAACAATATAGCATTTTCTCTTTTTCTTCCAAAATAAGAGTGCCCACCTATTAGGCCTTGTACACACGACCGGACAGCCCGCTGAAAACGGTCCGCCGGACCGTTTTCATCGGACATGTCCGGTCGGAGATTTCTGTCTGATGGTTGTACACACCATCAGACAGAAATCAGAGGCAATCCGCGCGGACAGACACCGCGGTGATGTGTCCGCGCCGTCGCCGCGACGATGACGCGGAGACGTGCGCGACGCAGGAAGGTCAATGCTTCCAGGCATGCGTCAGTCATTTGACGCATGCGAGGGATGGCGGCCGCTCGGACATGTACGGTAGGTCTGTACAGACGACCGAACATGTCCGACGGACAGGATTCCAGCGGTCTGTTTCTAAACAAGTTTGGAAATATTTGCCCGCTGGAAAAAGGCCCGGCGGGCAAATGTATGCTGGAATCCTGTCCGCTCGGCTGTACAGACGACCAAACATGTCTGCTGAAACTGGTCCGCGGACCAGTTTCAGCAGACATGTTCGGTCGTCTGTACGGGGCCTTATAGCTGCAATGCACCCCCTTTGTTCAATGCCTGGAACCTCCTCTGGTTTGTGCTTAACCCTAACTATGCTCTGGAGAAGAAACACCGCTAAACCCAAGTGCTACAAGCCAAGAGCACTGACAACCTGGCCACTTTAATTATTAGAGGTGGCATTGTTTCCCATGTTAAAAAATATATATTGTTTTAGTATATTCCTCTCTGTTTTTCTATATATTTATCTTATAGATGAAAATTGCACCCTGTGCTGCGTTGGCATTTCCCTACCTTCATAATGTAATGTGGGATGTTTATTTTGAATCAATTTAAAACTGCACACATGCCTCCGTTGCCTTCATGGGCAGCTGCGTATTTAAAAAATGGAGGAATTCTCCAGATAACCCAATGAGCTAGCGCGCCTGATTACAGCGGCCTACACTTTATCAAGGTATGACAGATACAGATGGACATACTAAAGCCCCAAATAGACCAATACGCTCCAACAAACAGCACATACACACAGCAGGAAACTCAAAACAAAAGCTAATTTATGGAAAAATATGTGTTTCTAATCAAAGCCCGGCTCTGCTGGGAACCATATAACACACTGTAATCCTTACATGCAGATGCTTTCATCTTACATTACCAATTTGGTATCTTTCCAAACACTATCATCTTACCTTATTGCCCTGTGTGAGTCTGTTCAGAGCCTGAGTCCCCACTCCTACACTGTACAGTTCACCGGCGAGCCTTCAGGCATTGATCACAAGAAGCACAAAGGACTCACTGACCTGCTTGGAAAGTTAATTCCTACATCTAAAAATGATATATTGGCTTCGAAAAAAGAGTAATTAAGCATGAAGTGCGGATTGACAAGATTCCAATTGGAAATAAAACCATTCTGAATTTACTTTGTTAGTTGTGACAATAATATCAAAGCCAGGTTACGTAATTGTTAGAGTTCGAATCTGAGATATGTGACACTAACACTGAGAGTATCGTAACAGGATGAAGAAAATTGTTATTATTAGATTTATATATATACTGTACAGAATACTACATTTGAGCCTTTTGCCGCGTACACACCATCACTTTATGTGATGAAAAAAAACGACACTTTCTGTGAAGTAAAAAATGACGTTTTTGAAACTTCAATTTTCAAAGACGAAGTTGCATACACACCATCGTTTTCTCACTATGATCTTGCAAAGTGAGGTTACGTTCCACCACGTTTTACCATTGAAACTTGCTTCATAAGTAGCTTCTGGGCATGCGTGGATGAAAAAACGTCTTAGAAAACGACGTTTTTTGCTACACACGGTCAATTTCTGTGAAGTAAAAAGTGCACTTTTGAAAAACGACACATAAAATTGAAGCATGCTTCAATTTTTTTTGGTCGTTTTTTACAAGACATAAAACGACGTTTTCCCCCACACACAGTCAATTAAAGTGACGTTTTTAAAAACGTCATTTTTTTTCATCACATAAAGTGATGGTGTGTACGGGGCATTTGACTTAAAGGGTTAAATATCTTAGAAACTGTGAGGCTAACACAATGGCATTAAAAAGGCCAAGGATTTTGATAAAGCTACCCTCTTTTCTCATGTTTGTGGGAGATCAAGGCAAATAATTTATGTTTGTTCCTTCTTTTACAATTGCACTTTGCAGCAGTGATGTCAGTAATCCCGAGTGAACTTTGAGGTAGTTGGTCCGACCCACTAAATTGTAGTCTCCTATATGATTATCAACAATGGTTGCAGCAGTAAATGAACTCTAATATCACAGATAAAAGAAAACCATTATGAAAAAGCCTCTATGATTCATGCATTCTGGAGCTTTAGCTGATTGTCTAATCTTTCTCCAATCCTCTGGTCTATTTCTTGCAAATCACAAAGATATTGCTATTATTCCTGAGAAGATCTTGCTGGCAAATAAAATGCTCACACAGATCAGCTCAGTAGAAATTGGTTCAATAATGTAAAAAGTTGTTATGATTTAGGATAACCTAAAATTGAAAATGATTTGCAATAATTCACAGCTGAGTACAGATACAATTCAGCTATTGGTGTTATCTTAATTTACATTCCTTATGGCTTTGTAGTAAGAAGCGCTATATATTTTGTGTGCATGTGTGTGTGTGTGTGTGTATATATATAGATGTGTATACTGTATATAGATGTGTATATATAGATCTATATATAGATATATAGATCTATATATATATATATATAGATCTATTTATCTATAGATCTATATATAGATCTATATAGATATATATCTTTATATATATCTATATATATATATATATATATATATATATATATATATATATATATACACTGACCGGCCACTTTATTAGGTACACCTTGCTACCTTGAACTCCCTTTTGCCTTTAGAGCTGACTTAAAGGGCTTGTAAAGAGGCAGCTTTCCTGTCAGAGGGGGGTCTGCACTGATAATCGGCACATTGATAATCAGTGCCCATCAGATGCCAGTCAGTGCCCACCAAAATATCAGTCATTGCTCACCAATGTGCCAATCAGTGCCCATCAGTAACACCTGCCAGTGCCCTTCACAGATTCCAATCCGTGCCATTCAGTAATGACTGTCAGTACCTCCCCATCAGTGCTGCCTATCAGTGCCATCTATTAGTGTCCATCAGTGACATTTATTAGTGCCCATCAGTTATGCCTGTCAGTGCCCATCAGTGATATCTTTTAGTGCCCATCAGTGCCACCCATCAGTGCTGCCTATCAGTGCCCATCAATTCTACATATTAGTGCCACCTCATCAGTGCCAACTCATCAGTGCCCATCAATGCTGCTTCATCAGTCCCCCATCAGAGCAGCCTCATCAGTGCCTGTCAGTGAAAGGGAAAACTACATTTTATAACAGAGACAAAGAAAACGATTTTCTTTCAAAAATTTCAAAAACACAGAAAGCTCTATTTGTGGGAAGAAAATTATAAAAATTTAGTTTGGGTGTGTTTGCAGTGTTGCATGACCGGGCAATTGTCATTCAAAGTGTAATAGCGCTAAAAGCTGAAAATTGGCCTGAGCAGGAAGGAGGGGAACATGCCCTGTATTGAAGTGGTTGAAGTAAGCAGGGTTTGTATATCACAACAAGCCCAAACAATAGGAAGTACCTATCTTACAATAAGTTACTAGGGTACCAGCTGTTTTAGGTCAGTTTTAAGCAGAACTCCACTACCAGTAAAGAAAGTGATTGGACGTTTCTCAAACTGGAACAGCGACATTACATAAGTTAACGTGTTGCAGTGACATTTATTATGAATGACTTTCCAAAGTACAATGCAGATCCAACACATATGTGTTGCATTGCATCACAATGTACAGTAACAAACTACCACCAAGGTGTGAATGTATTGTGTTAATTTGTTAGTGTAGGTGACATTTGGTAGTGTGGGTAATAACAAGTATTAAATAAAGCACATTTCTACAGGAAAGATAAATCACAGTAATTTCCCTTGAAAACAGAAAACCATTGTTTGTTTGCATATATATATATATATATATATATATATATATATATATATATATATAAATATATATATATATATATATATATATTTATATATATATATATATATATATATATATATATATATATATATATATATATATATATATATATATATATATATATATATATATATATATATATATATATATATATCTATCAGTTCATCCGGAAAAAGAATAAACAACTTCTATATGTGCCTACCAATTCTTGATTGGCATGTCTTGTCATTACCAGCTATGGCTCCTGCTATGAGATAAATAGATGCAAGTTTATGTATATGATCTATAAAAATATAATCCATTGCCTTCTATAGAATCTGTTGTTGATCAAAGTGACTGAAGACGGTGCAGCTGTTGTTCCATCATAGATGTTCACTTTATCAGTTTATATTCTGTGCAGCTCTGTGTTCTGTTTGATTACCAGCCCTCATTATCCTGAACCGAAATTCTTTAACATCCCTTATTTCTCTCTGTCAGCCATGCATCTCTTTGGCCTCAACTGGCAGCTACAGCAGACAGAAAATGACACTTTTGAGAACGGAAAAGTAAATTCAGACGTGGTGCCAACACATACTGTAAATGTGCCCTCCAGTGACAGCGGTAAGACATACATTTTTTTATATATAATGTTCTGTACTATTTGGTGTCTTATTTCACATTTTCCAGTATTGTTTTTATTATTTTTGTGTGCCTGCATTTATTATAATAGAGTGCCCAATTAGCTTTAGTGCAATAGGCGCAGAATATAAAGGCCATTACTGGATGATACTGGTAATGAGAGTACACAGGTGGATCAATAACTCCATATAGTCCATTTTACTATAAACATCTCCATTTAAATAGCTTTTTAGTGATATTAATTATGGAGACAATGGTGATATATATGCATGTGGAAAAAGAATCCTTGCCTTTAACAGCTTACCCTGTAATTAATGCTACAGATTGATTATTCTATTAGTTGTTTTAACAGGCAAAGGTTTTAAGTTTACCCCAACCTTGGAGTCAGCGAAGCACTGTGGGATAATAAATCTACCTAATAAAATTCATCATGAAGATATAAGCTTTGGGGCTCATAAATAAGAGAGAAACAATACAAATGACATCTGAAACAATTGTCTGATTCATTTAAATTATTATTATTTAGGATTTATATAGCATCAACAGTTTGCGCAGCGCTTTACAACTTGAGGGCAGACAGTACAGTTACAATACAATTCAAAACAGGAGGGATCAGTGGGCCATGCT
Organism: Rana temporaria; assembly: GCF_905171775.1. Classification (NCBI taxonomy): domain Eukaryota; kingdom Metazoa; phylum Chordata; class Amphibia; order Anura; family Ranidae; genus Rana; species Rana temporaria. The sequence continues at coordinate 557,901,154 of NC_053489.1, forward strand.
TGTTAAAAAGTACAAAAAATAAAATACATGGTTGTAAAAAAGTACTCCAATGTACATCTAACAATACCATGTCTCGCTGCTTGCTGTTGCCAGTATAGAGACAAAGTTTAAATATGTGCTTTTAGGTGGCTGCTCTTAAAGTGATACTAAAGTCTTGTTTTTTGTGTTAAAAATAGCAAACATGTCATACTTACCTGCTCTGTGCAATGGTTTTGCATAGAGTAGCCCAGATCTTCCTCTTCTCAGGCCCATCTTTGGCACTCCTGGCTCCTCCCTGCTGTTGAGTGCCCCCACACCAAGCAGCTTGCTATAGGGGCACCCGAGCCGAGCCACAGCTCCGTTTGTCCATTTAGACACAGAGTCGTGGCCCAGCCCCTCTCTTTCTCATTGGCTCACCGACTTTGATTGACAGCAGCGGGAGCCAATGAGGCTTCTCTTCTGTCTTAACCAATGAGGAGGGAGAGTCCCGGACAGCCACATTTCTCATGCAACATCACTGGATTGAGATGAGGCTCAGGTAAGTATTAGGGTTCTAAATGTTTAGAATGCATTAAGATAAACAATCTTTTGCCTTTACAACCACTTTAAGCCAGCCATACATGTATCAAACTTTGGTTGGTTCAGCAAGGGCTGGTCAAACTTCAATCCATGGCACCCTGGTTGTATAGAAGTTATTCTACCATTATACTTCTGTACAACCACCCTGCCGAACAAATGCTAATCAGTGTGTTCTGAGCTCCAATGTACATATCTAACAATTCCATGTCTTAATGCTTGCTGTTGCCAGTATAGAAATACAGTTAAAATATTTGCTTCTAGGTGGCTACACTTAAGACGGCCATACAGGGATCGAAATTCGGCTGGTTCAGCAGGGGCTGGCCAAATTGTCATTCATGTTTGGGCACCCAGGTTGTACAGAAGTCAATATATCGATAGACTTCTGTATAACCACCCTCCTGAACAAATGCTTCTCAATCAGCATCACCAGCCAGCAGACCCTAATCAGATTATTCTGATGACGGTGAAGTCTCCCTGCCATCAGAACACAATAGCTCAGCAGGAGTGATTTCCATACCCACCTTGAATGTGTGGGTATGGAATTGGGTAAATTTTTTTTGTCTTGTTCGTTCAACCTGCTAGTTGAACGAAAAAAATGGACCTATCTATGGGACCAGCTCAAGTCATCATGTCAAATATAAACATTTTTGAACAGCTTAAAAAAGCTCTCCTTCTAGGATGCTGCAAAAGCTTTTACTAAAGTACTTTGTGTAGGCTGTGCTGTTATTTCAGGTCAGGAAGAGGAAATGGACACAGCCAAGAAGTATGTTAGGTTTCCATGCCATGGTTGTCAATTAAATGTTCTCCCATTGCAAAGAGAGTAGGTGAAGGTGTTAATTAGCTTCTTTTAGCAATTTCTACAGTTCATTGTTAGAAAAAAAAAACTTGCTTATTAGACTGGAAGAATTCCTTTGTATGAGTGACTTAATCTGTCACCACCACAAACCTATAAATGGATAATTTTATATATCCAAACATAGCTGCAGTATGTGGCCCATTTGCTGCTTATTTTATACTTTTATGTGTTTGTTCTGAAGCTATTTCCTTTTTCTTGGCAGCATTTATTTTTATAGCTGCGATTGTTAGCGAGCACCCACTGAGTTCAAAACTTTGAGCATTGTTAGAGCTGGGCAGCTTGAATACCAGGTTCCTCCTGCTCTCTGCACTCCAAGATGCTTCAATCACCAATTAAATGTCTGCTTTGTGTGTCCCTGTTCACCTTTGTGTTCATGGTGTGCAGTCCTTACTTAGGACAATGAAAAAAAAAAACAAGGAGGAATCACAAATCGAGCAATTGGGAGTACTTTAGCTTAACTTTGCTGCAAAGTACAAGAGAACACACATGGTTCAGGAAATAACTATAATACTTACAGTTTATAGTACTAGTGCCTTTCCATTTTCTCCAATATTACTAATGACTGTGAACTTTGTTAGGAGCTTGATACTCAAACCCAACGTTTAAATCAAATGAACACATCTAATGTTACATTACTTAAGTAACACTAATGTGGCACAAGTGGCTTATGGTCTTTGGTCATAGTATTATTCCAAATTATACGTAGTCATATACATGGTATATTGTGTCCATCGTGGCGTCCCACATACCACCTTGAAATACAGGAGCTTTTTTAGATGAAGTGATTGTTAATAAGCCGTTATTTTTGTAGAATGCTGCTGATATTTTTACAAAAAGCCTCTATTACATCTTTTAACAGTCCATTTTTAAGCAGAGTACCCATTATTTTGGACTTTGACACACTGGGCTTAGCGGAAATTGGTATCACGTATAAAACGGGCTTTGTTGTATTTTTTAATAAATTAAATGATACACATGCATTTACAAACAGTGCTGCATGATGCAGCTCTTTAACAGTAAAAAAAAAGTTAATTAAGAACTTGGGGTACCTCTATTTATATGCAAGCAAAACGTATGTTTTTTTTTTCATGCCGTTGCATATTTTCCATTGTATGTGATAGGGTATGATTTGCAAAGTGAAGCTTCACCTCATTTACTAAGCTCTGGAGCATCTGCACTTGCAAAGTGCATAGTCTATTTCCCTTTATTAAATCAACCTCAAAGAGTGTTCATACATGTACAGTGATGCACCACAATGTGTCGAAGAGGGCCTTAGGCAAACAAAGCATGTGCATTTAAATCCCTGCATACAAAAGACCTACACATCTATGCTAAGGATTGGCAATAAAAAGAAGTATAGCATTTATGTTTTAACTTAGACCTTAGTAAGATACTATGGGCTGTTTAGTTTATAGTAAATATACTGTACCTGTTTAAGGTGTGAATAGGACTGAGCAAAGAGATCAATCCAACCCAAAAAATTATTTTAGCAAAATCAGTTCTTCTGGTAAATTGCCAGCATTGCCAGATTTCCTGATCTTCTTTAGAAGGTACCCAAATGTCCTATAGACTTCACCTACAGTATACTCTGGGATTGATTTACTAAAGGCAAATAGACTGTACATTTTTGCAAGGGAAGTTGCAGTTTGCAAGGGAATTATCCTCAAAGCTTAATGAATAAATTGAAGCTCTGTTGATCTCCAGGAACAAACAGTTGGCCCCCTCTCCCACCTATAGCTTGCCCTCACAGCAAGGAGCACATGGAAGGGCAATGCATAAAAGACAAACCAGTGAAAATTCCCAGCTCAACTCACCAACCACTGGTAAGCAGACTATTTGGTGAATTGAGCTGGGAATTTTCTCTGGTTTTGTCTTTCTGTTGACTTCCATCATCAAAACATGTACAAACACATGCAACCCCCCTTTGGATATGTGTACAGCCTATGCGCCTTTAGTAAATCAAGCCCAATGAGTTTGTCATCATTGAAATTTAGTTGTAGAAAAATAAGAACGTTCCTGTAATGAAGAGAGTCAGGCCCCTTTCACATGGTTGGAACGTTCAGGTCCGCCTGTCAGTTTTGTCGGCAGACCTGAACGGCTGCTCCATACATCTCTATGGAGGTCGGATGTCAGCGGTGACATGTCCGCTGAAATCCGACCTGATCCGATCCGCTAAAATCAGACATTTGGCGCCATATGTAGCCATCCGTCCATGGCGGATTGGATCAAGTGAGATCTGATGAAAACGGACATGCTGTCCATTTTCGTCCGATCTCTCCATAGGAGACAGCGGCGCTGGACAAGCCCCTCCCCGCTCAGTGAGCAGAAAGGGACCTGTCATCCGCCGGCTCAGCGGAGATCAGCTCAGAGATCTCCCGCTGAGCTGGCGGACTCCGTAGCGACGGATCTGCCTCATCTGAATGAAGCCTAAAGGTTAAATTACATAAATAATCTGATAACAAGTGTGTGAGTTTTGGGGGCTGAATAATAATTTTCAGTAAATCGTATTATGTGGGGCCTGACGATTTAAGATCTGTACACTAGGCCAACGGAAATATCTTAAATGTACCCAATGTTATCCAACATGTATTGTAAAGTGAAAATCGAGGGTTTCATGGTAAAAATAAGGGCTACCAATATCAAAAGAAATTGTGTCTAAGCAGCTCTTATCTGAAATCATTGAACTGTACCTTTATAATATACTGCAGATGATTTTTCGATCTGCTGTGGATGCAGTATATTCCCCGGGTGTGAGGGGTTAACTTGCTTTTATTGCTGTCTGCAAAGAGCAGGTAGAGTTGATATAATATTCTATCACTTAAGTGAATATTGATTCATTTCCTTTTACCAGAAGGTTTCTTGTTTCATGCAGGTTGCTGCATATGACAGAACCTCAGCTGTGTAAAGTTATGTTGTGTGGTTATTTGCACACAAACATGTAATGTGTTACCTTAAGTCATTCCACAGTGCTCACGTTGGATCCAAGGTTATGTCACCGGGTGATAGCGTGCTATTGATTCGCTATATATATATTTCACCTTGGCGTGTGACTTGCTGATTAGTGAACTGTGGGCAAGCATCAGCTTATGCTCTGAACAAATCTTAAACTGAATAAATGCCATTAATAGTTTCATTTGCACATTAGCTGTTCCAGTACCTGGACAAATTATTCTGCATTAATGCGTCATATGTGTCACTGTTAAAATGAATGATGAGAGCTCACATTCTAGTCCAATAATTGAATCACCTGGCTAGGATGTGACTTGCTGTATAGTATGACACTGGAATTGTAAGCAGCACAAATGATTCTTTTTTACCCCTTATAAAAGAAACATGGTAAGGCTTAATTTAGGCTTAAGAAATTTGAAAATTAGGTCATGCAACAAAGGTCTGTCTAATAACGATGTGTAATGTACCTCCTTTTCTGGGATGATCACAGTGTAGTACCTAAATATGGCCCCAGCTGCAATAGGTTAAAGTAGATGTAAGCACTCAAATTCCATATAGGATGTAACTAGTTCATATCATTTTAACAGTTGTTCCAATGTTTTTAAATCTTGGTAATCCTGCCATGAAGGTCCTTGTTCAGGTACCTCCTTTTGTGAGGTGACACCTGTCTCCCAGTTTTGCCCCTGAATACAGTTACCCTATCACTTGCACCCTTGCTGGAGACTTCAAGCAGCCATGCCAATGCACACTGTGCAGGCATGTTTCAATATTGTCCCTATCAAGAAGCTATTCACAGTAATAATAAAAATGCTGCAGGGGATCAGCAGAATGAATATTCGTAAATGGATCAAATAGGGTAAAAACTGAATTTTCTAAAACTAAAACATGGTAGCTGTTTATGATACACAGGGGTAGAATTACTAAAGGCACACAGGGGTTGAGTTATTAAAATAAGAAAGTGCTAACGCTGGAGCAGCTGTGCATGGTAACCAATCAGCTTCTAACTTCAGCTTGTTCAATTTAGCTTTGACAAAAACCTGGAAACTGATTGGTTTCTATGCAGAGCTGCACTCTCCAGTTTTAGTAAATCAAGCCTGTAGATTGTGCAAGTGCAGTTGCACTCATTTTCTCCAGAGCTTAGTAAATGTGATAAAGCTCTGCTGATTCCCATCATCCAATTGTATGCAAGCTGCTTGGTGATGGTCTTGTAGCCCAATCCAGCCTTGTGTAGGTCTACAATCCTGTCACCGACATCCTTGGATGGCTCTTTGATCTTGGCAAGCTCTTTAGTCTTGGCCATGGTGGAGAGATTGGAATCTGATTGATTGCTTCTGTAGACAAGTAACTTTAATACAGGTAACAATCTGAGATTAGGAGCACTCCCTTTAAGAGAGTGCTCCTAATCTCAGGTCGTTACCTGTTTACAAGACACCTGGGAGCCAGAAATCTTGCTGATTGATAGGGAATCTTTTTCTAAATGTGTTCTTTCTGGGTTTTTTTGTTGGTATTGGCTCGTTGAGTTTCCCAACGGGTTTCTCTGCGAAAAGTGTACACACGACCGGTTTTCTCGGTAGAATCCAGCAAGAAACTCGATGGAAGTATTCTGCCGAGAAAACCGGTCGTGTGTACATTTTCGCAGAGAAATCCGTCGGGAAACTCGTCGAGCCAAAAAGAGAGCATGTTCTCCATTTCCTCGACGGGCAGTGGGAAAATTTGGCCCGACACGTTTTTTGACAGCCGAACAAGGAACTCGACGGGGAAAATGATGTGTTTCGCCCGTCGAGTTTCTCCGTCATGTGTACGTGGCCTTACTGTTAAAATAAACCTACCATTAAAATGATAGACTGATTATTTATTTGTCAGTGGGAAAACGTACAAAATCAGCAGTGGATCAAATACCTTTTCTCTCACTGTTAAGTCCCATTTGTTTATTTTCAAATTAAACATAGAAAAGTTTTATAACAACTCTGCATCAGAACACCTCAAGTGCATTGCCATCCTAAATTATTTCATGGCTAATGCCATGTTCAAGATCCACCTTAAACTGATTTCTGAAACGCGTAAAAAATAATCCAAGAAGATAATGTCACTGTGGAAATGTAATTTTGTGTCCCAGAATTACAAGGGACGATTGCTGCCTACTTAGTAACCATGAAAGTGACTAAATGACCTAGTGAAGAATCATCAAATAACAGTTGTAAGTGAAATGGCTGAACTTTTTAAAAGTCATATTAGCACCATGAACTTTAGCACAAATTTTAGATTTGTAAAAATGTCCAAACTTTAGACGCCAATTCACTGAACTCTAAAATCTAGTAGCTGCATTGCTGAATAAATAAATAGTTTTGCTCAAAGTAAATACGAGTTCAAATGTATAATTATGTCATGGTAGATATATTTTTACAAGGATTCTTACCAGTGCTTATTTTATTTCTACAAGGTTCTTTGTTTTGAAATAAGATTAGGCTAAACTTGTTCTCTTGTTCTAAGGAAAATCTGGTGGTCTAGAAAACAATACCATTGACTGGGGGGAGCTGGACGTCGGCCGGAGAGCGGTGCAAGAGATTCCTCCTGGTGTATTTTGGAGATCACAGCTTTCCATTGATCAGCCACAGTTTCTTAAGTTTAATATCACCCTACAAAAGGATTCACTCATAGGAGTCTATGGCAGGAAAGGATTACCACCATCACATACTCAGGTACTAAATTAATTCCTCACCTCTCTCTTGTTACTGCTTGCTGCTTTTATTTATCCCAAAATTTAGGAGCATTTATACTTTTACTGAAGTTACTGTTTGCTTAGCAGCTAGGTTCAAGATGACCCTATTCTTAATGTGATGCTAATGGATTTTCTTTTTAAATAACAAACATGTTATACTTGCCTGCTCTGTGCAATGGTTTTACACAAAGCAGCCCTGATTCTCCCCTTCTCGGGTCCCCTACCGGCGCTCTGGGCTCTCCCCCTGTGGTGTGCCCCCATAGAAAGCCGCTTGGTATGGAGGCAGGCACTAATGCATGTGCACTCTCGAACCCCACTCTGTGTGTCCATAAGACACACAGAACGGGGCTCAGCCATGCACCCCTCCCTCCACACTGACTGTGATTGACAGCAGTGGGAGCCACTGGCTCCTGTTGTTGTGTCTGAACCAATGAGGAGGGGGAGAGCCGGGAGAGAAGCTGCTATCGTGCAGATCGTTGGATCGACAGTGTGCTCAGAAGGGGTGGGATCTGCAACAGAAAGTTTTTTACCTGTACAGAATGCATGAAGGTAAAAAACCTCCAGCCTTTACAGAAAAACATTGGATTGCGAGCATAAATCGTAACAGAAACATGCTTGTAATCCAAAACACTTGTATATCAAAGCAAATTTCCCCATAAGAAATAATGGAAACTCAAATGATTTGTTCCACAACCATTTGCTCATAAGTCCTTTAGTTCATAGTCCATATAAAAATATTATAGCAATGTGATGGGTTGCGTAGCCGTAAAATGTCCATCCACAAATGGAAGCCTCCACAAGGGGCTTAGAAGCAAAATCCAGCAGGAGCTACAGACTATTAAAGCGAAGAGAGGCCCCTCTAAATGTGTAGCAATATGGTTACATTTAATGAAGGTACAACATATAGCAACTCACATGGTTGATGATTATAACAGGCACATGGCACAGGTATCCGGGGTAAAGCTGTCCACAGACCATCCCCCGCACTGCCGGCTCTTACCCATGTCTATGTGGACAGCTTTACCCCGGATGCCTGTATACTTAGATGTGCCTGTTTTAATCATCAACCATATGAGTTGCTAAATGTTGTACCTTCATTAAATGTAACCATATTGCTACACTTCGAGGCACCTCTCTCCTCTTTTATATGTGACATGACGCTACTTGTATATCAAGACATCATTTGTATATCAAGTCAAAATTTATAAAAAAATGTTGCTTGTCTTGCAAAACGCTCTCAAACCAAGGTTTTACTGTACTTTAAGATTGTTAATAAGAGCTGGCAATTTGAAGAAATATTCTCTCCAAGGTCTAGTGTATTGTATACTTTCATAAAGATCTTTGTATTCGCACTAGTACCTGTGTGAATAAAATGGTATTGAGGACAATGTTCCAGTACATACAACTGTTATGAGAACCTTGCACTTGTGTACATACTGGAACAGCCACAGCAGCTGTTCAATTTGCTGGTCAATTTACACAGCAAAACTCTCATGGCATATTCATGATCCATATTATGATCGTGCCTCAGGGATTCAAAAATAAATAAGTCTCTCTCTCCATATCTAACCCTTTTCCATATTAGTTTCTTTCTACATCTTAAAATCATATATCCCATATCTTCTTAAAAATGGGAACTTCACTTTCTTCCCAAGATCCATAAGCTTTTTTTTTTGTTTCAGATAGAGTGGAGAAGGATTAGAACAACTGTCAGATGTCCTCAGATTCACCCTCTTTATTTGTCATGTTTATCACAGAGAGTAAAAGTGAAAGAAAATCCCAAATTTTCAGAACAGGAATCACAGGAAAATCTTTCAATAGGAACACTACTTCTGGTGGCAACCAGGCGTTCCCGCACTTTTCACATATTTTCTCTCACTTCCTATTTTGGCTGTGGGATAAGAAGTGAAGCTAAATCTCCCCAATGGGACACAGATGGAAAAAAACTTCATTACTAGTTTACAAGTTAAAGTTTTGGCTTTAGTACTACTTTAAGTGTCTACCCATTCTGTTCTAGACTGAAGCCTCGTACACACGACCGAGGAACTCGACGGGCGAAACACATCGCTTTCCTCGTCGAGTTCCTTGTCAGGCTGTCGAGGAACTCGATAAGGCAAGTTTCTCCATTCCCGTCGAGGAAATAGAGAACATGCTCTCTTTTTGGCTTGTCGAGTTTCTCGACAGTTTCCTCAATGGAAATTTACACACGACCGGTTTCCTCGGCAAAAAAATATCTCCCAGCAAGTTTCTTGCTGGTTTTTGCCGAGAAACTCGGTCGTGTGTACGAGGTCTGAGAAGGGAAAGGGAGGAACAGAAACATGACCACATGGTTCATACAATATACCACAGAGAAAAACATTAATTAACATAAAAGTACTATACTTCAGGAATGCACACCTCTTCCAGTGCCTAATGCCAGGATGAAACCCTCTTTGGTAACTCATGCTAGAGGAATCTGAAAGCATGTTAAACCCATAGTACATTTGCACACAGGTCTTTACCATAAGCTTTTTCACTTTATAACAAAAGCATAACTTTCAGTTTGCTCCCAGCTTATTAAAAGGTTACACACTGTCAGAAATGTTGCTGTGTGAAAAAAGAGTTTGTACTGCAATTATGTAATACAATGAAAGCGCTTTTAAAGTAGAAGTAGGGCCAAAGCTCCTTTGTCAATACTTCTCATGTGGGTCAAAGGAGTGCACCTAGTTTAGAACTTCTGTGACCCAGATTCAGCCAACAGCGGGCTGAAGTCTTCCATTGGCTGACATCACCCAGCTGGTCCAGACTCTGGAAGGTTCATAACAATAATGTCAGGATCCACCCAGATGCCTGAGCGGCAGCCGGCTGATCCTTTCAGCATGCCACTTAGAGCTTGAGCCCCACCCCCTCCACCTGGCACTGCAGTGAATTCTGAAAGGGCAGAACAGAGAGCTTGGGATTGACAGCTGCTCAGAGCTGACCTGTGAACTGAGCGATCAGAGGTCTTTGATCACTCAGTTCTCAGTCTTACAGGCAGTGGGGGACAAATGCAGCATCGGAGCAATGCTGCTTCCACTCATGTGAGTGTTAATGTTTGTTATTTTGAAATCCTGCACTTCTCTTTTAATACAAAGAGCTGTGTTCAGATGTACTACAGTCTTGCTACGATTTACTTTCAACTACCATTTTTAATAAAAGCCACCTTTGTACATGTCAAGCTTGCAAAGTTTTAAGGATTTTCAACATGTTTGCCTTATGGTGACAAGAAGATTTATCAGCTAAGACAAGCTGGTTTGGTAATGCACACAAGATTATGATTGGAAATACAATATTCAGTATTGTAGGCATATGTCATCTGAATCAGAAATGACTAGACCTTACAAAACCTTAATGCTTCATTCTGAAGTTAGGTTTCCTTTTACTCTTCAGTGAGTGTTTACTAATAATATCTATTCTTATACCACGTAATACTATATCCATGGTTTCCCTGGAGAAGCAGCTCCCATATGCCATAGTTCTCTCATTTTTCATCTAGCCAAATTTAATTCACTGTTAATCAAATGTGTATTTTCTCACAGCTGACTGTGCCACAGTGGTGTAAAAAAAAAAAGTAGTAGTAGTATTTAAGTCAGATGGGTATTAGAGTTTTTGTTTTCATTTTAGTGTAAAGCCAGTAAAATGTTTGAATGAAATGTTTGCAATTTGTGTTACCCATTGGTTGTGTTTTTAAACATTGTCTCCCATTGTCATGTTTGATGAACATCACTGGAGACAAATTATGGAGCACCTTGTTACTAAAAGCTATACATAGAAAAAAGTAATAAAATAAAAACTGCTTATGAATTATCAGTGTTTATGGGGTCTACACAACACCCATTAACTGTTTTCAATAAAACATAATAGTAGAGGTTCAAGCAGATCGTGTCCTAAAAGGCAAGGTTGGGTGATATATCATAGTATTTAAGGTCAAATAAAGACAATAGTCCATTCAGTTCAACCTGTGTAGGTGCACATGTGTCAGTGTCTATATTTCCCATATCCCTGTATGTCGTGTTCCTTAAAGTGGTTGTAAAGAAACAAACAAAAAAAACCTGCAAGACAAAGGCATAATGCATAGCATACTAGCTCTTTATGAAATATTCATCTTAGATCGAAGCCCCCGCAGCATTACCCTTACACTTCTCCAGCCAGGGGCATCGCTCCCGGAGTTATTTCTGGGTATCACGGACTCTGGCGTTGTGATCGGTCGGAGCCGCGATGGCGTCACTCCAGCGGTAACACCACGTCAGCTGAAGAAACAACACGAATGAGCCTTTGCTTCAGTATGCATGTGCCGATGATGTCGGCACATGCTGATCCAGGGGATATCTCCTAAACCGTGCAGGTTTGTGGAAGAGAGTTCCACATCCCGATTACCCAGTTTAAGTTACCTATTAATAGATAACATAGACTTAAGATCTAGAGATAGATGTTGATTTTTTTGGGCACCGGTAGTGTGAACCTTGTGCCTTTCTCGAAAAATATTTATGGACAAGATAATATTAAAATATTAGATTTGACTTTTTAGTTATTGTAACATTGTAATATTGGCTGATTTCTCTGAATCTGGATAGCAGCACACACATAGCCTGCTTACTGAGTTGTCACTTTGCAGATCTGGCAGATCTATGATATTAGCAAGTATTAGGAGACTTTTTCCCTGTGACAGCAATACTGAATTACAAATCAAAATAAATACATGACAGCTGATTATATGCGTGCGTCAAGAAAAGATATTTTCAAATGGTACCTGTTCTTGTTTCTTAGCATTGTCGTCTGTCACCAGTCTCTGTCCCATTTTATTGTGAAATTATAGTAATGGTTTTGTCTGACAGCTAGATCAGAAGATAGATTGTGGTGCCTACTGATAAAAGTTGGAAATTTATATTTTACTTTTATAAGACAAATATGCATGCACCTAATTTACCTATTATTAATATAATTGTTCTAGGTCATTTCTATGTTCTTTTATTATCATTAATGATAGTTGTAGATTGATTTTAATGGTGTATAATTACATTCTGCCCATTTAAAGGAAACTAAAAAAAAAAGCATTCCACTATTTAGCTTTTTATGTTGTCTACCAATCAACTTCTGCACAATCACCCTGTCAGATTTTTCCCACTCGATCAGCGCTGCTGACTAAGGTGTCCGTTTATGAAACTGTGAACAGCGGTGAATATATGTGTGTATATTATATATGTATATATATTATGTAGAGGGACTCTTTATTTTATTAGCATTAAGCACACCATCTGTCCGTCTACTGAGTAGTGATAATTTATCACTGCTTAATAAACGGACACCATGGTATTTCAGTAAATTTCAGGTACTGTAATCTCATAGATTCTGACGAATATATCAGGGGCCGTTCTCCACCATTTAAAGCGTTTGTAGATCGCTTCACTCCTCCAAAGGAGAAGCGATCTACAAAACTTTATAAACTGGCATCCAGAGGAGAAAGATCTCCTTTGTGAATTCCAGAGAATAAAGCAGTAAAATGTTTTCACTGCTTCAAAAAAGGACAACTATAGCCTGCAACACTGATCAATGTAATCTGACAGTGGGGAGGGCTCACTGTTGTCAAAATACAGTAGCTCAGCGGGGAAGATTTCCCCCTTCACATCGAGTACATGAATGGGAGAATTGAGTCAGTTTATCTTTCAACCCACTGGTTGAACAAAGAAAAATGACCAAATCTATGGGCTGCCTAATGCTATCAGAAACGACTTTGAGTTTTTCCAGGGCTTTATTTCAGCGGGAGTATGGGGAGAATGCAGTTCCAGCACCTTGAACGCTGAATGGGGTGCTGGAGGGTCTTTTGATTCTGGCTGCTGGGGGATCTATTGTCTCTGGGGGAACTTAGGTTGCTAGGGGGTCCCTTGTTTCCCAGGGGATCTACTTTTGAGGGAGGTAGAAAAAAAGTTTCCCCTCAAGGGCTGGACTTTATAGGCACAGATTATATGACCACATTGGGTAAAATGTATTAAATATTTATTATAGCAAAGTAGAACAAAAAACAAAATGATAAAAGTTGAATCATATAAACCGTGCAGCCATATGTCAATGGAACATGCAATACATGAAAATACATAATGGTCTACACATCATACAATGAAGAAATCCAGCGCGTTACGGAGACGAAACTCCTTCTTCAGGGGGAATCCACTGTATGTTTTATAATGTAATCTAAAATACAAAAGCGATTCATAAACTTATAGTGTTTTTTAATCAGAGAAGATTTTCAGTTTAATCAAAATGGCAAAAGATGCATATAAAGGCATAAATATTGAATACAAAAATGGCGGAGGTATACTTACATGAACGCATGGGGGTCCGAAACGGAGTGTCAGAAAAATAAATTGGGGTAGTATTTTGTTGTTGAGGGTCTATTGTTGCTGGTAGAATCTATTGTTGCTGGGGTGATCTATTTTTGCAAGAGGGTTTTGTGTCTCTGGGAGGTCTATTGTTTCTTCTGGGACCTATTGTTGCTGATGGGAACCTGTTGTTGCTTTAAGATCCATTGTTCCTAACTGCAGAGGATCGTGTAATCGGCAATGTTCGATGGCTCGGTTCTCAGTGCAGAGACACCGGGGGACAAATGCAGCATCAGACCGATGCTGCATCCACCTAGGTAAGTATGATTATGGGAAAAACCCAAACCAATACTTTAAGGTTGGTCCTGTAAGCATGTGGGGAGGAACTTAGAGCTTCATCTGCTTGCTGGTTTATGTATTTACTTGTCTAAAGCAGAATTCTTTCCTCGGTACAACTTAGTTGAAAAAACAAATATATATGAAATTGGTCAAGTAACTTAAGCCAGCCTTTGACCGATCAAAATTTTAATCCATCTGTGGGAAGGCTGGATGTACTGTTTTTTGGTATGATTACTTCTGCCGGCTATGGCTGGGAGTGATAATCATTGTATTCTGATGGCGTAGAAACCTTCCACTGTAAGAATACAATAGGGCAGCTGGAGGGATTCCCCCATTAACACAGATAGTGTTGAATCAAGTGATTGTCTTTCCTTTGTCTCAAAGGTAATACAATTGCCTAAGGTATGACAAGCCTTACTGTGGTCCAGATTCCACCTTGTCAGAGTTTGTTCATTTATTACCGGTAGTTTTTTTTTTTTGTAGCAATGGTGACAGCCTTCTCATTCCTGCAGTCTGCTCTACAACACTATGGGCCAGATTCACGTAGCCCGGGTGCAGCGTAACGTAACTGATTTAGGTTACACCGCCGCAAATTTTCTGTCTAAGTGCCCGATCCACAAAGCACTTACCTGGAAATTTGCGGCGGTGTATCCTAAATCCGTCTGGCGCAAGGCGGGCCAATTCAAATGGGGCGGGTACCATTTAAATTAGGCACGCTCCCGCGCCGGACGTACTGCGCATGCTCCCGCCGCAAATTTCCCGATGTGCTTTGCGCGAAATTACGACGCGCCAACGTTTTGTGAATCGCGACGTGAAAAAAAGACTTGCGCCGGGAAAAAAAAATGTAAAAAAAATTCAAAAGCGATGCGGGAAAGACGGGTATACTTTTACATGGTGTAGTAATTTTACACTTTGTAAAAGGTGCCCTATCTTTGCGACGGCAAACTAACACTTGCGGCGACGTAACGACGGGAAAACGTTTTGTGGATCGCCGTAACTGCTAATTTGCATACCCAACGCTGGTTTAAGACGCAAACTCCCCCCAGCAGCGGCCGCGGTACTGCATCCTAAGATCCGTCAGTGTAAAACTATTACACCTGTCGGATCTTAGGGATATCTATGCGTAACTGATTCTATGAATCAGTTGCATAGATAGAAACAGGTATACGACGGCGTATCAGCAGATACGCCGTCGTATCCCTTTTGTGAATCTGGCCCTTTGATTTTGCCTCCCATGTGACTGATTTGCTGATTTAAATAGCATTAATAAGTCTTTAGCAGACAATACTTAATTTGTAGTTACCTGGCTTGGGTCACAGCATAGTCTCCTTTTGGCTTTGAAAATAAATACTTGCGTAAAATTCTAGCCTTACTACAGTATAGTTAGCTTGTTTAGAGGTATTGCATATACATTAGATGGGAATAATTGACACTGGTTGTCCATAGCAAGCCAATCAATGCTAGACTGCAAGTCTTTTGTGACACTTGCTAAAATGTCAGTTTCACTGCAACACAAGAATCAATATGCTTATTTAAAGAGACGTTTGGAAATAACAAAGGACTTTAACGGCTTAGAGCAAAATTAAATGAAGAACATTCATCCTTTATATTCACCGAAAGTAATGAATTAGTTTCATTTAGAAAAGAAAAGTTTCATGGGAGATGAGTAAATGTAGCTATACCCTCAACAAACGATTTACTTGGATCAAAAAACACCAATTTACAAAAAATTGCTGACATAGTGCACATCTTTTTCTTCCTTCCATAGCGTAGCAATTACATTGAACACAATTAATTATGTTGTGATGCCAGTATGTGTGTGTGGGCTGCAAGTGAATAAAACCTAGAGGTCCCCAGGGTCTGAAGTGAGGCTGATTGCACACACTTGTTCTGTTGCCTGAGTTTATGTGGACTGTGTGGGTGCTCTATTTCCAAAACATTTCTAAGTGTTGAAAGAACAAGATAGTTGTGGTGGGAATTTATCCCAGTGCTAAAAGTAGAATAGATAAATATAGATCATATTTATTCTCTTGAGATGAAATGTTTCAGGGCATCAACATATGGTGGATGCAGTAAAAATATAACACTGATTTTAAAAACAATATTTAAATACCAGAGGGCCAGAAGGCCTGGCTCGCAGTCTCCGCTCTAATTCATCCCAAAGGTGTTCTATCGGGTTGAGGTGCAGTCCAGTCAGGTTCCTCCACCCTTAATTCGCCTCTATGGCCCCGTACACACGACTGAGTTTCTCGGCAGAATTCAGCCAGAAACTCGGTTCAGAGCTGAATTCTGCCGAGAAACCCGGCCGTGTGTACACTTTCGGCCGAGGAAGCCGACGAGGACCTCGGCGAGGAAATAGAGAACATGTTCTCTATTTCCTCGTTGTTCAATGGCAAAAGTCGGCCCGCCGAGTTCCTCGGCGGCTTCCACACTGAACTCGACGAGGAACTCGATGTGTTTGGCACGTCGAGTTCCTCGGTCGTGTGTACGGGGCCTATATCTTTATTGACCTTGCATTATGCACTGGTCCAAATCATTTGGTGGAGGGGGGGATTATGATGTGAGGTTGTTTTTCATGGCTTTGGCTTGACCACTTAGTTCCACTGAATGGAACTCTTTAGGCGTCAGCATACCAGGACATTTTGGACATTTCATGTTCCCAACTTTGTGGGAACAGTTTGGGAATGGTCTCTTCCTGTTCCAACATGCCTGAACAAAGCAAGGTTCATAAAAAAATGAATGAGCGAGTTTGGGGTGGAGGAACTTGACTGGTCTGAACAGAGTTCTGAACAGCTTTGGAATGAATTAGAGTGTAGACTGCGGGCCAGGCCTTCTCGTGCACATTAGTGTATGACCTCAAAAATGCGCTTCTGGAAGTATGGTCAAACATTCCCATAGGCACACTCCTAAACCTTGTGGATAGACTTCCCTGAAGAGTTGAAGCTGTTGTAGCTGCAAAGGATGGGCCAACTCAACATTGAACCCTATAGACTAATGCCACTTACACACGATCGGTCCATCCGATGGGAACGGTCTGATGAACCATTTTCATTGGTTAACCGATGAAGCTGACTGATGCCTACACACCATCGGTTAAAAAAACAATCGTGTCAGAACGCGGTGACGTAAAACACAACGATGTGCTGAAAAAAACGAAGTTCAATGCTTCCAAGCATGCGTCGACTTCGGTTAGGTATCCATCGGTTAAATTTAAAACAAGATTGCTTTTTTTTAACCTATGGATAAATAACTGATGGTGCCCACACACGATCGGTTTGGTCCGATGAAAACGGTCCATCAGACCGTTCTCATCGGTTTGACCGATCGTGTGTATGCGGCATTAGACTGGAATGTCATTAAAGTTCAAAGGCAGGCATCCCCTATACGTCAGTGCTTCAACACCAGGACAACTTTTGAAATGGCAAAGACATCTGTGTTGACAATGGTTCTCACCTTGAAATTGAAACTATATGTGGAAATCATAAGATAGAAAATATGGAATTTCCAAACAGCCAAGAAATGGAAGCATCCCTCAAGCACAAAACTCCATTAGAAGTACATTTTTCTTATGTTTATAAGTGTTTCATGGAAATAGACTGTTTTCAAAATGAGCAGATGGCCTGTACACAAGAACTGAACCCTTTTAAGTGTAAAAGGGGGGAAAAAGAAGACCTGGCCCGTGGTGATGCATTTGATTTCAAAAATACATCCTAAGATTAGTGCCAATATGAAAGCTGCGCTTCTGTTGAATTGTACGAGTAAACACTTGACCTGTTTTGTACAGTGTCTTGGTGTAAGTGCCTTTGGGTATGTCACTTTATGTCAAAAGTGGCAGCGTCAGGCTTAATGGAGCATTAGCACAGTCTTGATTTTGTTGCCAGCCGCAGACTTTTGTCCCGCAAAACTCAGCCTAAATGGATCGAGCCCCAGGTTCCCTTTTCCATTTCATTCTCTGCTAAGATCTGGTGGAATAGATTGAAGGTTTCTGTGTAGTTCATTTCACACAATACGCAGCCATATCAAAACATAGAAACTCAGCTATGGAAACCACCTGGCACGGAAAGCGAATAGTACATTATTGCTGTAGATGGTGATCCTTAAAGTTAATGGTTAGTGACTTTGTGCTGTGAAGCCTGCACATTACCTGACAAGTATTGTAAGAAAAGAGAAAAAGGTTTCCCTTTCTCATCCATCAGAAATATGACTATAATGTGTATTTGCCTCATTGGTCCGTTATGCAGACATAAAATGTCTCACTGCAGTTAACCCTCGTCACTGCTGCAGAGGCCTGAATCTTGTTGCTTTCAGCATGCTCTTGGAGGCCATTCAAATCCTGAATGTGTTAGGCAGGAGGGGATCTCTTATTATTAGTTTTAGAAAAGGAAAGAAAGTGTTTGCATTTCGAGCCAGGCCACCGTTTCCTGGCAGTATGAAATTACATATGGATAATAGCCATGGTAGTCTAGATGGAGTACAATTTGCTATAATTTTAAATAGCTTGAACATTATTCAGAATCTTGTGCTTTATATTAGACAGAGGTCTGATGCTACATCGGTGGCTCTTGACCTATTTTATGTAAGGAACAGGTTATTCTATGTTCTAATTATAAAGGATAAAGGGTGAGCTTTGTTTTAAATGAGCAGGAACAGTTTCAGCCTGTAAATGATTCTTAATTCTGTACCTATGGCTTGCTGACCTCGTATTTAATAGTCCTATGCTATGAAACCTACTGGATCCATGTTCCTTGGATTTCAATTTTTACATCTGGTCACCTAATGAAGCAAAATGAAGATGAACACAAAACCCTTTTTTAGGAGGTGTATCTTCACCATTATCCATTATGCTCCGGTTTTACATTTTAATATTGGTTTTAGCACAGAGGATTTTCCCAACACAATCTTCCTTGTACTTTCATATGTTCCTTAAAGATTGCTGTATTGAATGCACAAAATTATTTTCACTCAAAGACAGGAGAGCGCATGTGATTCTTAATAGCACAGAATTATGAGATATGAGGCTATAGAACTCCCACAGTGTAAGTAGAATTTGGAAGGCAGGTGCAAGGAATTAAAAAAAAAAAAATAATCCAAATATCACAAAAGACATAAATGTCTGATATCCAAACTGAAGCCTTGTACACACGTCCGAGAAACTCGATGGGCGAAACACATAGTTTTGCTCGTCGAGTTCCTTGTGAAGCCGCCGAGGATCTCGGCGAGCCCAAATTTCCCATTCCCGTCGAGGAAAAAGAAGACATGCTTTCTTTTTGGCCCGACGAGATCCTCGACGGTTTCCTCGTCAAAAAGTGTACACACGACCGGTTTCCTCGGTGGTGTGTACGAGGCCTAAGGTGTCAGGTGATTATTCAGTGAATTTGTGGATAACATACAGTAAATGTACACTAAAGAGCACAGTGGGGTTGATTTGCTTAAGCTGGAGCATTCAAAATCTGGTGCAGTTCTGCATAGAAACCAATCAGCTTCCAAGTTTTTATTTTTATTTTTTTAAACAAGCTGGAGTTAGAAGCTGATTTGCTACCATGCACAGCTACACCAGATTTTGCACGCTTAGGTTTTAGTAAATCACTCCCAGTGTATATTCATAATAAATTATTGGATTAGCCAGTCTACAATGGTTAATATTAACTGAAGACTCTATAAGTACTACAAGTGTTATGGAAAATGACCTTTAACATGAAAACAAAAGCAAATCAAAATATTTGACAATCTTTTTGAATTGTTGAATAGCAAAAGTGCTTTATAAATGTGAATCATGTGTTGGCAGATCTGACCCATTTGTTCTCTATGTGTGCCTAAAAATAAAGTTAATATTTATTTGTGGCTTAGGTGGCTAATTATATTTAGATAATGATATAAATATGTCACATAACTTAAAGTTGTTGTAAAGCCTTGAGGTTTTAAGTATGCTGCATCTGTCCCCCGGTGTCTCTGCACTGAGAACCAAGCCGCCGAACATCGCCGATGGCTCAGTTGGCTCAGATGGCTCAGTTCTCACCCAAGCAGAGTGATGCTGACTGTCAGCCAGCATCGCTTCCACTCTACTTCTCAGTGCTCATTAGAGCGCTGATCAGTAGAGGGGTGGGAAGCGGCTGTCTCAGCAGCTCGCTGAGACAGCCATCAATCAGGGCAGCTGGTTGATCCAGACTTGGAAGTTGGGATGACACGCTGCCCCGACTGATGGCAGTGACGTCAGCGGAGAGCGGACTTCAGACCGCACCCTGCTGAAAACGGGTCACACGAGTGCAAAATAAATTGCACCCCTGTGACCCTTAGGAGAAGCCCAGACTAAAAAGCCCAGGCTGGACATATCCTTTAATGTATTATATGCATTAAGGTGAAAAACCTGCAGCTGCCCCCCAGACCCCCCCCCATCCCACCTTTTCTTACCTGAGCCTGATCTCATCTAAACCTGATCTGATCTGCACAAGCGCTGTCACTCTCCCCATTGGACAGATTGATAGCAGTGGGAGCCATTGACTCCCACTGCTGTCAATCCAAAGCTGTAACATGGGAGCAGGGTTCAGGGCTGAGTCTCGCTGTCTGTGTCAATGGGAGCAGCAGTGGGACTCGGGATCGTGCTCACATAGGTGCCTCAATGGAAAGCGGCTTTTTCGTGGGGGCACCCGATAAACATGATGGGGCTTAGGAGCGCCAGAGGGGGACCCCAGAAGAACAGTATTGGGGCTGCTCTGTGCAAAACTATTGCACAGAACAGGTAAGTATAGGCATGTCTGGAGAACACTATTTTTTCTATGAATCTTGAGCTGGGAATCACAAGAACACTGCAGCTACATCAATGAATTCAGTCTGTATAGGCACCTTTATCGAACTACAGCCAAGATGTATGTATTAAATGTGCTTTATAAATCTTACTTTGTTCCAGTCAAAGGCAACACCACTTGCATATTTTCTTACATATTCATACAAAAAGTAAATTATAAACAAATAATTTCTCCTCTTTTTCTCCCACCACAAACCATTAACGTTTACAGCTGAGTATGAGCCTTCCGGCACGTAACTGTTAGAACGATTATTGGGGAAGACTAATGCTGGTATTGAGATGTGCCCTGCTGCTGTTCTCTCCAGCAGATCTTGCCATGGAGCTGTTCTATGGAAAAGCTAAGGGGCTAAACACCCAGGCAGGCTAATGAATCTCCAGCAGTTCTAAGGAAGATTTAGCTCTCCTCTGCGTTTCCTGTTTCCAAACCACCATCTAGTTAATGGTGATTTTTTGTGCTGCCAGGTCTCTGCCGTATTTATATTTATACCATTTACCTTTCCTGCAGACACTCAGGCCTCGTACACATGACCGAGTTTCTCGGCAAAAACAGCAAGAAACTTGCTGGGAGATATTTTTTTGCCGAGGAAACCGGTCGTGTGTACATTTTCGTAGAGGAAACTGTCGAGAAACTCGACGAGCCAAAAAGAGAGCATGTTCTCTATTTCCTTGACGGGAATGGAGAAAATTGGCTTGTCGAGTTTCTCGACAAGCCTAACAAGAACTCGACGAGCAAAACGATGTGTTTCGCCCTTCGAGTTCCTCGGCCGTGTGTACGAGGCTTCACAGTGGAGAAAATTACAAATGATAGTTAATTTTTTTCAAACCAAATAGATTCAGCAGGTGGGATGAGTCTGAAGCCACCTTGACTGATTAACAGTGAATTCTTTGCATTCTGTTTTTCTCTTTAAAAAAATAAATACAAAAGAGATGAATGCACATAAAATCCCAATTCTTTTAGAAACAAATGCATGTGCTCTGCCCTTTCTTTATGAAGCCAGCAGTGAAACATAAGGGTGAGGGACAGGTCACTTTGCAGATAGACAGTCCCATATTAAAATGTACAAGAAACATTAGCAGACACAGACTTCAGCCAGTTGTCCTTGTCAAATGCAAACTCTGCACTCATTTTTATTATTCCTTTCCTCCAAGAAATAAACCTCGGAGAGTGGAGGGGTCAGTACAGGGAAGTTACTTATTATGAAAAACTTGATTTTTTTTTCCTTCCAGACAAGGACATTCCAGTGTCTTATAAATACATTGTTTGAATTTTATCATTCGTGAAAGGCAAACAAATGCTCTGGGCCAGATTCACAAAAGAGATACGACGGCGTATCTCCTGATACGCCGTCGTATCTCTGTTTCTATCTATGCGACTGATTCATAGAATCAGTTACGCATAGATATCCCTAAGATCCGACAGGTGTAATTGTTTTACACTGTCGGATCTTAGGATGCAGTACCGCGGCCGCCGCTGGGGGGAGTTTGCGTCATAAACCAGCGTCGGGTATGCAAATTAGGAGTTACGGCGATCCACAAAGATTTTTCCCGTCGTTACGACGTCGCTAGTGTTAGATTTCCGTCGCAAAGATAGGGCTTCTTTAACAAAGTGTAAAGTTACTCCACCATGTTAAAGTATGCCCGTCTTTCCCGCGTCACTTTCAAATTTTTTAAAAAAAAAATCTTTTTCCCGGCGCAAGTCTTTTTTACCCGTCGCGATTCACAAAACGTCGGCGCGTCGTAATTTTGCACAAAGCACGTCGGGAAATTTGCGACGGGAGCATGCGCAGTACGTCCGGCGCGGGAGCGCGCCTAATTTAAATGGGACTCGCCCCATTCGATTGGGCCCGCCTTGCGCCGAACCTGTTTACGATACACCGCCGCAAATTTCCAGGTAAGTGCTTTGTGGATCGGGCACTTACTTGGAAAAATTGCGGCGGTGTAACGAAAACGGGTTAAGTTACGTTGCGTCGCCGGACTGTGAATCTGTTTCTAAAGATAATTAATCCAAAGTTTTCTGGAGATTTTAATAAGGGGATTTTTTTTTCACGCCAGTAATAAGGCCCATAGACACAATCAGACTTTTTGACAGCAAATGTTCGACAGGCCTGTTTGATCGGACAATCAGACCATGTGTACGCTTCATCGGACACATTTACTGTGTATTTCATCGGACAAATGTTCGCTGTGCAAACAGACTAACTTTCCGGCAACACATGTCCGACGGAGGTTAATCCTATCGTGTGTACACAAGTCCATTGGACTAAAGTCCAAACACGCATGCTCAGAACCAATGCTAAAGATCAGACAACAATAGCAGAAGTTGCCCACAGGGTGTCCGTAAAGAGCTTAAAATCACGTGATTTGGTGAAAGTTGGCTGAAAAAGTCCTGCCGTGTGTATGCATGCAAAGTTCACGGCCAACGCCCATTCGGAGCAAAATCCACGGAAAAGTCATATGGAAGTCCGATTGTGTGTATGAGGCTTTAGGCATAGAACACCCTGCCAAGCCTTGGAATTGTTTAGAGGTTCCAAAAACTGGAGCTCAAGTCACTGAAATTTCAGGATTCATAGCTCTGTTACACATTTATTTTTTCGAGGAACAAAGCAATAGTGATTTATATGCAGAAATAATTGTACATGGTACATTTGTGTTCAACCCTTTGAATCTACTGCAGTGGTTTTATGATGGTGAGAACAAGTGATACTAAAGTTGTTCCACCTTTAAAAAGTACCATAGTTAATGTGTCACCTAAACAAAAACCATCAAACTATGAATACTTCCTTGTACTTATAACACCTCACCTAATCCTAAACATGGACCTGCACTTAAAGTAGAAGGTCTGCTGTTTTGTAGAGAACATCTAAAAATATTTATTGGGTCTAAGCTGTACCCTAAAAGGTTTTGTCTTGAATTCTTCCTGGAAAAATGGCAATGGGCTTCCTGTTCCTTGAGAGTCATAGCTGGAGATGTATGTTTGTTGGGAGAGTGCATCAAGGGCAATGTGCTTGCTAGTCTTATGAGATTTGATGATGTCTACGACTGCATACTGTAATCCTGGCTGCAGATAATGCTGTACAAAGGAACTTGCAGTGCAAAGACCCCACTGCTTATTCTTCATTTATTGTGTGGACCTGTGCTTTCTGCACCGCTGTTGCTGTTTCTTAATCATCAGTCATAAGGGAGGAAGCTCTGACATGAGAAAGCAAAACCCTGCCTCTACCAAGATGGCCACGTGCACACCGAGACACTGTGCAGCACAAGGCTAATCCTTTACCATCTGATTTAATTCTATGTTACAGCTTCCACAGTTTAGATCCTCTTTTTGATTCCTATATATGCCTCCTAATGGCCATATCACACTATTGGTGATTCTGCCACTGGCAATTCCTCATTAGAAGTAGTGGTCTCAACTAACATTTTCCCTAATTGTGTTTTGCTCTGTCATTGGGTGTAATCCTGAAGAACTTGCTTACAACAGGGTGTTGTGCCTCTGTTCCAGCTAATGAATAGCTAGCTGTAGCGTGGTCTCTTGGTGGTCCTATCACTGGTAATGTATTGCTGGTGACAGGATTGCTAGTATGACATAGTCCTAAAAAATAAGTCCAAAAGTGAGCCCCTAACTTGTAACTACCTCCCCCAACATTTTAGCTTGTATTAATCACCTTAATCAGTATTAATCCTGTGTCTGTAGCCTCTGCCTTTTGGTTAACATATGAATGCTTTAAATGTTTTTAATTATGTTTTTGACCTCATTGGGAGGATTTATTTCTGTTTCGTTAACTCCAAAACATGCAAATTGGGATGAGGGATTGTCACTGGGCCAGAAAAGCACAAATAGCAATAAAAACATTGTTAGAAGTTCTAACCCTTCTTTTCTTTACTAAAAATTTGGATTTCATATGACTTCCAGGAAGTAATAATACATTTCCCCAAATAGTAATACACGCCTTAATACATCCTCCCTACTCTACCCAATGCATGATCAAGAGATCGTGCTAAGAGATAATTTTTTAATCCCTATAGTTCCTAGCACCCTCATTTTATGACAGCCCTATAATATGAATCTGTTGGAATGCAAATGTTTTGTTACCCTCTGGGATGCTCAGAGAAAGGGGCTGCAGTCCTGCCTAGGAGCATTTTGTGAAGCTTGCTGAATGTACAGTAGGTGTAAATTTGTATATGACATTCAGATTAGAGGTGAATTAATTGAACTTTCTTCTGTAGTACATCTGCAGTGTTTTCTGGGCAACATTAGTGGTTCGATCAAATAATCTTTTATCTGGAATTAAAATCTCACAGGTAGAATATCAGGGTAGAAACTTTTTTAATATCTTTCAAAACCAATGCAACTATTTTGATCTATTATTTGCAAAGAATGTCAGTTTAGGATATTAAGTATAAAACAGCTCTGGTCTTCACCCCCTTGTGAAAGCATCACAGTGCTTAAATACACTTCTGCAGCATCTATTGTATACCACAATTAAGTTTATAATAGACATTATTTATTGTTCTTTTTCTTAAATACTCATAATAAATTCCATTGAGCCAAATACTGAGATAATAATGGCACTGACAGCAATTTTAAATCTCTAGCCAGAGGTTTTATTGCATGTTTTACCACATTCACTTAGTCTGAGCACAGCTACTGTATATTAAATGTGTATATTAAACTTTGTTCACTTCTGCATAGAGCTCTGACATGTGTTCAGAAACCTTAATAAAGGAATGTTCGCAATTTACTGTGTTTTATTACATTCCTTATAACAACTTTACGGGTTTCATTTCAGTACGATTTTGTAGAACTTTTGGAAGGCAGCAGATTAATTTCAAGAGAAAAACGCAACTTGCTTGAATCTGAGAAAGCAAACCGTCTCCCAAGATCTGTCAGTCTTCATGAAGCTGGCTTCATCCAGTATCTTAACTCTGGAATCTGGCACATTGCCTTTTATAATGATGGAAAAAACTCTGAACTGGTTTCTTTTAATACTATTGTTATAGGTAAGTTCAATCCAGTAAGTGTGGTTTCCAAATGACTGTTATTTTGTTATGTAATCACTGGATCTATATGAATAATGCTGAGCAATATTTAAAGGTACTGGTTATCAACCAAGAGGTCCCATGTTTGAGGACACCTGTCATGGGATTAGTGTGGGGACTGCCAGTGCTGATCTACTGCAGAAGTCCTTGGGGTTGATTTACTAAAGGAAAATTGACTGTGCACTTTGCACTCTCCAAGAGCAGTTGCTCCGGAGCTTAGTAAATGAGCAGAAGCTGTGGTGACTTCCATCAGCCAATCGTGTGCAAGAAAAAATGCATTTTTTTATTCTTTTTTTCATTTTTCTTGCATGTGATTGGGTATGCTTTGCTAAGTGAAGCTTTACCTCATTTACCAAGTTCTGGAACAACTGCACTTGCAGAGTGCAACTACACTTTACAAAGTGTACAGTCTTTTCGACTTTAGTAATTCAATCTTCTTATCTCAGAATACCAAAGTCAAGAATCAGCATAACAATCAGGCTTCAACAATGGCGGACTACATATCTCTTTAATGGCAGTTTTAATTTAGGGCTGATTTTCTGACTGGCTACTGTTAGTGACTGCACCTTTAGATTATTAAATGAAGGACTCAAAGCTTTGGGTTTGCAAGGGCAAATCATTTACTACGTGGCCATTTTCTGCATGATACTTTGGTTGTCTTGCAGCTCGACAGAATTAAGGTCTCTGATGAATGACAATACCAAAATTCCCGCCCCTGAGGTGCCTGTTTTATGAATTTTTATATTTATATACCGTCTTTTGTTTTTCATACTCCAGATGTTGTGCTGTTTCTGACTGACCTCCCAGCTTTACTACTATCTCACAAAACAGTTATTAGACTGCATTTGAACCTGAGCAGAACATAAGTATAGCAAAATCTGGGTGATTTAGAATTTTTTTTTCAGCCGTAATACAGGCAACGGACAAGCATTTTTGCATGTGCATCAATCTTCAGAAATTTGTTTTTTTGGACTGGGCAAGGGTAAAAAAGCAGTTCTATGTGAGGAGAGCAGTCAGGCACTAACATGTATACAAATGTGAATATCACTCATTTACAGATGCACCGATTAAAGTCTAAAGCCTCGTACACACGCTTGGTTTACTCGGCAAGAACCAGCAAGAAAACTGCTGGCAGAGCTTTCTTGCCGAGTAAACCGAGCGTGTGTACGAGGCTTTCAGGTTTCTCGACAAGAAAACTGCCCAGAATCTAGACGAGAAAAATAGAGAACATGGCCTCTATTTTCTCATCGTGAGATTCTTGGCAGTGTTTTCTTGCCGAGAAACCCCGAGAGTGTGTATACTTACCTGGTCGCCGTGGAAACCTGCACATGCTCGAAATGACTTAGACGCATGCACGGTGGCTTCCTAGGCATAGGTAGGGTGCAGCAAGATGGCGGCGGCATCGATTGTGACGAGCGCACGCTCGTTGTATGCGATGAAGTCACTGCGTTCTTTCCTTTCGAGAGAAACGCAGTTCTTTTGAAAGGAGAGTCTGTACACTCGGGCGGCAAGAGATTCTTGCCAAGAATCTTGTTGGGAAAAACAACAGTTTTTTCCTGACAAGATTATTGCCCGTGTGTACAGGGCTTAAGGCTAAAAACTCCTGAATACCCAAAAATACTTTTTTGAGTGTTTTGCTTAGAGCATAAGGCAACTGAACATACCAGTGTGAAGAAGAAAAATTTGAAAGAATGTGATTCTGCATGTTGAGTGTAGTCAGGTGTAGGTATATTGTTTTGCATGCAGTTACTCCACTCTTATTGGGTGTTTCCAACCTCACTAATTTTGGCTGACAGTCTCATTCTAGTCCTGATAGGGAAGCAGCAGCAAACATAGAACAATACCACTGGCATTTCAAAATCTTATATGCATTAGAAAAGAAAATACGTTATTACATGAAAAAATCAATAACATCAGCAACAATCTGTATAAAGTCAGTCTACCATCATAGCAGGTATGAATTTTATCAAGGCCATGGCATTGCTTCCTCATAATGGAAAAATGCAGTAAACAATAATATGACAATAATTTGACTTGCTTAATGGAATTAGCGATTGTAAGGTAAAGCAAGGCAGCCCAGTTCACACTGTTCCATAACATATCAAAAAAATTTTTTTAGCTTTCTCTCCTGCTTTGTATCATATTGAGTGTGAGGTCAAAGTGTACTACCTACTGAAAGAAATGACTGACGTGCATTTATGTCTGATCTAATTACTGTATAACTATCTGCAAAGATGGTGAGCAGGAATGTCATTTTGAATTAGTCAAATGGCATTAAAAATATTCCGCACACAGGACATTCTTGTCATAGCAAATTGAAACTTCTAATCCTGTCCTATCGCAGGCAGCAATTACAGGAAGTAGTCAATATTGGCTTTTATTTTAATAATTAAGCAACTTCTGGAATACCTGGCCGATCAGAAGGCCTGACAGCTTTGTAAGGAATGAAAGAAAAATAGAAATCTGTATTGCAACAACTCAGCAGGTCTTCCGTTTACTGACTTGTATAAATAGTCTCACCAAATGTGTTATTTACAGATTCCGTCGTGGAATGTCCCCGGAATTGCCATGGAAACGGCGAGTGTGTTTCAGGAACTTGTCATTGTTTTCCTGGATTTCTAGGCCCCGATTGTTCAAGAGGTACACAAATTACTTTTCTTTTGTTAAACAAATATAGCTAAGATGCTGGTACACAAGCCGTCACTATTTCAACAACAAGTAGCTGACATACTTATTTATTTGCTTTATCCTTTGTTGTTTTGGTTCTATAAAATTTGCCACCACTTGCACACAAAAGAACTAAAAAAAAAATAACCTAATTCTTCTTTTCTCATGTTATTTTTCACAGCGGCCTGTCCTGTGTTGTGTAATGGGAATGGTCAATACTCCAAGGGACGCTGCCTGTGCTATAGTGGATGGAAGGGAACAGAGTGTGATATCCCTAGTATTCAGTGCATTGATCCTTTGTGTGGAGGCCATGGAGTTTGTATCATGGGATCCTGTGCGTGTAACTCAGGTTATAAAGGGGAGAACTGTGAAGAAGGTAATCATGAAAGATATTCTTAATCCTATTGTTGTCAGTTTGACATACTTAGTAGGTGATAATAATATTAGTATGGTTCTGTATGGCCTTCCTAATAATGTTTTTATATTTAAGATAATGTAATCCCAACATTTCATATTCCTGCCTGTTGTACCATGTACTTGTATGTAAAATGTATCGTGCTCTCTTTGCATTCATTCCTTTGTGTAAAATTTGTGGAATCCCTGACAGTCCTCCTTCTCTCCTATGAAAAACTGACCAGGCTAGGCATGAGAGCATAGTGTTGGCCATTGTCTAGCTATGCTGAAAACTCATCCTGCTCTCCTCCATTGATCAGACTTGTTCTGACTTGATCCCAACAGCTCAGCGGAGGAGATAGCTGGATTATTCTTGCATGGTTAGTACAGCGGCTCCTACTGAAGCTGTCTTTTTATTTTATTTTTCACAAAAAAAAACTGTAGTGTGTACCCGGCTTTAGAGTAAGAACATTAGACCACAGATAATTTGTTTACTTTAGTTACTATACCCAGGCACATATAACAGTACAGTGATTTTAAAGAGGAGTAAAGGATTTTTTTCCCCCAATCATACTTACCTAGGTGGATGCAGCATTGATCTGATGCTGTATCTGTCCCCTGGTGCCTCTGCACTAAGAACCGAGCGATCGAACACCGTCGATCACTCGGTTTTAATGAGGCCTGTGAGCAGAAAGCTGTGGACTGTCAGTCACAGCTCTCTGCTCTTCTCTCTATACTCTCTCTGCAGAGCTCTCTCTGCTCTTCTCTCTCCTCGCTCACTGGAGCACTGAGCTGTGGAGTGGCTCAGCGGCTTGCTGAGAGCCTGAGATAGGTGTCAGTCCAGGGATATGGCGGATCCAGACTTTGTGGTCGGGATGATGCGGTGCCTGATACGGTGCCTGGACTGAAATTGGTGAAGTCAACAGAGAGCATACTTCAGCCCGCTTTCTGCTGAAAACGGGTCACAGGAGTGCAAAACGAATTGCACTCCTGTGATCCATAGGAGAAGTACACCAAAACGAGCTTTAGCCGGACCTCTCCTTTGAAGGACTTGTACCACTATTGGTACACATCCCACATTGTGTTTTGTTACTTATTAACACAATTTGTGCTTGCATTTTCAATAGTCCTGTACTTGTATATAGTCTGAAAATGTATTTGTGATAACAAGACTCTTTATAATTCATACTAAGGAGTAAATGTCCCATATAGGCTTGCTTTGGCAACATAACCTAAATACTTTTGGATTATCTTATGAAAGATTCCATATAGAAGAACTGTGGTGTCCTAAAAAAAAAAAAAACATTAACCCAATGCATTTTACGCTGATCCAGGATCTAAATCTCACTGAAACATGATACATGGCTTTCGGCACTACTAGATGTAATTAGGAAATCTGTGATGTTGTTATGTGGAGCACAGACCATTTCGTCTTAGCTTCTTAGAAAGGAAGCCACCATTTTCTTTCCATGATCAAATTGTTTTTATTGATTTGCATGTGAAAGCAATGCAATTAAGTCCTTGGAATTAAATTTTCAGACCATTGACCCTACAAGTGTAACGTTTTATTGAGTCAAATTGCTGAATTAAGTCTCATCATCAAAAGAATGTTAATAGCAGTGCAGGAAGATGTGAAGTATTCAGCTGATAGATTGCTGCATAATACAAAACAGCATAATTATACTCTCATAAAACCATATAGAAATACGGAGGGGGGGGGGGGGGGTTTACCCATAACTATCTAATTTTAATGTGCAGGTTAGACAATAAAAAGTACATATATAACTGACTGACAGTACTGACACTTTTCCTTATATTACATTTGTATGCGTAATACCATTTTGTGTTGATTTGTAATATTTGTAATATTAAGGTTAGCCTTGGGTTATGCTTCATTTATTTGAGTAATCTTGCCTAAACCTGAAGTTAGGCATTCAATAACAATACATGTGTAAGAAACAATTAAATATGTAATTGATAACTGAGAATATTTACTCACCTAAGATTTTTAAAACTACCATTTGTGTTTATTTCTCTGTCTGTTAGCTGATTGCCTGGATACATTTTGTTCTTATCATGGAGTGTGTATTCATGGGGAATGCCATTGCAATCAAGGATGGGGTGGCACCAACTGTGAAATACTGAAATCAATGTGTCCAGATCAGTGTTCTGGCCATGGGACCTACATTCAAGAGTCTGGAAGCTGCACTTGTGATGCTAATTGGACAGGACATGACTGCTCAACAGGTACAAAATTGTATATAATACCCTTCTTGTTTTTTTTTATTATGAGGACCATGTTTCATCTCAGCTGTCAGTCACATTTATACTTGAAAAGATAATAATTATAAATTAGTAAGGTGTTTGTTAATCAATCTACTGACCTCTTATGCCGTGTACACATGATCAGGCTTTTAAACTCTGATGGAATTCATTGGAATTTCCACCGGAAATTCTCCGATGGGCATACACACAGTCGGAATTTCCGATGGAAAAAGTTTGTCTGACTTTTTCCATCGGATATTCTGATTGTGTGTACGCTGCATTAGACATTCCTAGCAAGAAGCCTAGTGAGAAGTTTGTGTAAGGTTGCATCATCTTGAAATAAGTGATAGCATGGATAAGACCCTTGTTTTATATTTTGCTTGCAGTTTCCATCAGTGTCAGTTTTACTAAATGGTAGAAAGAATCAATAAAAAGAGATTATTTAAAAAAAAATGGTAGTGAGTGCACATGAGCACACCTTCCCTCAACCTTGTAGAATAGTCGGATTGCTCGCCTATGTTGACTTGATAACATCTTTCTTTTCTAGCTATGCTCATCCAAATATCCTCAACCCCACTTCAAATTCTGCTAGTCTGCTTGCACACAGTGAGATTACCATCAATGTATCTTGAGGAGACTGATCACCCCTGTCTGATCTTTGTGCACTTGGTGGCCAATGTCCTCAATGTCCCATTTGTAGTTTCAGTTCAGGTGGTGCTGATGTCAAGTCACTGCTGCCAAATTTAGTGGGAATGATAATTTAGAGTGTGGCAGTGTATTATCCCACTCGGTTATGCCTTTTTCTGCCCCCACTTTCTCTCTCTTCAGCTCAGCACTTGGAGAAGCTGCAAGTATGTAACAGTGGAAAAGTGTCCACCAAAACAGAGCTTTTGGCAGATTTAGTTCTGCAAGATGCCTTGTGTGAATAGCATGTGATGAAGAGTCTGCTGTTGAGGCAGTTTCATAAAACATCTTTTAACCAGTGGTGACTGACCGACCTTTGATAAAAAATTTAAACCAAAGCAGAGCACGGTAAACATAAAAGACCATATTGTGGAATGACTTAGATGGAAAGAAGAAATATTGGGGGTGCTGGGGGATGATGATGTAGATGGACTTTAATTCCCAATAGAGACATTTTTTGCCTGGAGTTTGTGTCTTCTTGTGTTTACAACAATTGAGAAACACGTTAGGTCAATAGACCTATATCCAACATGAGTTCCAAAGTATGTTGTTCCATCTGTGCAATTAGAGTGCTGTAAGCATTGGATGTATGTTGTAAAATTCTTTAAAGTTTATTATTGGGCCCTTGTACAAAAATCAGTAAAGCGCTGTACATTTATGTACTCCAAAATTACCGATTCCCAACTAAATTAATTGTCTATTGTTCCCTTACACCATCATTACTCATGAAGGCAATAAGGACATTTGTCTGATAATTTCATAACAAATTCATTAATAAATAATGAATACAGCCCTTTGTTTTTGTAATATTTTCTTCATTCAGCTGCCAGACTGTTGCATTATAAATTCCATCCGAAATAATGGCATCTCAGGGAAGTATCACATATTCAAAATTCATTATAAAACTGTATACATATTTATATACAATAGAAAACCTTAATTTTGGTTTATAATTCACCAGCTGTGAAGAAAGGAAGAATAGAACCGCTATCAAAACTCTCTGGAAATAGCCTACAGCATGTAACATTATGAAAATGATGCTGTTTCCTTAATCCTATAGCATAAATTCATCCTGGAAATTGTATGCATCACATGATGCATCAGCAATAAGAGTTAGATATTCAATAAGCCTTGCTGTCCTGAGTTATAACTGGCAATGTACTTGTCACAGAGAATGTGCATGCTAATTTAAGACAGGCAGCATGTAAACATTTAACTAGTCATGGGAAAAAAAAACTTTATTTGCATTCACTGAAGCTTTTATTTGATATTATGTGCCACCTGAATAAATGGAAATTACTAAAATTAAATCTTACTGCACCTTTTTACATTTTATTTCTATATTCCAGAACTACTTATCCTTTGTTGTTTATCATCCAGATTTGAACTAAAGGTGCCCATAGACAGTAGAGAAAAGCCAGTTAATAAACGTGATAATAATGATAACCGCAGTCTCCATTTGCAGACTGCACAGAACACCCACTTGAAGTGTACATGAAAAATCTATTTAAAAAAAGGTGAAAGCTGGGAAATCTGAGTGATACTTATATACAATTACTCTTCTTCAAAGGGACTATAGTGTAATGGAGGGTAGGCAGCTCTAACCATAATAAGCTCAGCATACTTACACATTATGGCAGCCTCCAGCACAGTTCGGCTATCCTCTGCCATGTGTACCAGGTTTAATGTCCCACCTCTTTGGTCATTGGGCAGCCAATAGTGATAGAATTCTAGTGCATGTGGGCTTAAAGCGGATCTCCACTCTAAAGTGGAGTCCCGCTGATCGGAACCCTCCCCCCCTCCGGTGTCACATTTGACACCTTTCAGGGGGGAGGGGGGTGCAGATACCTGTCTACAGACAGGTATCTGCACCCACTTCCGGCCCTACGATACGGGCAAAGGACGGGTTTTTTCTCCGCTTCCCGTCGCCCCCCCGTTGTGTGCTGGGAACACTCGGCTCCCAGCACACAGCGGGAGCCAATCGGCGGGCGCAGCGCGACTCGCGCATGCGCCGTAGGGAACCGGGCAGTGAAGCTGGAGCGCTTCACTTCCTGGTTCCCTCACCGTGGATGGAGGGGGGAGCAGCAGGGTGACGAGCGATCGGCTCGTCATCTGCTGCGATCACCGCTGGACTCCAGGACAGGTAAGTGTCCTTATATTAAAAGTCAGCAGCTGCAGTATTTGTAGCTGCTTGCTTTTAATATAGTTTTTTAGTGGCACATCCGCTTTAAGTTATATCATTCCTGCACCAGCTCCATTCTAGGCAACTTACAAATACCAGGTGGGTACACTGCATTATGCATGTACCAATGACAGTGTACACAGGAAAATAATTTTGCAGAAGAGTCATGCAGTCTTGTCTGTCCAAGAATTTTATCTCCCAGTATTTTTTTTTTATTTCTAAAGAGTAAAGTTTTGCTTAAATATCAAATATTGAAATAACAATTGCTTATGTCTTTCAGACAGTGGCATCTTAGTCATAGTTAGTAGACATTAGAATCATTAAAGCAATTCAACAAGATAGAAAACTTTGCTTGATCACAAATGTTCTCCTTGGTGCCAGGATTGCCTGCATACTTCTCCTTCATTGCCCTAAACAGGCCATAATTAAAATCACTTGCCGACCACAATAAGTATATATATGTTGGTCTGCAAGTGGTTTACCAGAATTATGGCTAAAGATATCAGCCATAACCCCCCTGTATAGTTTTTTTGCAGCCAGTGGCTGGCTTTCTCGTGAAAGCAGTCCGAGTGGCTCATGAGCCGCTAGAATGCTTCCTGAAGCGAGGGGGGACATTCCCCTCCTGCTGCTCGCCAGTGTTTCTCGGCCTTACTGTTTCTGCCAGTTCACCAGAGAAATGATCAGACAGTGCGGCCAGCTGCTCCCATAGGCAATCAAAGAGTAGATACGGCCTTGGAGGCTTTAAGTGACGCCATGATGTCATTTTGGGTCCGAGCAGGAAGTACATTTTATTTTATTTTTTAAAGCAAAAGCATTTTTAATCTTTTGCTTTTAAATGTAAAGAAGAGATGTAATAAAACATGGACGATGTTTGAACCCAGATCTCTCCATAAAGAGGACCTGACATCCTCATTTCTATTACAAAGGATGTGTAATAGAAATAAAAGTGATTTAAAAAAATTAAATAATTAAAGGGACAGTGAAAAAAAAAAAAAAGTACAATAGATAGGAAAAAAAAAATGAAAGCACCCCATCCCTCCATGCTCATGCACAGAAGTAAATGCATTCATAAGTCACGCTTGCATATGTAAGCTTTGAGGTATCGTTAGAGCAGTAATTCTAGTGCTACACCTCCTCTGTAACTCTAACCAGATAACCTGTAAAGGCGTTTAAAGTATCGCCTATGGAGATTTTAAAGCGTGACATGTTATGTACCTGCATAACATCATCTTTCACATTTTTTTTTTTTTTAACAGAAGAACATGTTACCAAAAAAATGGGGTATATATTGTGTGTTTTTTAATTAATTCAAAAAAATCCCCAAAAATTGCGTTTGAAAGAAACGCTGTGCGATTACCGCTTGACATAAAAAATTGCAACAATCACCATTTTATGCCCTAGGGCAGTGATGGTGAACCTTGGCACTCAAGATGTTTTGAAACTACATTTTCAATGATCAACAACAGAGTGCATGAGCATTATGGGAAATGTAGTTTCAAAACATTTGGGGTGCCAAGGTTCGCCATCACAGCCCTAGGGTCTCTGCTAAAAAAATAAAAATGTATAATGTTTTGTAAAGTGTTTATAGCCAAAAATAGTGATTTAAACTTGTAAACAACAAGTGCCAGAATAAGCCTGGTCGGCATGTGGTTAATCCCTTTCAGGGGAGAAATTGGCCAAAAAGATGCAGCTGACCATTAATTAATGTCTACAGTGAACTTGACGGATATGGCATATCTTTGGCCCAACAGTTACTGAAGAACCAAAAGTCCAAGCATGATTTTAGTTATGTAACCCTCAGGTCACATTTAAAATATCTCTATAGCACCATTCTGTGCAAAATAAACAAGTATAGAGCTGATGTTTGCAACATTAAATGAACAGACGCAAAGTGTTCCCTTCATGCCTGTGCTGTAGGTAGATTTGTTACCTTTGACCATTTTGGGAGCTATCTACTTGCCTATGGCTTTTTGACTGTGTATAACTAACTAGTATTGTTTAGCTCCTGAGGATCACACTGTAAAAAGACTGCATGTGACAGACCGATTCACAACATCTGTAGGCATTACCTATAAGGAAGAACAAAGGTCACTAAGGGCTTGCAAAGCCCAGATATCCATAGTAACCATTCATATATTATCGTCTGTGCAACACTTCTATTACGAGTGTAAAGCTTATAGGTTTGTGGAATACCTTACTCTATACACAATTCTGTACTTTGCCCTTTGTTATAGTATAAACTCAGTGCTGTCATCTCCCTGCTGCATATATAAGTGTACAGATCTCTAAGGTTTTTCAGTTTGTGGTATTTTCAGTGCAGCACTTATTAAAAGTATTCTTATTAAATTGAAATAAAAACTACCTTGACAGGTTCAGCTATAAGGACACCTAAAATTAATAAACATTTCAGGGTTAAGCGTAAGTCTCCCAGGCATTAGATATTAATTCCGCTGAGCTCTGAATATTGTTTGAAATGCATATACAGGCGGAAGCCAGTGACAGTAAACACGGCTTGTGCCTACATTACCTACATGGATGTAAGCTTTTATAGCTGCCTTTATTGAGACAACTAATGCTGTCTTTAAAACAGATTGTATATTTTCTTTTTAAGCATAACCTTTGAGAAGCACATAATCTTAAAAGCAGGAGGTGACCTTCAGACATCTGTAATCATGATGTAATAAATCTAAGCATAGTGAGAATTGGTTTGTTCTCCTGCTGGAGGGAAGAAAAACTTCCTTCTCAGTGTTTAGGTTGAAGATCAACACAGCTTTCCTCTATCTTCATAAGCAGTCATTCCATTAATTAGACCTTCAATTCCACTTGAATTAAATTAGCTCTAATTAATAAGTTCATTACAAAGATTGACGCATCGTGTTCAAAGCTTGTGTGCTAAAAGCTGATAAACACCTTCACCCTAATGAAAAATTGATTAGATGGAACAAAAAAGGTACTGGTGAAATAAACCCCTCTCTCTCCCACTGTCAAGTTGATATTCTCAAGCTTTGAAGTTAATCAAGCCATCACTGTTCTTTTAAAAAGTAACAGAACCTGCTGGAGACAGAAATGATTTGACATAGAAAACTGAAGTCTAAGAATGCTTTTTCGTTTTGGTCATCTTCAAAGGTGTGCGCAGCCTATTGCATTAGGGAGTGCACCCCAAATGTATTAAAACATAGACGGTGTTGGTAGG
This sequence comes from Rana temporaria, assembly GCF_905171775.1. Classification (NCBI taxonomy): domain Eukaryota; kingdom Metazoa; phylum Chordata; class Amphibia; order Anura; family Ranidae; genus Rana; species Rana temporaria. Next base: position 557,938,133 of record NC_053489.1, read on the forward strand.
GCAGTGGGTGGTTTCAGTAGAGCAGTGTACTTGTCAGTAGGGCAGACTTTGTCAGTAGTTTTTTTTTTTAGTATTTTGTTTTTAGGGGGGGGGGGCTTATGGTCATCTTACTAATAGTGTAAAAACGTACGTGGTTTTGGTATATGTTGTATAGGACTAGAGACTATGCATCTTCCCTCATATGGTGAAAGACAAAAGGCAGGATGCTTTAGATGGCAGTTGGACATCAGTGGCATTTGAATTTGTGGAATGGTGTTTGTTGCACTTTGGAATGCATGTAGGTCTATCCCAGACTAGGCAGGTATCTCTATTTTATTGCATCATGTTTTCTTTTATTAGCAAAAATGAAGGTATTGTGCGGACAATATACAGTACGTCATAAACTGCAGTTATATCCAATCTCTCATAACAAATGTGTTTTCTTTTAAACTATACTGACCTGCTAATAGTGTTACAGGTTTGGTCAATAAACGTTCCTCTCTACCATACTGTTGTCAGACAAGTCGGTTATTTAAAGCGGAGTTCTACCCAAAAGTGGAACTTCCACTCATTTGTCTCCCCCCCCTCTGGTGCCACATTTGGCACCTTATCAGGGGTGACAGAGGAGCAGATACCTGTCTTTGACAGGTATCCTGCCCCCACTTCCTGGAGCAATGCCGTGGTGCATTATGTCAGCAGTTCATCTCGCTCCTCCTCACTCCTCCTTTCCTCGCTGCTGGCCCAGTAGGAGAGCTTAGCGGTGCATCGCAAATGTGCAGTAGGGACTTGGTGTGAAGCCATAATGCTACACTGACGGGTTCCCTTACCCGCAATGGCTGACAACAACACCTGACAGCTGATGTAAACATCAACTGTGGTGCCGACATCGCTGGACTCCATGACAGGTAAGTGTCCTATTATTAAAAGTCAGCAGCTGCAGTATGTGTAGCTGCTGGCTTTTAATTTTTGCAGGGGTGGGCAGACCTTCGCTTTAAGTTCTCTTTAATATCTAAGATAATGGTGCAAAAGCAGGGGCATTGCAAAAGACCTGGGGCACCCCTGGGCATACCAGGGAGAAAAATAATGTGCCTCGACATGTGCGCCATGTTGAACAGAGGGTTTTTGCCATGTTGCTCTGAGCACAAAATCTTGTGGGCGCGCTCCTGAGTCATACACTTGGTGTCCATAGACGCTGAGTGTATGACTCGCCCCTGGCACCCACGTCATTGGATTTGATTGACAGAAGTGGGAGCCAATTGCTGCGCTGCTATCAATCTATACAATTTAAGCCAGGACTCTGTGAAGAGAAGGATGACAATTCGGGGCTCAGGTAAGTAAAACAGGGGGCTGGGGTGCGGAACACTGCAAGGTGTTTTTTCACCTTAATGCATAGGATGCATTAAGGTAAAAAAAACACAAAGGTTTATAACCCCTTTAATTCCTTGCACACACGATCGGAATTTCTGATGAAAAAAGTCTGACTTTTTCCATTGAAAATTCCGACCGTGTATATGCCCATCAGACTTTTTCCATCGGATATTCTGAGGAATTTCACATGGAGAACATGTTTTCTTTTCCTCCAATGGAATTCTGTTGGAATTCCGATGTGAGTTTGGTCGGGCAAAAGCCTGATCGTGTGTACAGGGCATAAGAGGTAAAGGTTGTTCTATATTTTGCCTACATCTTCACAATGCTAGTCTCTTTTGTGTATTAAAGACTAGTAAAATGCAAATGAAAGGGAGACGACTGTAGGTGTGCTGTGCACATGGACCTTCATGCCTGTGATTTTCAAAGTGCAGCTTCAAAGTCTCAATCCCTAAATGCTTCTGGCTGCTGCATCCTTGCCAACCAAAGTGTTATTGGTTAACATTTGCTACTATACACGGTGCACATTGCTGAGTAGGGGCTTTAATGTACAGATCAAGGCTCTAATTTTTTATTTCACCACACTGTATCTGTATTGACTCATGTACATTTCCTAAATGTATGCAGGTATATTTTAAATTGTCAGTCTGGCATGCAGTGTATGTATTAAAGGTGACAGGACTATGACAGAAATGGGTTGACGAATAAAGTGCAGTTTAGTATAGATTCTAGAAAGCACGATGGTGCAAAATTCAGTCTATATGCTTTATTAGCCAACTTCCACAAAACTGCAGTTTCAGTGATACAGATAAAAAGAGATTTTTTTCCCCCTACATTGTAGCTGAACGTGTTTAAAATAACAGGAACACCAATGATATTTATACTGGACATTCTCAAAACAACAGCAGCTTAAGTTACTCGTACACAGGCTGATCCTGTCACTCTGCACATTTGATGATTGCCTGAATAAATATCTAGCTGAGTTATAAGCACAAGCAGCTTCAGTTACACCAGATGATTGTCTCCCAATTCTGCCAGTTTTAACTGGACATTATAGTTGACATGCCATCAGACCTTCAAATACATTCCTGGCCAATTGATGCTGGAGGAGCATAGAATCTTTTCTGTTATTTGCTGACAGACTCTTGTTCCTTTGAGAGAGAATTGTCTTTGGATTCCCGCTGAGGACAATGGCAGCAGATTTTGGAAGACATTTATGTGCATCTTGTGTTATAGACAGATCAACCTAAAGCAAACCTGTGACCAAACAAGTGAATGAGATATCACTGCCCCAATTATGTTTAAGTACTAGCAGAACCTAAATGGCAATGGTATCACATGAAAAAGAGACTCCTCATAAGATTTTTAAAACTGCTGGAACCTGTCTGAATCTTCTATGGCTGTGCGCAGTCCTCCTATAATGACATCAGTGCCGCTCCTTGCATTATTGTATGCATATGTAGTGTGCCCTGGTAATACATCCTCAAGGGACAAGTCCATAATTATCTGCGCTTATGGGATGTCCCCGGTTTTCCGGGAAGACCGAAAACATTCAGCAATGGAAAGGACTAACAGCACAAGAGAGAATGTGACTGTCATAGTCAAAGCTCCTTTTCCTAAACTGTTGGTTTCACCATTTAAAAATTAAATGCCCGAATGAATTCAAGCTCAAAACTTTGAGAATGATGTTTTAATAATTTATAAATTAAGATTTTTTTTTTTTTATATTTGGCATTTTATTGATTTTATTATCTGTGGAAAAGCAGAGCTTAATTAAGTTACATGTAATTATTCTTTAGAATTGGGAAATAGCAGTAGTTAAGGTAGCGTAATCCCTATAGGTAATGTTGCCTATATTATCCTGTAAAAACCCAAAGAAAATGGTATGATCATTTTCAGTGAAATACAACACACATTTATGTTGTTGATCTCCAAGGACTTTCATTCCCCAGGACAATAGTAATGACACAAACACCTTCTCTGGAGAACAAAACAGAGAGAGCATTTTTATCTGTAACAAAGGCGATTGTTATTTATATGCACTTTTAAAGGCTGATGGGTACTATAATTCACTAGCGAAATGCAAGTAGACACTGTTAAGGAATTAAGAAATAACTACCTACCAGTAGATCTTTAATTTTAGGTGAAGCGGTGCTTTGCTGATTCAGGGCAAACTAACAGATTCACTTTAAAGCTGACCCCCGCAGCATACTCCATTTTCCATTTTTCCCTGAAGGGAGAAGAAAAGCCCAGTAGTTCCAGATATGGGGATCACCTAACCCACGCCCCTTGCTTCCGCTTGACATGAACAACCTTTTTTTGGCAGTTGACAACCTCAATTTAGGCTCAGACTAGGATTGGTTTGAACTGACATAGGTCTGCTTGTCCCTGCTTCTGACATGAAGCAGAGTGGATTGGTAGGAAAGGAAAGATAGTATAGACTTCTGCATAGGCTGGCTATATTATGAACCTGTTGCTTTTCCCTGCATAGACCCTGTTCATTTGAAAAGAAAATTAGGGAGGTGAATGATCGCATTGTTTTCGTGTTTTGCAAAGGGAGAGCATTCGTGGAAGGAATTAGGCATTGTAGATACCAATTATTGTCCAAAAATAAGTCTGACAGGCAAATATTTCTGAAAAAATGTTGTGTTTGGAGACATCAACCCATCCTCTATAGTTTCAGTACCTGTTACTGTTTCCTATTCTAATTGTGAGTTGAACAGAAGGGCAAAAGTGCCCCCTAGGGTAGCTTTAAGTATACACATTTTCACCTGTTAAATACATAGCAGGATCTGGCATATTTATGGCAACATGTAGACAATATCCAAAAATGTGAAGACTTGTATGTATTGAATATGTTGATATTTGAAAAGCATGCAAATATCCTTGACATGTAACTCTCCAACCTAGTTTTTCAACCTATTCCTCTAAAGACTAGTGATTGCAGATGCATCACTATACCCAAAACAAACATCTGTTTTAGGTGGACTAACCTTTTAAGTCCACTTGCCTGGTAACTAAGATAAAAAATCTTAGTGCTTTTATAAGATGCAATTTATGTGATCGTAATATCACAGTATGTGATACATATAGCCTATTAGAAGAGGGAAATATATTTTTTGATCCTCTAGACATCTACTGTATATGTCAGAATAGCATTAAGTATACATTTACTTCAAAGAAAAAAATGGCAAAAAGCTTGTCATATAACCAGCAAGAAAGGTGCATATGTAAGTGCAATCATAGAGTGTGTATTAATCAGCCAGCAAAAAGCCTCTTTCTAATGACTGATTACATTTATAAAAAAAGGTGCCCAGATGCATAGATTTGCAAAACACATGGAAACCAGTCTGCACTTACAAGAAAAGGTACCAAAATGGATTGAGATGTAGAATATGAATAGTTTTTATGTCTGTTAGGTATGCGCTACCTGGGATATCAGGACAAATGCAATTTTCACAGCACGTAATGCTGCACACAGAAAATATTGCAGAGGACTGCAGAGAGCAGTACAGCCCCAGAGCAGATAAAAGGAATTCAGTTTTTGTACAGTATAACTTATCATATGTCATACTTAATGAGCTTTTGAACTGGTTTTGTCTGTATATATTATTTTAAGTGAGTCTTTTGTGACTTGGAAAATAGGGGTTTACCTAGGACTGAGAGGTTAATCCACAAATGTCACAATATAGAACAATAATGATATGGAAGCCCATTACATTCATCTGTGATATGTAATTATATAACTATGGGTTTCCTGAACTTTAACTTTGCAAGCCTATTAGTGCTATAAATTACTTGAAGGCAAAATCTCTATTGAAGGGTGGGTTAAGGGTTTACCTGCAATACAAATGATCTAAAGTGTAAAGTCCCATGTGGAACCAGTAGATCTCACTTACCACAGGGCTGGTGAGTGAATAATGGGTAGTTCAAAGTTTTTTTTTAAATATATACAGCAGATGCATTGGTTTTCATTTCTGGTGATTCCCTTTCTATTCCAGTCTAGTCTTATTTATATAAATACACACAAATGTATATACTCATTTTCAAAATTGTACGGTGTACATTACGAGACCATTGTAGCCTTGTTACTCTTATAAAAAAAAAAAAAAACACAGGTGAACTCTATGTTATGCCCTGGTAGCTTTTGTAATTATTGAAATCAAACCACTGCTATGTCTAACCTACCCATATTCCTAACATTTATATTTACTTTGTGTAGAAATCTGTCCAGTTGACTGCGGCTCTCATGGTGTCTGCATGGGTGGATCATGTCGGTGTGAAGAAGGGTGGACAGGACCTTCCTGCAACCAGAGAGCATGTCACCCACGTTGCTTGGAACATGGTACCTGCAAAGATGGCAAGTGTGAATGTAACCAGGGCTGGAATGGAGAGCACTGCACAATTGGTAAGTAGTAAATCTACTTAGGATATTTCCATTGTCATCTCAGTCATGCATTAATGATCACCTTCTACAAAAGTAATCTTGTGAGGAGACCTAACCATTTGTGTAAAAGCAATGGACCTTTCCACGTAACGTAATTCTCTTTGTCAGCTTGCTAATCATTTGCATGCACAATGACATTTAACATATTTTATTCAATAAATACTAGTTTCATTGCATGAGAGTATGATGTTGTATACAGTCCTATTATTTTATGATAAGGTTTATATAATGAAAAGTACAGTACATTTGTCCTTCCTTCTTCTTTAGTAATAGGCTTTAGATTTTGTACTATACAATGCAGAATACCCAGTACCCAGCATACAGCAATAATAATGGTAACGGGGCTAGTTTGTATATCACATATATTTATACTAGCAAAGGATTTTAAGCTTTCCTTTTCAGTGCTAGATGCTGTGTATATTTGAATTTAAACTGTTCTTTTTTTACAACACAAGAAGATTTATAACACTAAAGATCTTAGCTAAATCTACAAAACACTATAGCACAGACACACACTCGGGCATCTTTTGATCAGTACAGTATATTATGAAGGCATGCATGCCATTCCCATGAAATGAAAATTCAAAAACAACTTATCTTTGCAGGCAACCATTATCTCTCGTCCGAATTCATTTTTTGACTGTTTCTTGATAAAATGAATATTTGTATATGAAGATATATGACAGATGTATACAGTTATTTATACAACCAACTTAAAGCATAATATATCAGTGTCACTTACAGTTCCGGAACCTGTGTAAATGACTATATTTAACCCAATGTTGTTCTACGAGGGTTGAACTCTTCTGTGACTTTGCAAAGTAGCAGCCATATAATAAATATATATATTTTTTTGGATATGGTGGTCTAAAGCAGCATATTTTAACCCTGGGTGACTTCTGAGTTCTTCAGGGATGCCTTGGAAAAATGCTTAAACATTGCCCCAAAGTACCCAAAAAGTGTCAAAAGCCAGCAAGTGGATCAAGCCTGCTTTTTTTGTTATAAATAACCATAAGTTTGGGTGCTGTGTGGACCACAGGATGACATTCTAACAACTGATGATGTCATTGATAATGAAGACATCAGGCACCTGTTCTTTGCCACTCCCCTGCCTCTCTCCTCCTGCATTGACATCACATTAGCTAAGATAGGGATAGAAATTGAGGGAAAAAATAAACTCTAGAATCCTAGTCAGTACCAGCGTGCAAAGATGCATTTGCAATAAATCACCCCTAATATTGTGTGCCCTATGTGTGTTGATGCTTCTTTTTTTTTGGCCCACATACATACATTTACCAAATCTATCAAATTATTTTTTAGGTTTGTGCCAGAAACAACTGTAGAGGTTGTTTGATGACTTAAAACACTCATATGGCCACAGTATAACTGCATTTGCAGACCCAACCTCTCCATGGGATCATACTGTATGTGACCTATACTTTCGGTGTTAACAGGTGAAACCCTGTCACCTGATAAGTGGCACATGATAATGTCAAAAACTGAACTTCACCATTGTGAAGTTGTTGCCACTTTAAAGAGTTTTTATTATTTGTATTCAATTTTGAGATTGGGCTCACTGTTATAAAAGACGACTTAATGTGTTTAGTGTTAAAATCTCTTTTTCTTAATCAGGCACATAGTAATAATCAGTAATGTACTCCAAAAAAGGGTTTTTACACTACCATAAATCCTATGCTTTTTATTTCTTTGGTGGGGGAAGGGAACTGGCCTCCATGTTTTGAATTGAAAGCAGTGAGGCTTTGTACACACGACCGAGAAACTCGTCGTAAAAGAAACATAATTTTCCTCGGCGAGTTTCTTGTCAGGCTTGTCAAGAGTCTTGTCAAGCTTTCTTTGCGTACACACTGTCAAGACAAAATCTCATCGTTCTCAAACGCGGTGATGTACAACACGTACGACGGCACTATAAAGGGGAAGTTCTAATCCATTGGCGCCACCCTTGGGGCTGATTTTGCTAATCTCATGTTACTGCGTGTTAAGTAAAAGTTTGGTGAGAGACGATTCATGCTTTTCAGTCTGTTACAGCGTGACGAATGTGCTATCTCCATTATGAACGCTACTTTTACCGAAGGTGCGCTCCAGTCTCATACTTTATTCTGAGCATGCGCGGGTTTCTAAGCATACACACGAACGTGTTTCTCGTCATAAACCAGCCCGACGAGAAACACGACGAGGAAATAGAGAACTTGTTTTTTTTTCGAGATCCATGACAGTCTTCTCGACGAAAAACATACACACGACCGCTTTCCTCTGCAAAAAAGCTCTGCCACCGAGTTTCTTGATGGATTTTGTCGAGGAAAACGGTCGTGTGTACGGAGCCTGAGAGATTTCAGCATTATCTTGTGTCCATTGTATAGCCAATAACCACTGTGTACATGTGAAAGCAGAAGCTATTAATAGGTGATTGTAAATCAATGTAACACCTCCGAGTTTTGGTATTTGAAAATGCTATTGATATTGACCTCATATTTGTATACAACAGGATAGTTATTGCTTTCAAGCTGCTAATCCCATTCCAATAAGTATCATACATTGCTACACCGTGGGGTTGATTTATCAACCGAAAAGAGCATGTTCACTTTCAAAGTGAATTTCCGCTCACCTTAGTGAAAAAGATTAAACAAAGTGAAAATGTACTTTGTAAAAAAATACCCAATTATTTACAAAGGGAAGAAAAAACAGGGTTTTTGCTTGCACATGATTGGATGATTTAAATGGGTTGTAAAGGCTTGTGTTTTTTCACCTTAATGCATCCTGTGCATTAAGGTGAAAAAACACCTGGCTGTCACGGCCCCCCAGCCCCCCCATTTTACTTACCTGAGCCAGTTCACCTGCTCTGTGTGTCCCCCGGTGTCCTCGTTTATGCAATGTCCTCGTCTATGGATGCCGAGTGTATGACATGGGAGCGTGCCCGCAAGGTAACCCCCTCAGGAGAGAGCTTCCCAGACGGGGTTTGCTATTGCGGGGAGGAGCCGCAAGAACTGCCATGGGACCCCAGAACAGCAGGATCGGGCCACTCTGTGCAAAACTAACTGCACAGTGGAGGTAAGTATGATATGTTTGTTCTTTTTTTGTTTTTTAATTAACCTTTACAAACACTGACTTTAAGTCAGTTTTGTAAATGAGGTGAATTGATGTATCGTGTTCAAGCAAAATCCTGTATTTCTATTGTACGCTACAGGACACAGGGACTGTAGTCATATTTTTTTTGAGTTAAATGTCGCTACCCCCCCCCCCCTTTTTTCTGTTTTGCTTGTTTTTTTGTTTTTTTGTTTTTTCCTTGCACATAATTGTGTATTCTTTTGCAAATTGAATTCTCACTGTTTCACTGCATTCACTAAGGTAAGTAAAATCTTACTTAGCAATGTAAAAATGCTCTATTCTAATAAATCAATGTCATTGCTTCAGATTGATTGGTTTTAGTATCTTCTATCAGCCAGTGACCTAAATGTAGAGCACAACAGCAGAATTGAATAGATGTTAGATACATGATTAGCTTGCTTTGTGTGTTGTTGTTCTGGGTTCGATTCCTACCATAGACAATACCTGTGCATTTATATATTTCCCCCCTGTTTGTAGGAATTTCCTCTGGGTGCTTCAATTTCTTCCCAACAATCCAAACATGTGATGGAATGGATTTTTTTTTTAATTAGCCTTACTGTATGTGCTTAAATGTATGACTATAGTAGAGACATAATAGTAGATCCTTGGGAACAGATCTGGTTTTAGGGCATTTTGACCACTGCCATCAATGAGTAAATCTTAGAACATGTTAGAATTCTGAGACTTGCTTTGTCTTGACAATGTGCTATATTAGTAAACAAGATTTTAGACCTCTTAATAGTTTACTGAAGGAGATCACTCTGCATCCATGGTAGGTAAAATCTAATAGGAACTCATCTTTTACTAAATAATGAGAATGCAGTGGGCTATGGGGTGAAGTAACTGACCAAATATAGAAATACATTGTTTTCTTATTAGGTCCTGCACTTGTGGAGAGGAGAATTTTAAGCAGATTATGCAATTTTCTTTCCTTCCATCACAGATGAATGAAACAAACAAAACTGCTTGATTCCCCTATCAATACAGTTCGGGTTGATGGGGTAATCCCTCCCATAGTGACAATGGTCAATGCTGGAGGCTACAGCTGCCAGCAGTGATCATGTGCAAGAAATATGACAGGCTGACTATACTGAAGTTGATGGATCGTCTTCAGTACAACCAGCCTGCCCATGAATGGATTGAATCTCAGACAGTCCCTGCTAAACCAGGCTAGATTTAATCCACCTGTGGCTTTACTGCTTGAGTGAATTAGTAAGGGATCCATTAAAACTCTTTATTATTTTACCCATATATCTTCAGGGCAGAGCATATACCCACCCTGAGTTAAAGCAAGGTCTACCCTGTTTAATTGGTAAAGGGGTCCGAAGGGCCAATATACCAATGTATACTATGTGTACAGATTGATTCAATGTATAGGGATCTGTGGCAAACAGTTGCTTGTATAGAATCTGGCCAATCTGGATTAAATTCAGGTTTGGAGGCATTGACTCACCCATCACAGACCACTTTTTTTACAAGTTCCTCTAATAGACCAAGTTGTTCATAAACAGTGTCAGTTATAGGGTAGAAACAAACCATTTTACCATGACAGGGGTGCTCACAGTTGTCCTCTTTATTCATTTATGTAAAACCCCTTATCCTAAAGGTTAAAAAATGTTGTTGTATCTACTTTAAAATGTTTCAGGAGTTCTGCTCTAATTTACTAGTCAAGTCTATGTAAATATGCTAGTGCATTTAAAGCCCCGCACACACACAGGCCGAATGTTGGGAGACAACGGGCAGTTAAACAACAGCTCAGCGGGGGAGTTTGCCAAACTAACCTCACATGGTTATTACAGCAGCTCCAAAAGGAGCTGAAAAAAACTGTAGTGTGTACCCGGGTTAACAATTATCTCTCCACAGATTAACAATACTGCTGTCAAAAAGTTCCTCATTTGCTCCTCTACCCATAGTGGAGACACCCTAAGATTAGAAGTGTGTTTCTGGCCAGATTACCACGTGAAAATAAAGTTAAAAAAAGCCTAATAAAAAAACGAATGCAGCCATTGGAAAGCTGCATTACATTATAATTTTATTTTTGTATTTAATAATGCTTTAAATCTTTAGAGATCCTGCTAAAATAAGATACATTTTATTTTAGGTGCATTTTTCATTATATTTTCAATATTTGCGCTATTTTCCTAATCCAGTCCAAAATTATTCTGTATTTAAATATGAATTAATATGCAAATTAGCAAAGTGTAGCTGACAATGCAGCTATTTTTTGTATTTTAAGAAATAGACCAGAAGGCTTTACTAGTGTAATGTACTTGTTTTGTAATCACCGGTGTATACATACGGGCAGATAATGTCGCAGTGGGATATGATTTGTGATTTATTAACCAGGGAGGACAGGATTTTGTATAGTTTGAAGAGTGACAGTTTTCTGCACTCCCTAGATTTGTTTTAAATAAGGTCTCCTCCTAGTTTTACCTTGACATCTGTTTGCAGTGAGCATGTCTTTTAATGTTGGGGGACAGATTAGATGGTGAAGCTATATTAAGGCATGCTCTCAGAGGGGATATTTTGTGTGCAGTATTAATTAATGCAGGATCCTTATTAATATCCACTTTTCTCAGAGTCCCTCTTCTCTAGCAGCTATCAGTTAATTTACACAGTGCACTAGAAAGGGAACATAACTTTGCCTAATTACATAAATGTAGCATGTTCCAGTGCAATTACTAGCTTACATGTACTATAGAGGAAAAAAAACTAAATATGTTATAAGTAAAAACAAATAAAGTGGTATACATTTAATCTGCTCACACTGCCTAAAGAGAACCACCCAGCCATTTTAAACCTGTAGGGGTCTATTCATACCAGTTGTGGTGGGACTGTGTTGGGTAGCTTTTCCAGCACACTCCCAAAAAATGCTTTGTCTTATATGTGCTTGGTTTAAACCACCATGTTGTGGTGGTGTGCAGTAAACCACATATATCTATAGAAATGATGCACAGCTAGCATTGCATTAAGTGTGTGCATATAAGAAATGGCAGAAAGAGGCTGGAGAAAGATCAAAAGTACAGCGAATGGGGAAAGAAGAAAAAGTGCAAAACATGACAATTGTTTATAATCCACAGTGCACACTAAATGTTGTCCCGTTAGCCAAAGTCAAGTTTGGGAGGTTGAGCCCTTAGTACCAAAGGGAAATCAGAGGGCCTTACAGAGAAAATAAATTAAGACAACATCATTTGTCCATACAATTGTTTCTCTTACATATACTAGCAATTGTGTGTCCATTCCATAAACCCCCTTGCAGCATGGTTAATGTGCATTGTCAAGGAGGGGGCATGCAGGCACATTGGTGAGGTAGTAACCAGGGGGGAAGGAGTGTTTGGTGTGCAGGTGGGCTGGTGAAAATGAGAGAGAGGTTTGTTTAGTGTGCAGGTGAGACGGGAATGGGATCGTTCAGCATTAATGTTATGCAATATAGTGGAGAACTGCAGTTGAACATGCATGCAGGTATGGTATTGAAAGTGTGTGGCGGTAAGAGCAGGGATGACGAAGGGGTTCAGCATGTACGCTTGGTGGTGAAATCCAAGGAGGGTTGGGTTAAGTGTACAGGTGTGGAGGTAAGAGCAGGGAAGAGGAGGGGTTCAGCATGTAGGCATGGCGGTGAAATCCGGGGAGGGTTGGGTTAAGTGTACAGGTGTGGTGGTAAGAGCAGGGAAGAGGAGGGGTTCAGCATGTAGGCATGGTGGTGAAATCAGGGGAGGGTTGGGGTTAGGTGTACAGGTGTGGTGGTAAGTGCAGGGAAGAGGAGGGGTTCAGCATGTAGGTGTGGTGGTGAAATCGGGGGAGGTTTGGGGTTATGTGTACAGGTGTGGTGGTGAGAGCAGGGATCTTGACATCAACTTTGAACTTTGCTTTGCTGTCAATTTGGTTGGAAATTTTTGCCTATTGAGAAACATTACCTGAATATGTAAACAACTCCATCAATAATTGTTTTAAAAAGACTGCTTATCTGGACTAGATATATTATATAAAATATAGAACAGAAACATGCAGTCACATGAAAAGTAAATCATTTTAAGAGACATTTCAACAATGAATATTTATTTGTGTACACATTTTAGTAGAAGGCATTGTTAAATGCTTCCCTTACAAAATGATATGCTTGCCTTCTCTGCTTTAAGGGTGTAACATATATGTAAAATATATACAATGTATCAGTTCAATAAAGAGTATTCACGTTGACATTAACAGTCTTTCTATGATCACTCAGTAAATTGGAGGAAAACTAGTGGGAAGAATAGATGAATGTTCGATATAAATATCAGTTAGGTATACTCTGTTCAGCTGATCCTTGACAATATAAATACTTGGGCAACTTAAGATGTGAGCTGAAGTAAGAAACTGTATGGGTTTAGGCGAGCGATAATTACACTCTAATCGCACCTTAACACCTATACCTAAATCAGTTTATTGGATTTGTCATTTAGGCTTACTCTCTACATATGAAACAGGCATCCAGTCATGCCTTTTCTAATGCTTCACAACATTTGTAATAATAAGCAGTGTAAATACTTTTTTTTAAATCTGTTTCCTAGGGGTCATGTGTCTTGGGCGCTTGGTGAGTAATTCCAAGAGCAGTGAAGTCACCCATAGGTACCAATGCTGTAGGTTTTATCAAAGTCTCTTTCCACCAGCCGCAGCAGCCACATGGCACCCAGAGCTTTGATTAAAAGAATAGTAATAAAGTATCACAGAGGGTGTGCAGCATTAGAGAAGGCAAAGTGGATGCAATATTTAAAGCTTACTTAGTAGATAACATTTCCTTCTTCTTTAATCCTAAAACCAAGATTTGTAATATTGGATGTAATAGCTACATTGGTTCTCTTTTATGAGACTTTTTCCTTTATTTTTCACCTTGTGGTCCTTCCAGAAACATGTTTATAGACTAAGGGCCATTTTTATAGTGGATCTGACAATCAGCAAACATTCTCTGCAGTTGAATCTTCCATCTTCGTGTGGTTTACATGACAGTCACTGATTTTCCACCAGAGAATGTTTAGTGAAAGTCACATTCTGGTACAATGTTTTTATTGACATAAAAAGGGAAACAACACACACAACAACGGGGTGGGTGGAGAAGAGAGCGGCGGGCAAGAGGCCCAGAAACAGAGGGGAGGCAAAGAGGAAGTGGAAAAGGAAAAAGAGAGGTCCCCTAGGCTGGGAATGGGGTCAAATTAGTTTGAGAGTCCTAGACTGGTCAGGTGCAAAGTAGGGAATGCATAGGACCACCATGGAGGGTTGTCAAGGTGTTCTTTACCTCCGGAAATGAAACAGCCAGGCCCTTGCTGTTGTGTGTTTAGCTGAAATAAATAGGTTTGTGGCTAGTTACAGCTGGTGATAGAAGAGGCCCTTGTGGAAAGTTATGTGAAAGAGGGAAGATAGGTATCTAAAGACCCTAATCCCACGAGACGGGCAGGACCACCATATATGTATTTCATCTTTCCGCTGACCAAACCCCCAAAGCGTCTATTACCGCAGGATGGGTTTGACTTGGCAATGCAGGCTGGAACCCATTACCAACATAGGAGAACCTTATAGGCTGCCTCCAACGTGACTGTGTTAAAAGACCACTTTGCTATGCTGGATCAGGCTTTACTCCAGTCTGCAAGGTCTATGGGAAACAGTTGACATTCCAATTTAAGCACATAGGAGAGGGTAGTAAAGGTGCTGCTGGCGGTGAGTGAGGGGTAAATTATGGAGATGGTGCCGTGGGTGCCTGTGCAGTGCTGGCAGGTGTGTTCGGCAGTCATTTGATATGGGAAGGAGTCATGACGCCGAAGGGAAGTTATCCAGTGTCGCAGCTGAATGCAATGGAAGAATTCGGATGGCAGAGATTCATGTGTCTCTTGGACTGAGGACCATGTGGGGAAATCCCGTGCTTTCCAAGAACCAAGAAAATTACGAACCTGTGAAAACCCATGGGTGGGCCACCACGAGAAGTGAAAGTCACATTAATTTCCATATGAATAGACACACAAGACTATGGCAGGCCATAGATGATGTGATTTTATTTTCCGCACCCTGTGGAAAATTGCTTGATTTCCCCATCAACACAGTCCATGTTGATGGGGCAATCCCTCCCGTGGAGCTATTGTGTTCTTCAGGCGGAAGGGGCACAGGGAGCCATCCCTGCTGGGAGAACACAGTGATTATTGCCAGTGGCTATAGCTGCCTGGAAATTGGACATGCTGGTTGTACATAGTTTGACAGCTGGATCAACTGTTGATCGTACAATCAACCTGACCATCCACAGATCAAATCTCACCTGGTTCCTGCTGAACTGGCAGAGAATCAATACCTTAAGGTGGAGCTGGCCCTACATCCTCAGTAAAGACAGGTACATGAACTGTAAGCTGTTTTGTAAATAATCTGCCAGGAGATGAGCCACATGGATTTCAAGGAATAAAAAAAAAAAAGTAAAAAAAAACTAAAGATATTTTTGTCTGTTTAATTATACTACCTAGGGTGTCAAGAAATCTGTAATACTGCATAAAACAACTTGTTACTAAAATAATAGTGTCCTAGAAGGTAATAGTCTAAGCTTCTTTTTGCAACACATTGGGATAGGTTTACTACAGTTAAATAGACTGTTCACTTTGCAAGTGCAGTTACTCTCTGCAAGGTAATTATCCTTAGTGAATGCGGTAAAGGTCCATGGAAGGAAAATTAAAATAAAAGCAAAAAGCGTATTTGCTTGCACATGATTGGATTATGGAGTGCAACTGCACTGCAGTCTTTTAGTAAATCAATCCCCTTAAATTGGTTCTAAAGGGAAAGTTTTTTTTTACCTTAATGCATTCTCTGCTTTAAGGTGAGAAACCTTCTGCATTCTGCCTCCTCATTGGCTCAGAGTCAGCTGTTGGCTCCTGCTGCCAATCACAGTCAGTGATGAGGGAGCGGGAGAGCGAACTATGCTCTGTGTGTCAATGGACACACAGACCGGGACTGAGAAACGAGCACACACAAGTGCCCCCATAATGAACAGATTGCTGTGGGGGCACTCGGCAGGGGGAGGGGGCAAGGAGTGCAGAAGGGGGGCTCGAGAAGAGGAAGGTTGGTGCGGCTCTGTGCAAAACCACTGCACAGAGCAGGTAAATATGTTTGTTATTTTGATAAAAAAAGTCAAGCATTTACAATCACTTTAAGTCAATGTTATATAAGGGCTCAGCGGCTCTATAATCTACTCTCAAAGCACACAAACTAAGCATAAGCCTTCTGTGTTCCACTTTCCAGTCTGGTTCTGATTTCAATGGCGTTTGGGTTGTTTTGTTGAGCGACATTGATTTTCATGTACATTTAGTCAATTGAAATGGAAATGTGGCCTGAGAAAAACTGTAATTCCTTCACACTACAAAAAGAGAAGCTATTTGTTATATATTGCAATTCCCTGATGCAAAGGGACAGCAGATCATTAATGATCAGAAATGTGAGATTCTTTGTTTAGACACAAAGTTGGCCATATATGTCTTTACATACCACCCTGTCACCCTCATGTTGCCTCAGGGGATAGGATTCTGGCAGCACGAAACCTGAAAATGAAATGCACACATCGAGGGAATTGCACAAACAATGTGAAGTTTCACAACTATTATCGGTTTCAATAAGGTATTTGTCAACATCTACACTGAAATGAATAAGATATCAATTTCTGCAGAAAATGAGGACAGCTGTGAATATTTTGCTTGCCATGTTTCCTTGACACCAGTTCTCCTTTGAGACCATTATATATGTTTAAACTGTGAACAACTGCTTTGGTATATGGGAAAAGCAATCAAATCAAGTTCTTAAAAGTGCATGAAACTGAAACTGAAATGAAACTTATGGGACACCCGTCACATTTTTAATAGCTTACTAAACTTCAAGTGTCAGACTTCCTAAAACGAAAGGAAATTTTGAGTAGATGCAGATAGGTTAGATGACATGCTGTGTCTTTGTCTATTTCTGATCCAGCAGTCAGAATAAGACACCGCTGCTAAGCCTGAACTAAGACACAATAACCTCAAACTGTGAGGATCTGAGAATTCCTAAAGATACATGTAAATTTCAAGCCTATTTCCTGAGGGGCGTAAAAGGTCAGCAGGTAGTTAAAGGGAAATTATAGTTATTTGCAAAAGGTATAATTTTTAGATATTACTGCAGTTTACCTGCTTTTGTTTGCTATGTCATATACTCATGAAATAATTTTATAGGTAACTTTGTAGGTTCTCAGAAAATGAGAAGGGGAAGAACTCACAATGCCACATCCGTAAATTGGTGAGGAAAAACATAAAAGGTTACTCCTTACAGTAACTGTTGGTCGGACTTTAAAGGCATGGAAACAATGGAGAAATGGCAAAAACTAATAATATTTATTGAAAAACCTACATAGTATAATAACAGTGTTCAATAATTAAAAATCATATAAAATGATGGTTTGTATAGTGAGCCCTTGTGTATCTACGCGTTTCACCATGAGGCTTCTTCAGGACGATCAAGGTTCAGAAAGATAACAAGAAAGAAGAACAAGTCTCACTGTCTTGGAATGGACTAAGCCTCATGTACAAATTTCCGGAAGTGAGAAGGTTTCCAAAATATGAAAGGCTTCCAGCAAGCTTCGGAGAAGATAAGCAGCGTGCAGTTGATTAACTATGGTAGAAAGGTGCTAGGCAGATAATCAATAATCTCAAGACCTCGAAGATACGGAATATATAAGGCAGAATGCGAGAGGGTAAATCGCACAGAGGTGATTCTGATGCAGAAAGGAATCACACACGGATAGCCAGACTCCAAGATGGAAAACACATGGAGCTTTAATGGCCACTGGTGGGGTGTCGTAAAACCCACCTGGCAAAAAATGCCAAAGAAAAAAATAATATGGATCATACAATGAGATAACCAGACCCCCCGGGAGACAGCGTCCTGCTATGCACTTATACTATGTATGTTTTTTAATAAATATTATTATTTTTTGCCATTTCTCCATTGTTTCCATGCCTTTAAAGTCCGACCAACAGTTACTGTAAGGAGTAACCTTTTATGTTTTTACTTTTGTAGGTTCTCCTTATTGTGTACATCTGCATTTTATACAGTGTAGACATTATCCTTGGTGAGCAACCTGGAGAGTGTATTGTTCCCAAGGTGTGTATATATATATATATATATATATATATATATATATATATATATATATATATATATAGACTTAGTGCTGATCATAACCGTTATAGAGATGGGGAAGGGGTGGGAGCAATTTATTTGTGCTAAACTGCTAAGCAGGAAGCACAGCATGCATATGTAATAGGCTCATTTAGCAGTCTAAATATATTAAAGACTGATTACAAATTAGCACATTACACAAATACATTAGCTTGTGTTTATTTACAGGTAGCTGCGAGCTCACATTAGCATCTTTATCTTTCAATTAATAAGAACTCAATATTTATTTCAGGCATTTATATAGTTACAACAATTTACGCACTGCTTTACATTCACATGAGTCCCTGCCCTTAAGAAGTTTACCAACTAAGGTCCCCATCTCACATACAGTACATACTAGAGCCAATTAAAGTATAACTAAAGGCAAAACTTAGTTTTAGAGCGTGGAGAGGGATTAGAATGCTTGTCTGTGCCCCTGTAAAGAAGATTCACCCTCTCTGTTTGTTCTGTTTACCGTTATCATTGAAAGTGAAAGTAAAAGAAAATCCCAAATTTTGTGTTGTTCCCAGAAAAGTAATAGAGGGAATACTAGTTCTGGTGACCAGGGAATTCCCTTAATTTGCAGTAATTTCCTCCCACTTATTGTTTGGCTATGGGACAGGAAGTGGAGGGAATTCTCTGTGATTGGACACATATGCCAAAAATAGTTTGACTGGGGTTCTAACCCTCCCTTACTCTAAAATGAAAAAAAATATGTTTTTCCTATAGTTCTACTTAGTCCTACCAGCATGTCTTTGGAGTTGGGAAGAAAACCCATGTAAGAACAGAGAGAACGTGCAAGCTCAATACAGTGGCATGGCATGGGATTTGAGATATGTACCCCAGTGCTGCAAGGTAGAAGGGCAAACCACTGAGCCATTGTAGTTTTCAGGTCATTGTTTAAATGGGTTGTAAAGATAAAAATGTTTTTTCTTAAATAGCTTTCTTTACCTTAGTGCAGTCCTCATTCACTTACCTCATCCTTCCATTTTGCTTTTAAATGTCCTTATTTCTTCTGAGAAATCCTCACTTCCTGTTCTTCTGTCTGTAACTCCCCACCGTAATGCAAGGCTTTCTTCCTGGTGTGGAGTGTTGTGCTCGCCCCCTCCCTTGGACTACAGGAGAGTCAGGACGCCCACTAACACACGGCTCCTTTTTCTATCTGCAATGTAGAGAGCATCTTGACTCTCCTGAAGTCCAAGGGAGGGGCGAGCACGACACTCCACACCAGGGAGAAAGCCTCGCATTACTGTGTTGAGTTACAGACATAAGAACAGGAAGTGAGGATTTCTCAGAAGAAATAAGGACATTTAAAAGCAAAATGGAAGGATGAGGTAAGTGAAGGAGGACTGCACTAAGGTAAAGGAAGCTATATAGGAAAAAAAATGGTACCTTTACAAACCCCTTTAAGTTCAGTTTCAGTGACATACAGCTTCTCCCGTGATCCTCTGTTCTTACCCATCCCAATATGGCTGGCATCAGCCTCAATGACTTCAGTAAGAATTATTCAGATAAGGGCAGCTAGAATATTGTGAGGACCTTCTCCCTCACCCATCCAGCCAGAATAGGAATGAATAATACTGTAGTTTTGCAGACTAGGGGGCAGATCCACATACAATTAGATGGGCGCAGCGTATGTGAGATACGCTACGCCGCTGTAACTTACTTTTGGCATCTTTGAATCCACAAAGAATTCGCGCCGTAAGTTACGGCGGCGTAGTGTATCTCTCGCGGCGTAAAGGCGCCTAATTCAAATCGGCGAGTAGGGGGGCGTGTTTCATTTAAATGAAGTGCGTCCCCGCGCCAAACGAACTGCGCATGCGCCGTCCCTAAATTTCCCGCCGCGCATTGCGCTAAATGACGTCGCAAGGACGTAATTTTTTGTGACGTGGATGTAAATTATGTCCAGCCCGATTCACGGACGACTTACGCAAACAATTTTTTTTTTTTTTTAATTATACGCGGGAACGACGGCCATACTTAACATTGAGTACGCCACGAAATAGCAGCTTTAACTATACGCCGAAAAAAGCCGACTAGAGACAACGTCAAAAAATGCGACGGCCGCTCGTACGTTCGTGGATCGTCGGAAATAGCTAATTTGCATACTTGACGCGGAAAACGACAGGAACGCCACCCAGCGGACGCCGAAGAATTGCATCTTCGAAGACGTACGCCTGTCGGATCTAACCCAGATGCCGTCGTATCTTGTTTTGAGGCTTCAAAACAACAATACGACACGGGAAATTTGAAAGTACGCCGGCGTATCAGTAGATACGCCGGCGTATCAGTAGATACGCCGGCGTACGCTCTCTGTGGATCTGCCCCTAGGTATTTTGTATCAAATACAGATTTCTGTACTGTTTCTCCACAATAGTAGCTGGTCATTTTATAATAAAACATGGGACAAAAAAATCCATCAGTGAGAATGCACGACCAGATGCGTTTCCATTAGGCCGTCCTAGTCTAAAATTAGCTAAATGATGTTGGTGGGAAATGTATAGTATCTGAGAGATGTGAAATCACTTTACCATGACACACTTTAACTCTGTCTTTTAGCACTTCAAATAGATTAAAAAAATAAAAATCTAAATTGCAAATGTGTGAATTTGCATGAGGCGAAAAGCTGCCTTGTTTTGATTTGTCAACACCTATTTTTTTTAAAAATATAATAGGAAAAAAAAAGGAGTTTCTATCATTGGGATGGGTGTACATGGCCATCTGCTACGCCACTTGCCCGCAGCTCCATCACTTAACATATGAGACAGGCTACAGCTGTTTAATTGCTGCAGTGTTGAACAATTATCTATCTGCCCAAAATTTATATTTATATGTGTATGCATAGAAACCATGTGGTTAAACATAAGTGATCTAATTGTGAACTAATATCATTAAGCATTCATTAATTAAACCCCTGTGGAGTAATGAACAATAAAAAATAAATAAATAAAATCTTAGTTGGTTTAAATAAATGCAAGATAGCAGCTTGATTATTTTAATTAGCATGTTGTTTGCAGGTTGCAGTTTCTTCTGCCATGACAAAATTCCATAGGCGCCTTCGTACTGCGTGTGACACATACGGCATATTTCCTATGTGTTCTATTTTGCAGTAGTAGTTATTTTCCTTCACTGATGCACACGCTATTAAAAGTGGTATGAACACCTCAAATGTGTGCTTTTTTCACCACTGCAAATATATACCTTTTTAAAGGAGTGTATAGGCAATCAACCTCTTTGCTGCCTTTTTTCTTATTGTTATTGTTGTTGGGTTTTATGTCTATATATTTAATTTGTGATTACTGTATTTATTGGCATATAACACTCACTTTTTTACCCTGAAAATAGAGGGTAAACTGTGCCTGCGTGTTATACGCAGGGGGCTGTGGAAAGTTTTTTTCCTGAAACTTCCCTCGTAAAGTTAGGGTGCGTGTTATACGCCTGTGCGTGTTATACGCTGATAAATACAGTAATTTAAGTCAGCAGTTACTTTTAGCTGCTATCCCATCCTTAGAAAAAAGCTGCATGGCTTCCCGGAAAAAAAGAAAGCTTTTGTTTTAGATGGTATTTTCTATTATGGGGGGGGGGGGTATTTTTTCCCCTCCTACAGCTGTGTGGAGGAGGAGGGGATCGGCTGATACTGAGAGCAGGTGAGTGCCAGTGTCACTGATCCCATCCCTCCACTACCATCATTCCTCTGCCTGATCTCCTCTATCCCTCTGCCACTGATCTGACCACCCATCTGCCTGATCCCATCTATCCCTTTGCCACTGATCCCACCACCCCTCTGCCTGATCCCACCAGACCTCTGCCTGATCCCAGCCATCCCTCTGCCTCTGATCCCACCATTACTCTGTCTGATCTCAGCCATCCCTCTGCCTCTGATCCCATCTATCCCTTTTCCACTGATCCCATCCATCCCTCTGCCTGATCCTAGCCATCCCTTGGCCTCTGATCCCAACCATCTCTCAGCCTCTGATCCCAGCCATTCCTCGGCCTCTGATCCCACCTGCCTGATCCCAGCCATCTCTCTGCCTCTGTTCCTATCCCATCCCTCTGCCTCTGTTCCTATCCCATCCCTCTGCCTCTGATCCCACCATCCCTCTGCCTGATCCCAGCCATCCCTCTTCCTCTGATCCCAGCCATCCCTCTGCCTCTGATCCCAGACATCCCTCTGCCTCTGTTCCCATCCCATCCCTCTGCCTGTGATTCCAGCCATCCCTCTGCCACTGATTCCACCATCCCTCTGCCACAGGAGAAAAAAAATGTTTTTCTGACTGCTTGAATTTTTATAAAAAAAAGTTTTTAACCATGCGCACTTGCGCTGTAATTGTGATGCATCGTGATACAATTGATTGAATTGTGGACAGGATAATCGTAATAAATTTGAATTGTGAGACCAGTGAAAATGTGCATTCCCACTATATATGACTGTATACAAGTAATATGATAGGTTTCCTTGTCTTCCTACCAGTTTTTCTCATTTGTGTGAATGAATGGGTATTCTCTTGCATCAAAATTCTGAAGCAAGCAAACCCCCCTTCATTCTAAATAATGGGGGAAACAAAAGTGCTGGTAGAAGGAAACATGTCACATGACCAGTTTAAGGTCACGTGACAACCCCCTTCTTCCATCTACAAGTGTTCTCTGCAGTGCTTTAGAAAGCACAGAAAAACATCTGTATGACCTTGATATACCAGTGATATATAAATAGGCATTTAACTGTAATTAGAAAATGCAGACTTCTGAGTAGACCCATAAATGCTGATAGTTGACAGACTCTCATCACTCCAGCTGCCTATCCCTGAAAAAATATGTCTGTAAACAAGCCTTGTTTTGCTACATATTAAATGTCAACCTTTTACTGTGTTTATATCACATCTAATCTGATGCACAAATTAAAATGTATTTAGTGGCAGCCTCACAAATACGGAGCACACTGTTATCTGCAGCTTAATGCCAACCTACCCTGGCATTGCCTTACGCAATAGCTATGTGTTATAGATTTAATAGTAAAGAGTTGCTGCCAAAACTCAGCCAAGTGTTGTCTTGGTGATGTGTCTGTAAAAATGTGAGCTTTCTGTTCATTTTAGGGCAGTTGAGCTGAAAACAAACATTGCCATGAAAAATTATCACTGTCTCATGAATGAGATACAATTGCTGCATGAAAAATAGTACTTTCCACCTGTCCAAATCTGAAAATGAGACAAGGACTGTGATTGGTTGCACGGAGAGACAAAAAATGTTTTCATTGGCATGCTTTTCACACTTTGGCCACAGGGCCATATTTAGATATCATGTACCATAGACACACTTGAATGGTGACCACCTCTTATACGAGCACTTTCCTACAGGAATGTGCATGCAGTCTGGTTTACATGCCAAACTTCTTTTTGAACTGTACATACCGCCAGGCCAGAAAAAATATGAATGGGTTCACATCTTCTGACCCCACTTAAACTAACCCCCATGTGGTTCCTTGCTAAATCCTTTATCCAGAGGTGAGCAGAAACTGGACACAATATAAGAAATAAATTATCACAAATTCTAGGGCTTTCTTTATTATTTATTGCACTGCATATTATATTGCACATGCATCTGTGTGTTAACGCACACTGTGTTGAGGAGGCCTATTCCTTTTGAACAGGCTGGCAATGCACCTTAACCACTTAAGCCCCGGACCATTTTGCTGGCCAAAGACCAGGCCACTTTTTGCGATTCGGCGCTGACAATTTCTGCGGTCGTGCGACGTGGCTCCCAAACAAAATTTACGTCCTTTTTTTCCCACAAATAGAGCTTTCTTTTGGTGGTATTTCATCAGCTCTGCAGTTTTTATTTTTTGCGCTGTAAACAAAAATAGAGCGACAATTTGAAAAAAAACAACAATATTTTGTACTTTTTGCTATAATAATTATCCTCAGAAAATATATAATTTCTTTTTCCTCAGTTTTGGCCGATACTGTACGTATTATTCTACATATTTTTGGTAAAAAATCGCAATAAGCGTATATTAATTGTCTACAAAATAGGGGATAGAATTATGGCATTTTTATTATATATTTTTTTACTAGTAATGGCAGTGATCTGCGATTTTTATCGTGACTGCGACTTTATGGCAGACACATCGGACACTTTTGACACATTTTTGGGACCATTGTCATTTTTACAGTGATTAGTGCTATAAAAATGCACTGATTACTGTGAAAATGCCACTGGCAGTGAAGGGGTTAACCACTAGGTGGCGCTGAAGGGGTTAAGTGTGCCCTAGGGAGTGCTTCTAACTGTATGGGGGTGGACTGTGTGTAACATGACATTAATCACCGTTTTGTTTACATTAGCATTTCCCAGTTCTTCCCCACCGTGACACGATCGCGGATATGCCTGCAGACATCAAGTCCGCAGGACCCACGGTTGGAGTCGGCGCGCGTCCACAATGCCGATTCTTAAAAGGGACGTATAAATACATCCTTTTGCGCAGCCGTGCCATTCTGCCGACGTATTTAGTCGTGCGGCGGTCGGCAAGTGGTTAAGCAAGGAAAAATGAGAAGGCCATTTTATTAATTGCAGCATAACATATTACATTATGGTGCGCGGCAGTGTGGGTGCACTACCTGCTACTGCAATAGTGCACTGGGTACCATCCAAAACTGCTTTGCAGTGTGGTTCACGCGTTAACATGTGTGTTGTGGTAGAACACTGTAAAACACACATTACTTATTTGGGGAAAATGTAGAGGGGCCTTGGTTCTGCCTTAGGCAATGTCTACAAGTGTTGTTAGGGTAAATTAATTTTTGATTATGCCTCTGTACTGCAGTAGCTGTTATGAGATGGTTTTAGCAACCAAGCAGATGTATTTGTATCCCATGTTAACAGCTAGAGGTAGGTTATTGGTTGTTATATGCAGCTTTTGAACCATAATAGAACCAAAATAAGATTGATATATTTCGGCATGGTCTATGATCTTCAGGGAAACTAGACCACAGAGAGGTGATAAATGTGATATGGTCCCACATCAATATTATGAGTAAAACTTTCTGCCTCTTTCATTTTAAAGGAATGTACAAAAGGCACAGACAAGAAATATTGCACTACTGTTTTGAGAATGCCAGTTGTCTGGCTGTTATGCTTATACAGAGGCTTCAGTACTTTGAGTCACTAAATCAGAACAGGTCAGCAATTCCAACTACAATTGTCTCTTGCTTATTCACAGTCATTAAGGGCAAAGACTAACATATTCAGGAAGAGATGATCAGTGGCAGCCTATATATTTTTCTCTCTCTATACATGTTTTTATTTAAAGTAATTGTGGTTCTGAAACTTGTACTATTCAAACAAATAAATCAATATATAGCACTGCAGAATACCAATTGCTTCCATTGCAGTCTGCTAAAGGTGCCTGATCTATATATACATTCATTTTATTGAAAATTATTATCGCTACTGCGTCATGAAAATTCATTTGCCAGGGTCATCCTTGGTTATGACACAGCTGCCTCCTGTAAGCGGTGCTCTCACCTAGATAGCGGAAATTGTAAACGTGTAGTGCAGATTGGTCTACAATAACGTGTCTTGCATTCCCCAGCAATAGAAGTTTGATCTCACTTTAGAAGAAGAGCCATACAAGATGTGTGTATTTCAAAATAAGTGATTATGTCAGAATAATGCCCCTTAAACTACAGACTCGTCAATTGTGAATGTAAAACTGCATGTACTTTATACCCCAAACTATCTGCATTCATTTTATTATCAATACTGCTGTGGACTTTACTGAAATCTTCCTAATAGAAGTCAAAAGGACTTGTTAAAATGTCATTATGTTGGCCAAATAACATTCATTTCAGAATTTAAGGTTAATGGCTGCCATAAGTTAAGGAAATTAAGTAAACTACAGGAGCCAGAGAAGCTAATATCAAGTGTTGACATATAGCATCTGCTAGCAAGAAGATTTTTTCATGCTCAATATGTGTCTTTATTTGTATTTATTTTTAAATAGATATGTACATAAATGTACCAGAACTGTTTTATTATTACACAAACATATATGATTCCTGGTTTCTATCCTTTTAATACCTTTGGTATAATAACTTTTGGGGAACTGGGAGCAAGCTCTTGATACACCCAGATGTGTGGGATTTGTAGCATCTAAAGCCAAGTATGGACAAACCTTGGAGCTTGCATTGTAGTGCCTTGCCAGTTTCATAAAGTTACATAGCTTTATATTGGTAAGGTTGACTAAAGTCACCAGTCCATCCAGTTCAACGTGTGTGCGCACGAGTGTGTCTCTATTATTTCCCATTTCCCTCTATATTGCCTTCGCAAAAATTATCATCTAAATGTTTTTTAAAGTTATTGACATTCCCTGGTGACACCACCAACGGTGGAGGGGAGTTCCACAATTTTACCACTCTAACAGTAAAGAACATTCTACGTAGTTTAAGCTTAAACCGCTTCTCATCCAACTTCATTGAGTGGTCATGTATCTTGTTGAATGACTGAGACTGAGATGTTTTCTCCCTATGCTAGAATCACTGTTTAGATATCTGTATATTACGATCATATGTCCTCTTAAGCACCTCTTCTACAGGGAGAATACGTTTAATGTTTGTTGTTTTTCCTCATAATTGAGATCCTCCAGCCCCCTTATTAGCTTTGTTGCCCTTCTCTGGACTCTCTCCAGTTCCAGCACATTCTGCCGGAGGACTGATGACCAGAACTGGGCAGCGTACTCAAGATGTGGTCAAACCAGAGTTTTGTAAATGGGCACAATTCTAGTCTAATCTCTTCAGTAAAAAACATTTTTTAATTCATGCTAATAGTTTGCTAGCCTTGCTTGCTGCAGCTTGGCATCACATGCTATTGCTGAGGCTGTGATCTACTAGACACCCTTAGCTCAAAATTACAAAACATACAGAAGATATGCTATTTATCACCACCCTTTGGATGTGCTCCTGTAACCAGTTTTCTATCCAGGCACAAACACTATTGGCAATGCCAACAGACCTCAATTTGTAAAATTAGCATTTATGGGATACGGTATCAAATGGTTTGGCGACATCCAGATATGCCCAGTGGCCTTCCTGTATCCAGATTACAGCTAAATTCCTCATAGAATGTTAATAGGCTAGTTTGGCAAAAAACAATCCTTCATAAATCCATGCTGATTATGACTAATGATACTATTTTCATCAACAGATTTTTAGATATAATCCCTTACCATCCTCTTTAGATAGCTTAAATACTATTGATGTTAGTCTGACTGGCCTGTAGTTTACATTAATGAATCTTGGCCTTTTTTAAATATTTGTGCCATGTTAGCTTTTCGTCAATCAGCTGGTACCATTCCCGTCATTACTGTACCGACAAGTTTTAAATTAAAATTGAACTGCTGTCATGCTGAAATTCATATATAAAATATGACCTACAGTATTCTACATGTTAAAAAATATGTAATGACGTTGAGTTAATCTTGTAATCCAGGCATCCAAATTAGTTGATGGACCTTTCAACTCTCTGCAGTAGTGAAAATATATAAAGACTCACTTCAGTCTGCTGTTTGAACAGTGAAGAAGGAACAGCCTACCAAAAAGGTCACCTCTTGTTCTCAGATTGATAGTACCCTTTAGACCAGCAGCACAAAAGTCATCTCTATCTTTCTCTCTTTCAGTATGAGTGCTACTGGTTAGTAGGGATGAGCGTGTTCATTACCTAGTCCAAACCTACCTGAGCAAGCCCGCCAGGAAGCATTTACCTGTACTGGGCCGATCATCTGTGGCCAGGGTATTTCCCGCTCCTCAGCATCATGAATACAAAAGGGCATATGTGGCATTTGGCTGTAGGACGGGTAACACTTCAGTCACTTATGACTGGCACAGTACATTAATAGCTTCCTAGTGGGCTCGCTGGGTTCAGACTAGAACCAGGGAAACCCAAGCTCATCCATACAAGAACTTGTAGTAGTTTTATTTAAAATGCATTGAATTATTTTTAATAATAACAATACTCGATTAAAGGATGTGTTTATATATGCTTGGAGTTCAATTTCAAGCTACAGTGATTGTAATTCCTTGCAGTATATGAATGTAATAGTGTTTATATTCTAGAATAACGCATGATTACCTGCATTTAGACCTGAGGTCAAAAGCTGTGATAGGCCTTTTGCCTGAGGTTACCAGTCACTCTGTGCAAGTTGCAAACTCTGGAGTCAGCAAAAGTGCCCACATCACCACACTTCATCCTCCATGTTTGACAGTTGCTGTAACACTCCATTCACAGCTGAAAGAAGGGCTTACTTTCTTTGACCACTGTGAAGTTGTACATAAAGCATTTGTACTGTAAGGTGCCTATTTTGTAAGCTGTGGAAACTTACCTCATGATACTGTTGTGGCTTTGGGAGTGTTCTTGTCAGAGCTTCCCTCAATTTCCAATTGACTTTTGTAGTTGTAGGGGTCTGTGCTCCCTGACACCTTGGCTTGCTTTGCAATGACTTTAAAGGAAATATTTACGCCTTTAAGGTTTATAATTGGCTCTCTGTCTGTCTTTGGTAATTGCCTGTTTATGTTCATTATGAGAGCACTATACTACTTTCTCCAATGCAATATTGTCAATTTTTTTAATTTCAAGCTATTTAAAAGATTTAAAATGGTTTGACATCAATCTATCTATGGTCATCTAAAGTCATGGTCATGGTCATCATGTAGAGTTTTCTTCATTATTGCAGCAGCTGACATAAAGCTGTGCATGCTGTATTTATCATCCGTTATGACATCTTTCATCTTTGCCCTGCTGGGATCTTCACAGATCTTTGCTGGGATGATGTCAGATTCAAATCCCAATACTGACGCTCACTCTTGTGTGATTAACAATTTGCTTTAAGCAAGGCTTAGCTCTGTTGTTCTGTGCATGTGTGGAACTTTTGGATAATAGTAGTTGAGTAGAATATTCCCATTGCACACGTTCCTGGAGTGGCATGAAGCAAGTGACAACTACCAGCTGGGAACCAGTAGCAACACAAGTCAAAGCATATATAACCAGCACACCATAAATCCTCAAATAACCTCCCAAAATGTATTTAATCATCACTTCACAGTAGTAAATTCTGACACTTTGGGCCACGCAGGACCCCTTCACCAGGCATGTGATTTTTGGATGATGTCGATTGTGGGCAGAAGTAGGGCAGATAAAGAAGCTTCTCTGATAAGTCCAAAATAGCTTCAGGAAGAACAAGAGAAATGTGGGCTATAATGTTATTATGGGTAAGTTGGCAACATTTTCCTGACTGACCTATGAGAAGAATTAAAGCAATGGGGTTTGTGATTCATTTGTTGGTGGAAGGAAGAAATTACTTCTACTTTATATGTCCGCAAAAACTAGAAAAATAGTGGTGTTCTAAAACGTTTCACTGCTGGTGTATGTATATATATATATGTGTGTGTATATATATATATATATATATATATATATATATATATATATATTTATATTTATTTATTTGCTTCATCTGTTTAATATAGGCATGTGGAATATTGGAGGTCACGCACTATTTCTATATAAATGGATGGGTGCTTTTACACAAATCATAAAACTCCAAGGTGACATCTAATGTCCCTAATGTTCTTTCTGTTATGTACACAAGTGTATATTACTCCATCCAAGCACAAACATTGCTCCTTATGAAATGTAATGGCAAAAATATAGAATTAAAAAGGAAAGTGAGTTCTGAAATAACATTGACCTACCTATGTCATGGTATAGGTCACATGGCATACCAAGTATCAGCAGTGGCTTTTAATGGAGTTTTTACATTTTAGAAGGCACCCTTTCAAGTTTGCATGGCTCCTTAGAACTGCTGATATACTAATAAACATAAAAACAATGGCAAGTAATTGAAAACTCACAACCATGTGCTAATAATGTCACCTACCCTTGATAATGGGTTGCTATGGTAGCATGTTATCATTGGCTTTTAACAGGGAGATATATATAGATATATATATATATATATATATATATATCTATATATATTGAAAGGAAAGTAAAACAGCATTGTAAAGTGACAATACTACTTGAATATAGTGTATGCTGTTTAAAAAAAACTGCATTACTGACATTTTTGAGCATTTATAGGGGTTAATAAGATCCCCTGTGAAATCATTAAAGCAAATTGAATTTATATGGTGTCCTGACTACAGTTACAAGGTTGTGCAAGAGAGATGCAGCCATAGACATTGAAATACATCTTTGGGCGGAGAGATTCCATTTAATGTTGCCTAAGTTATAAAGTTAATCTTTGCAGATTCCACTGAGACTCTTTCTTATCTGTTGTCATCAAGCTTGGCTGTCAGGATGCCTCTCCCCAGTAGGGAACACAGGGCAGAGGCTCTCATTAAAAAAAAAATAAGTGGTGATGCACTGAAGCATGGTAATATGCTACTGGTTATTGCACGGCTTTCATAATGAAGGTCTTGCTTCACCACTCAAACCATCTTCACCAGTCTCTGGTGGATTGTTAAGGGTGAAGACAAAATTAATTTCATTGAGATCTATATAGCTGCTCCAAAACGGCACCTCATCTTTCTGTGAATATACGTTGTTTGTGAGAACAATGACCCCAGTGATTTGTAGGTAGTTAAGGTTAACACCATCCCAACAAACCAAATAGCAAACCATGCTGCCTGCAGTTTATAGATATAATAGCAAGGAGAGTGTCGTATACTTTTATTTAAATACAGCTTCTCTGTTATGTTTCAATTGTTATAAGTATTTTTAAGTAATTGACTGAAAATGCATACAGTATTGGGTATGCTTATCCCCTAAATAAAAATAGTAATAATGTTTATTTTAAATAGCGCTTTTATAAGTAGCTTCTCAAAGTGCTTTACAATAAAACAGAATAAATACATAGGATAACATAAAAGAAAAAAGGGACAATTATGTGAAAGCTTGTCGAAAGAAAAACATTTTTAGAATTGATTTGAATGAGTATAGGGAGGATGATTCTCTGATCTTCTCTGGAAGTGAATTCCAGAGTTTTGGAGCAAAGCAGGAGAAGGCTATGTCTCCCATTGAGTGTAGGTAAGTAGAGGTGACATACAGAACACCAGAATTTAAAGAGCAGAAGTTCCTGGGGGGGGGGGTAAGTTGATGAAAGTCCAGAAAGAGATGATGGGGTGCCAAGCCACAAAGAGCCTTATAGGTTAGAGTCTATGAACAACCTGATGGGTAGCCAGTGCAAGGGCTCTAGCATAGGGGTAATATGATCATTGGACCAGATCTGGTCAGGATTCTGGTTGCAGAATTTTTAACATATTGAAGTTGATTGAAGCCTCGTACACACAATCAGTCCATCCGATGAGAACGGTCTGACGGACCGCTGTCATCGATTAACCGATGAAGCTGACTGATGGTCCATCGCGCCTACACACCATCGGTTAAAAAAACTATCGTGTCAGACCACGGTGACGTAAAACACAACAACGTGCTCAAAAAAACGAAGTTCAATGCTTCCAAGCATGTGTCGATTTGATTCTGAGCATGCCTGGATTTTTAACCTATGGTTGTGCCTACTAACGATCGTTTTTTTCCCATCGGTTAGGAATCCATCGGTTAAATTTAAAACAAGTTGGCTTTTTTTTAACCGATGGTTAAATAACCTATGGGGCCCACACACGATCGGTTTTGACCGATGAAAACAGTCCATCAGACCGTTGTCCTCTGGTTAACCTATCGTGTGTACGAGGCCTAATAGTGGATATAGAGCATTGCAGTACCTGAGAGAACACAAATGTATGGATCAGCTTTTCATCTACAGTGTATGAGAGCATAGGACGCAACCAAGCAATATTTCTCAAGTGGACAAAAAGATGTTCTGACAACATTTTGTTCTTGTGGATCAAAGGTTAAACTAGCATGAAATATCACCACTAGTCTGTTTAATTTAGACTGAAACTCATGTACAGTGCCATCTATAGATAAGCTATTAGGACTAGCCTTGCATAATTAATGAGGGTGCCAATAAGCATGACATTATCAAAGTTTAGTAGAAGGAAATTGTGGGCCATCCAAGTTATTATATCACAAATACAGTTAGATAGGGAAGCAGCCAAAGTAAAATCTGGTTTAGTGTGAATGTGGTTTATGTCATTAGGTCTGTGATAAGGACACAGGTTTTCAGAATTACAAATTTACACAATTACACATAACCATATGCTTAAATAGGCATGGCAATATTAAATCACCTATTGTGTATCTGCAATGGAAGAGTTGACATAAAAAAGGGTCATCGTTGCCACAGCCAACCATAGCAAGACCTTTTAAATTGTATGTTTTAACTCCTAAGTGCACTTTGAGGACCTCAGCTGTGGGAACTTTGCTCAGAAAAGGCAGGTAGAGTGCAAAAGACTAGTTTTCTTTATTGCCTTGCAACTGATTCCCTATCACTGACATACCCCCTTTTTCCAACATGGACTTGCCAGACAGGCGAAGGGAGAACCCATGCACTGGATTAATAAAAGATAAGCAGATACATTTTTACACTGCAACTATACCTATACCTATACATCAGGTATACTTTTCTCTCCAGCAAGGATAATTGTGAGAAACTCTGAAATGACATCATCACCAAATACCATTACAAATCTCTTGAAACTAGCACTGTTGGGGTAGCCGTAGTTTAGTTGCGCTCACAATGCAGACATACCTACAGTATGAGACTATAAGCACAAGAATTTTGAGGCACCATCACATACACAGAAGTGCACTATTTTTCAGGTGGAATTCTAGTGAAGGGATATGTATTTCAGTGTACTGATTAGGCACAATTTAACTGTTCTC
Organism: Rana temporaria; assembly: GCF_905171775.1. NCBI lineage: Eukaryota > Metazoa > Chordata > Amphibia > Anura > Ranidae > Rana > Rana temporaria. The sequence continues at coordinate 557,971,062 of NC_053489.1, forward strand.
TATAACATTATTATTATTATACAGGCTTTTTATAGCGCCAACAGTTTGCGCAGCACTTTACAACATCGGGGAAGACCGTACAATTACAATACAATACAGGAGGGATCAGAGGGCCCTGCTCGTTAGAGATTACAATCTAGAAACATGGAAAATATTCACTTTTTAAATCCATTACTTTTTTGTAAGCAAAATGTATTATTTTATTTCAGACATACACCTCTGCACCAGTGCAACACGTAAGGCATTATAATTCACTAACACAAGTAAGGAGATAATAATAATAAAGGCCAAAACTGCATTTTATATTCTTTACCAACCTCTCCGCCTGATCTGGTGTTGTCGGTGTGCCCAATAATACTGAAGCCGCGTACACACGATCGATCCATCCGATGACAACGACTTGATTCTGAGCATGCGTGGGTTTTTAACCGATGCTTTTGCATACTAACCATCGGTTTTGACCTATCGGTTATCAGTCCATCGGTTAAATTTTAAAGCAAGTTCTACATTTTTTGACCGAAGGTTAACTGACCGATGGGGCCCACACACGATCGGTTTGGACTGATGAAAACGGACCTTCGGTCAAAACCGATGAAAACGGACTGATCGTGTGTACGCGGCCTGACTGGGATGAGAATACTTTAAATATCCTATGTACACATTTTTTTTTAGCACTAAGTGAATATATTGTTTTCAACTAAGCAGTTTAAGATTTCTAGTGTCCATATTCTTTGTGTATATATTACAATGAAATGCCTTCTTTTGTTGTTAGCTGTTCTATTCTTGTCCTAAGTTGCATTGGTACCTGCTGCATAGCGTATTGTTTTAGCCTAACATCTGGGATAGCGGTGCATCACAAGACAGCGCAGCATGTTTTGAGCTGATAATGGCTCTGAGGCAGGTTTTGCTAGAGCTGGAGTCCCCAGACATGCTCACAATACAATATGTGCTTCCTTGTGTGTTTCTCCTGGTAAAATCCACATTCACAAAAGTCTCCAGTGAGTCCTGATACATTCCAACGGCATATGTGTAGTCGTGTTTTCCTGCTGCCCATTACAATTCTCCCCCCCCCTTCCTTTTTATGACTGTGCTATTCTCAAGCCTCCTCGGTGTGCCTATTACTCTTCGTCTTATGTCTCCCCTTAGTGACTACGCTCCTAATGCACTTATTGAGTCCCTGGTAATTACAGGGAATAAAGCCACAAGATTATATTCACAGAACAGAATTTTAAATTTTGGAGCCGACCTGGTAATGTTATAATGCACCCAAGTACATGGCGTTTATAATTAGGTATTATGACTCCTCAGAAAATAAGAGCAGCGTTCTATATTTTTTTTTTTAGCCCTTTTATTCAAAAACCAGTGAGCAGCTTTCAGAACTGTCATTCAGTATGATTTTTCCCAGAGGACTTGGCTGTAAAAGTGTCATGTTTGTTAGGAGTGTTTGCATGTAACCTTAATGAAATGTGCATTTGATTTCTGCAAGTGATTTGTAAATTTTAAATGTTGATTTTGTTATATCTTATAAATCTGGGATTTGCCCGTGATGTTGTTTTGTCTGTCTGTTCCCATGTTTAGTCTTGATTATCTCTTTGAAGCTTATAATGTCATCTTATAAAGATATTAACGAAAATCCTTTTTTTGCCTTGAATATTTGTAAGCAGATACTCTCAGGCCGCGTACACACAGCCGAGAAACTCGACGGGCAAAACTCATCGTTTTGCTCGTCGATGTTCCTTGTGAAGCCGCGAGGATCTCGGCGAGCCAAATTTTCCCATTGCCGCCGAGGAAATAGAGAACATGTTCTCTTCTTGGCCCGACGAGATCAAAGGGAAGGCAAAGTGCACAGTCTATTTGACTTTTGTAAATCTGGCCCTCCAGGCTTTTTTTATGTGGCTTTTTTTAAGTGGCCCTCGCCCTCCTCTGGTCCTCCTCAAGACCGTTACTTTCTGCTTTTAAGCAATGCATCCAGCTTCTTCCCAGCAGCAACATAAGGAAAGGGGGTGCTCTGTAATGTAAGGGAGAGTGGGGAACTTCTGATGGTGGGGTGGCTCTTGACATCTAATGTAACGGGGAGGGGATGCGCTGGACACCTCATTTTACAGATACAACCGGCCCTTTTGAGGGCAATCATAATGCTAATGCGGCCCTCGGTGATATTGAGTTTGACACCCCTGAACTACACTGTTTAGAATAGATTTCGGTCCAGAGGAAAAACATAAACAAAAGTGTATTGTCCAGATCTTAAAAATGTGTTTTCAAATATTTGTTTTAATATTATGAACAGCTGTAGTTTTTTATTTGTAGCATTACATATCATTCTAAAAGTACCTTATGTGACCAATACACCAACACTAAGTAATGTAGACAGGAGTTTAGTGGTAGCATTAGCAATAATAATTTCTGTGATATCTTTGGTAATTGTCCCATAATTCTAATGCCACTGATTTCCAGGGCTAAGATTCTTCCTAATAACAATTAGATTGTTTAGTTCATCTAGTAATCATTTTTAGGATTCAGATGTGCATAATCAAGTACAGTATGATGATTTCCCCAACAGTTGGTCATAAACTGTACAGGAAGCCATGCCATTAAGAAAGACTGGGAAGCTAAATAATCAGAGTAAATGTTCAGCTCTGAACATACTAAAAGCAAACTTGCATTATCGATATGAAAACAGTGTCAATAGGAAATATGATAGATGTAAGTCTAGCTAAAGTTTTTTTTTTGTTTTTTTTAAAGAACAGAGAAGGATAAAAAACAAAACAAAAAAAAATGTTGGTTTTTACTACTGTCCGGGGCTTTATTAAAGAGATTTTTTGTTGCTTTCTGTCTGGATGACAATGGTTTTAGCAGACAAGAAGCGAGGAAATTCTGCAGTGACAGAAAGCAGTAAATATTTCCTAAAGCGTTATTAAACCCAAAAGAAAATATTTATTATATTGCAACGTACCAATTCTTATATGTGATGTCTGCATAAGTTTTGTTTATTTTCATACAAAATTATTTTCATATATTTTCGTCTGATGGGTGGACCAGTTAGGCCCCTTTGAACAGGCGCTCTGTGCACCTCTATGTAACCACGTATGTCAGCGGTGACATACCCGCTGACATCTGACCTGCTCCGATCTGCCAAAGTGTGACGGAGGAAAACCCTACTTTTCCATCCGTCTGGCAGATCGGGTCGGATTGGATGACGACGGACTCTACGGTCCGTCGTCATCCGATCCCCCATAGGGTAGAGCGGCGCTCTGACAGGTCGGTCCCTGCACAGTGTGAAAGGACCCGAAGTCTATTGTTTTTCACACGCTCAAGCTCTCCAGCAGAATGTATCAGTTTACATAGATGAGGCAAACCACTGGCAGGAGTGAATAAAATGATCAGCTTTGATTTAATAATGCAAAACCTTTATCCCAAAAGGTAAAAAAACAAACCAAAAATAATTGATGTAACTGATTATAATGAGTAAGCTGGAGTTTGGCTTCAGTCTGTTAGTGCATCTAACACTCCCCTTCCCCAAGAATGACAGTGATGTTGTCTGCTGTGCCTCCTGTTATTATTCCTCCAGAGTTGTGTTTCACTAATACAGCAGGTGTGCTACTGGCCATATCACCAGGTGAAACCAGAGGGTAAACAACTAAGAAAGCTAAATAGATGCAGCCACCACATATATTGATTGGCAAGCTGCAATATAATAAATTTTTGGTTTTTGGGTTTTTCCCTTGCTTAAAGGCAAGACAACAAAAAAATGATTTATACTCAGTTCCTGCCTGGTGAAACTGTGGTCACCAGGACAGCAGTAAAAATCCAACTAGGGTTCTAATCCTATCCCACTCTATGCAACAGTAAGAAAAAGTTTCATCCATACTTTAATAATACAAGTTAACCCAAATGTTAAATGTTGGGCTTAGGGGTTGCCTTAGGTACCAGCACCATATAGATATTAAATCCAGTCATACAAAGTGCAATTAAACCACTTTAAAAGAGAAATACATCTATCTAAACATATGTAGGTTACACTCACATTCTCCCTACCAGCTCCTGTCATTATTTGAATTTGACGTGCACTGCAATTTGCTCTCATGTGCTAATTTTCCAATGTGAAGTAAAAACATAAACATCTATTCAAGCAACATTGTGGGGAACATCTCCAACTTTGATTTCCTGATGCCCAATAGAATACCCATCTTAGCCTTCCTGTAGACAGAAAAAGGATTGTCAACTGATCTGGCTGGATCAGAAAAATCATATGCTCATTGCTATATATCTTGTATATGTAAACACTGCAGGCATCCCCCTTCCCTAGCTTGCCATTCTCAGGCAGTCATGTGCCATTGCCAAGAGGACCTGATTACCGTATTTTCCGGCGTATAAGATGACTTTCTGGATGCAAAAAAATGCATCCAAAGTCGGGGGTCGTCTTATACGCCGGGTACGGTCTCTGCCATCACTCACTTTTTTGTGAATAGGCGGTGCAGTGCGGTGACAGTCTCCGGGTGCTGCGAGCGTCAGTGATTTAAAAGACGCTCCTTCTTCTCAGCGTGTTCTGTGATGGGTGGAACACAAATCTTCCCAGCAGCGCCTCTGTTCTGTGTTCCTCCTATCACAGATGCCTTCTCATCCTCGGATGAGATGAGAAGACATCCCTGATAGGCGGAACACAGAACAGAGGCACTGCTGGGAAGATTTGTGTTCCACCTAACACAGGACAGTCTGAGGAGAAGGCGTGTCTTTTAAATCATTGACGCTCGCAGCACCCGGAGACTGTCACCGCACCGCCTGAAAAAAAGTGAGTGATGGCACTGGGGGGACAATGCTAATGCCATAAAAGGGAAAGGTATGCAAAAGTTTACAATGAATAACTCCTTCAGGAAAGCTAAATAAAACAAACAAAAAAAAAACCTGGCCTCATCCCATCTGTATTTAAGTTTCTCATAGTTCATGATGTGAAATAAATGGGAACTTTAGCACTCAGGATTATTTGGGAATTACTGTCTGTAGATTGTATACATAAAAATGCCATCAATAACCAGGCACAGTGGGGGCAAGTGATGCCACAGAGAGGGGGCAAGTGATGGCACAGAGAGGGGGCAAGTGATGGCACAGAGAGGGGCAAGTGATGGCACAGTCGGGGCATGTAATGTAATGGCACAGTGAGGAATGTAATGTAATGGCATAGTGAGATTTGAAAAAGCCTGTTTCTGTCAGCGGTTCTGGCTACCCCTCAGCTTCCAGAAATACAGTAAGAAGGGGGTAGTCTTATACAGTGAGTATATCCCAAAACCAAAATTTTTCCTGGAAAATTAGGGGGTCGTCTTATACGCCCAGTCGTCTTATACGCCGTAAAATACGGTATTGCAAATAAAATAAAAAATATTAGTTTTTGCTAAAACAAATGTAAATGTTTACATCTCCAACAATTATGTGGCTAAGGGATCTTCAGACCGTCATCTCAGTAGCTTAGTGCTTGGCCTATGCTAAACATTAGCCCTTAAAAACATAATCTTGTATGAATACAGAATGATTAAATCACACCCAGCCGCCATAGGTTCTCATAGAATGGGATAGATAAGTAGAAAAGCAAAGTATGTTAGTGTTATAATCCATTATGACAGGATAATCAGTAATAAAATAGAGCAGTGAGTACCAATTAATGAACATCAAATCAATGGGCATGCTGTTCCTGCTGATTAAAACAGCAGCTGATTGGAATAAATGGTTTTAATATACTTATTCAGAGACTAGTCTCATTTTATCATATCTAGCGAATCTAGTGCATGAATAATCTAAGGATGATACCTAGGTGCCTCTTTAATGGGATGCTAATAGCAGTCATTAAAGGCGGCCACGCTCAGAACGTATAATAGTAGTATAGCATTTCCTGACATATTACATGGCCTGCAAAGGACGCTTAGAATAACAATGTTGTAAGCCAAGTGTAGCTTCTTCAGGCCCTCAAGACACTGCTGTTATCAGCCTAATAGACTTAACTATTTCCCTGGTCAGCTGTGATAATAATAGCATTTCTATTTTCTCAGGTTTTCGGAGATTTGAGTGAGGAAATGGCAAATTGTATGGCCCTTAGTGTTGTACTTTGATGAAGATTTGGTAATTTTTGGAGAAGCACTCTAATGAGGTTTAAATAAATAAATAAATTACTAACCGTTTAAGATCATGTTTTGTATAGATAAATAGATATTGGTAAATACATTTAGTACTTTGAATGTTTTCTTTTCAGCAAACATTTCTGCATATTTTTAATTGATGGCCTAACCTTATAGAATTTTTTTTTTTTTTACATTAATACAATTTAAGCAGCGCTTCATCAGTGAACAACAGTAGTGCATACAATTTGCCCAATGATAGTTACATTCATAAAGAACCTCTTGAATCAAATAAATTAACTCAAAATGCCATTAGCAGTTTTGTGCCCACACTGTGGGTTTATACAACCATACACACAATCAATGAATGGGAATTAAGTTAGCAAGCAGTCCACCATGTGTGAATAAAGTGAGTCTCTATGTAAGTGACATCCATGGAAGGCAACTCAAACAAAATTTGTGATGCATGTTACCAAGACCACTCTGAATGAGTCCCGCTCCCCTTAAACGCAACACTCTCCAGATGTATGAAAGTATGAAGCATATTCTAATGATATCACTCTGAAGTCTACCCACAGTTAGGTCCTCCACGCTTCCAGGTAATGTACCACACTCTATCACACTTTCCAAAAAAAAAAGCACAGCTCCATAGCGTAATCCCGTTCACACAAGTTTTTTAGAAAGACCTCCCCCTTTTAAAAACACACTTACAAGCATGGAAGAAAAATAGGCAATGATCACATCAAATTGCAGTCAGATTACCCCCGGATGTCTGCATTGCCATCTCAGCCTGCACTGTGACAACTCGGCGGCGGTGCCTGTCACCTCCGGCAGGTGTGCTGATGTCACTTCCGGTTGCCGTATGGTTCCGCCCTGTCTAAGTGTGTGAGACCTTTTGCCCGCCACAGTGTGGGTGCAACACTGCTAATGGCATTTTGTGTTAAATTATTAGATTCAAGAGGTTCTTTATGAACTTAATTATCATTGAGCAAATTACATGTATGCACTACTGCTGTTTACTGATTAAGCGCTGATTAAATTGTATTAATGATTATATGTAATACTTGCAATCAGAGTGTAATCATAGCAGCGGGTGATTTTTTTTAGTTTTGTATTTTAACAACAATTGGATTACTCCCTGTCCAAGAGCGCTCGTTAGAGGGGTCTATACAATAAAACAAGTTGTTTTTAGATCAGTGAATCTGTAATCCACTACCCCCAGCAAATTCTTGAGCAGTTGACCCTTCTGGGGATTTCAATTACCTATGTTTATTCCTCCCCTCTGCAGAGTATTGCAGCTATAGTTAGCAATAACACACTTGTAATTGTGATCTGTTGCTGTAATTAATTACTAATAAATGAATTACTATAATGCTGCGTACACACGATAGGTTTGTCTGATGAAAACTTTCTGGTGGACCGTTTTCATCAGATCAAACCGATCGTGTGTGGGCCCCATAGGTTATTTATCCATAGATTAAAAAAATTGGAACTTGTTTTAAAATTTTCTGATGGATACAAAAACCTATGGAAAAAAACGATTGTCTGTGGGTACGTCCATCGGTTAAAAGTCGACGCATGCTCAGAATCAAGTCGACGCATGCTTGGAAACATTGAACTTCATTTTTTTCAGCACGTCGTTGTGTTTTACGTCACCGCGTTCTGACACGATCGTTTTTTTAACTGATGGTGTGTAGGCACGACTGATCATCAGTCAGCTTCATCGGTTAACTGATGGAAAAATCCATCAGACCGTTTTCATCAGACTAACCTATCGTGTGTACAGGGCATAGAAGTGATCTGTTACTGCAAGGGGAGACAGGACAAGGTTGTTTTAGCTCTGTTTTAGTTTCTACACTCACAGGAAGGGCTGTAACAATATTTGTAATATCAAATCACTTCCTCTGTAAACACAATTATTGTGCTTAGAGTTATAAAATAGAGAAGAATAGGCACCTCTAAGTGCAAATGTAACAATATGTTTGTTAATGATCAAACAATTGACAACTCACATTTCACCAATTTAAAGCAGGCATGTCTATGAAGTGTCTAATGCCATGTACACACGATCGGACATTCCGACAACAAAACCGTGTTGCATACACACGGTCACACAAATGTTGTTGGAAATTCCGAACGTCAAGAACACGGTCACAAACAAAACACTACGATGAGCCAAGAAAAGTTCAATGATTCCGAGCATTCATCAAATTGATTCCGAGAATGCGTAGGATTTTTGTGCATCTGAATTGCATACAGACGATCAGAATTTCCGACAAGAACTTATGTTGTTGTGAACCAGCTCTCAAATATTTGTTGTCGGAAATTCCGACAGCAAATGTCCGATGGAGCATACACACGGTCGGAATATCCGACCAAAAGCTCACTTCGAACATTTGTTGTCGGAAACTCCAATTGTGTGTATGCAGCATAAGAGGAGCCATCAGTGGTAGCTGTCATCAGGATCATAGGTACCTGCCATGGCAGTTTGTCTTGATTCCTAGAAGATGGCTGTGCAATGGCAGGATTCCAAAAATGAGGACTGAGGTGCTTGTGGAGCACAGCGTAAGGCATGATGAAGTCACTGGGCTTGATGCAACGCAATTAAGAGCATACGCACGTATGTTACATCAGTCACACTCCTTTGCCAAGCCTCCTTTTAACTATGTATTGTCCTTACGGCTACTGCTATAGAGTGCCCCTTTAGAGCAGAATCAGAAGCTCAGGAACTGTTCAATTCAGATCCTGGACTTGGGGAAGGCCCCAAGCTGATGTGGCAGTTGGAGATTCCAGCTCAGAACCCCAAGTTTACCAGCCAAAGCCACCTGAAACCTAGGACTCAACTGGTTAAAGTGATTAGAAGCTATTTCTATCACATTCACATGTTAAAGCTAATAGGAGATTTTAGTAAGTGGATTTGGATCTAAGATTATGTGTTGTGGTTTTTAGCTCACAAGAAATATTGTTATCCTTTCATCTGATCCAATATTTCAAATGTTATGCAAATATTAAATTGGAGTAAGGAATAATTACTCTGTTCTCTCATTCCCACTGGCCTAATACACTTGATTTGTGATGTCTGCTCCTAAGCGAACCCTTCTCCCGATCTCTTTGACAGTGAAAGGATTGCACAACATGTTAAGGATTATTGTAGACAATCACTAATAGCCTTTGTTGCCTTCTTCACTTCTTTGCCTTAGCAATAGAACATGTGGTGCCGACTGCAGGGAAAAGGTGTGTTATTAGGCTCAGAAACCACTTCTCTGCAACCTAAGCACAACAGTAAACTTATTAAATATTTGTGTGTGGGTTACTGGCATAAGACAGGTTTGCTTTAAATCATCGATGAGACCAATTTATAACATTACACTTCTCCAATTACATCAAGTAGTTTGATAGCCTGATATCTTTTTGTATTTATAACTCTGCAAGTTGGAGGGTTAATAGGTGCATTTCAGGTAAACACCTTATCTACCGGCACCATTGGTCAATATTTTCTATTTGTTAAGCCTTTAATGTAAACACCAAATCCAATACCTGTCTGCTATTATTCTGCTCTTCACAAAAACCTCTTGTTGACATCTACATGTTTTTGTCTCCCTTTTATTTTCCCATCAACCTATAACACAATAGATAAGTGTGCGAAATAAAATGTTTCTTATACAGCCAGGGTATTGATTTGCTAACCTCGAACAAAGTCATTTTCAAACAGACACAGTTTTAACAAACACGTAGATGCAATTATGTCATAACATCGTAAAATTGTTTTTGTTGTCTTCACACAGTGGAGTCTACCATTTTATAGGCAGAGACAATTATTAGAGAAACATTGACCACTGATTCACTAGAAACCAAGCATGCTGTAGACCAGGGGTCTTCAAACAATGGCCCTCCAGTTGTTTAAGAACTACATTTCCCATAATGCCGAGTCATGTCTGTGAATGTCAGAGTTTTACAATGCCTAATGGGATGTGTAGTTCCACAACAGCTGGAGGGCCATCGTTTGAAGATCCCTGCTGTAGACCAAGCGTAGTTTAAAGGGAGGGGTCCACTGGAGCTGGGAGAGGCTATTTTGTTACAAGGGGGGGGGGGGGGGCACCTGCTGTGTGTCTGATGAGTTTCTGATTTATGTTGCTGCTGTTGTGTTTTGTTAGCATTGAGCGCTAATAGAACTGGTGTGCCATTTAATGTTCTTTTTCTGAAATATTGTTGCTTGTGGTCGCAAGGGAAACAAAGCTTTTTCTCGATCAAGCGCAAAGGACACGTTTATAAGAAAAGTTTTGTTACATTTTAGAATTGTCATAATAATGTTGTATATGTTATATTTTGCAAAATCACTAACCTTTCTATCCCGTATAGATAATTGTATTTGTTATTGTTTAACCAGGAGGCCATCATATGACATCCTGGGCTTTAAGTGGAGATATATGCAGGCATCATTCAGATATATATATATATGATTTTTTCAGCAGGCGATTCCCTGCAAAGGAAAAGCCATTATAGTGGCTGTTTAGCTGCTTGATTGCTTTTACTGGCAGCGGGAAGGAACGTTTCCCCACCCCTCCTGCCCCCCTCCGATGCTTCTCCCGCCTCACCTGTGCAATCAGCGAGTCAGAGAATGAAACTGCTGATGGCAGCGGTTTACCATAGAGCTGACTGTGAACCAAAAGGTACACCGGCCATCTCTATGACTTTCAGAAGCTACATCCTGATGTCACTTCCGGTGCTTCCAGATCTCAGGCTTTCCAGTATAGAGGAGAGATCTGGGGACTTATAGACCCCAGGTCTCTTTGTAAACAGGACTTTTAATGCCCTATTCCTAATACAAGGGATGTTTATATTTCTTGTAATAGGAACAAAAGTGATAAAAAAAAAAATCAAGGAAAAGTGTAAAAATAAAATTAAAATAAATGATAAAGAAAAAGCCTCCATCCCCTCGTGCTTGCATGCAGAAGCAAATGCATGTGTAGGTTGTGCCCGCATTTGTAAACGGTGTTTGAAAAATTGCTGCACAAATACCATGTGTCATAAAAATTTGCAACAACTATTTTATTCCCTAGGGTCTCAGCTAACATGTGTGTATGTGTATATATATATATATATATATATATATATATATATATATATATATATATATATATATGTGTGTGTGTGTGTATGTATGTATGTATGTATGTTTGGGGGTTCTATGTCATTTTCTAGTAAAAAAATACAAATTTTTGCATATATGAGAGAAACGTCTGGCTCACTGCTCTGCCCCTCCAACATTCACTGGAGCTGTGGACTGTGCAGGGGGTGGCTGACTCAGGCTCTCAGCAGCCTGCTCATTCATTTTTAAAGTTGGGATCCTTGCAGGGCCTGGATCGACTGAGTGACATCAGTCAACAGTGGACTTTAGCCCCCTGTCCACTAAATACGAGTGCAGAACTAAGTGCAGTCTTGTAACCCACAGGCAAAATATCTCATTTAAGTCGTTTTAAAGAAACCTGATTCATGACATTTGAGCTGGGCACATATCTGCAGTGTTTTCTTATCTCTCTTCAAAGCCCTGTGTCTCATAGCTTTCTCCTGCCCCGTTCTTCTGTTATCAGCCTGAGAACGTCTGACAAGTTCTTCGACACAGGACATAAAAGCAGTCTGAGTTTTCAGTTGCTATAAATAGATTAGCACGGAGCTGAACGATTCAACAAAGTCTCTACCTATAAGGAGAGGGGGTGTATGTCTTTTTCCTCCAATCAGCTGTCTTGGCTGTATGCCCAGGCTTCACTGCAGTGCTAACCAGGGAGCTAAAATCTCCTAACCTGATATGAACTTTCTAAAGAATATATAAAGCTGAAGACAGCAGATGGGCATGTAAAACTTATGTAGGGAGATTTGTTTCATCCCTGTGTATCATCTGAGGCTTTTCACTTCACTGAGTATATGTGAGGGTTTACATCCACTAAGTGAAACTAATCTCTCACATTTATTTTGTAGTAGTTTTATCTGCTTACTGATATGCTTCAATTCCTCAATAAAATCCATTGAAGAAAGAGCCAGTTTTAGTAATGGGCCAACAAGCAAGAGCATGGGGACCCATTAACTCATGAAGCTCTATGTTCTCTCGTTGTTAACTATCTGCTTAGTATCTCTCTGGTCCGCTGTCTCCCGGCAGCTGTATACTTGTAAGTCATTCTGAATAACACAGCCAAGGTATCTTATTGAAATATATTTAATCAGTTCTAAAGTCATATTATGCTGAACACAATAGTAAAATGTCATTGCATCAACTACCAGGATTAGCTCAATAATCAAATGCTGATTTTTATCACTGTCAAAAAATAGGATTAGCAACTAAAGGCTGCCTTGTATTTATCTTTCTTTGCTTATTATCACAATGGTATTCCTTTAAGAGTTAAAGCCAATATTTTATTACATAGAAAAAAATGAAAATTCCCGGTCTCATTTTCCCAAACAAACAGTTTGTTTGATTTCCAATAAACAGTGTGTAATTTCCTGAAGGTGTGTTACTGTTCACCTTTGCTTTATAAGATACAATTCAGATTTGATTCTGTTGTACCAATCCAATTGAACCATGTCCCAAGAGTATCTTCTTCTACATTAGACGACTACTATACATAACTTTGCTGGATGTTTTACATAATTGCCTGTGTCTGCTCGGAAGAATTGCTAGGTTGTGTGAGCATGCAGGAGAATTATTCCTCCCTAAAATGACAGTTACTTGTGATCAGGCTCAAGGCATGGGGCTTGTAAATTAAAATGGCTGTTTTGTTATAGGCTGCCTTGAATCCAAGTGCTTTTAAGCCTCTCTACAGTTTCTGTTCAGTAATTTACACTGGTAAAAGCCTTTACTTGAAATATCTAGTAAAATCAGATTGCATTTTTCCAGCTGTGATTATGCCTGTTATTACAAAGGACAAAAGCAGCAATCCGTGCAATAGAGACTGACAAAAAGTATACCTTGCAAGTGTTTTGGCAGATTAGGAAGCTCATTTGCAGGAAAATGTTGGTCTGCGTATCCCAAATGGGGTCATGTTAAAGTCATTGAGCAGGTTGCAAGCCAACTATTAAAACACTTTGGCCACCTGTGGCTCCCTTGTCAGTTTTATTTACATGTTATAGCTATATAGTAAACCCGCTAAGTTTGAGGTTCTGGTACAATGTGAAGTTTACAGCTGGGGTCCTGCAAATTTGGGGCAGAGACTAAAAAGGATTCCCCTATCACGCATCACTACAATTGAAAGTGTTGCTGTCCCCTACATGCAGCAGAGGCTTATATTTTCTAAGATACATTTTTTGTGCAATAGATGTAATTTCAGTGCCATATGGAACTGTGTAAGACATATTCACTTAATACAAACTAGCAAAAAAGTGTCAATTTGGACACATAAAGGTCCATGACAAAGAATGTAATTTTCTGTCTGGTAAGTTTGAGGGTGAAAAACAGACAGTGGTAGGATATATCCAATGTAGCAGACGAAGTGTGGAGTATATAACTTACAGCTGGGTGTATAGCTGGGAGTGAAGAATGTACAGCACAGTGTACAGAGGATGTTATAGGATAAAACATTTTGCTGACGTGCTATAATGTAGCATATCATTTTAGGTGTTTTAAGATAATAGGGACAGAACTGAATATTCTCTCTTAAAGTGGATGTAAACCCGATTCATGAAATTTGGCCTGGGCATATATATCGGTAGTGTTATCTCCCTACAAAACCCTAAGTCTTGTGGCTTTCTCCTGTTCCGTTCTTCTGTTTTCAGCCTGATAACTTCTGACAAGTTCTCTGACACGGGAGACAAAATCATCTGTAATTTTGTGTCTGGAATAGTGCTATTAATAGATTAACAGATAGCTGGTCTATTCATAGCACAGATCTGCAGCAAGTATCTTCGTTCCTCTGCCTATGTGGAGGGGGTGTGTGTCTTTCCTCCAATCAGCTGTCACACGGTGTATGCTAAGGTTCCCTTCTCACTGCTGGAACAGGAAGAAACAATTCTAACATGATGTGCACTCTCTAAACAGTATATAAAGCTGAAGACAGCAGATATTAATGTAAAACTTGTGTAGGAAGATGTTTCATCCCTGTGTATCATCTGAGGCTGTTCACTTCACTGGGTTTAGGAGAGGGTTTACATCCACTTTAATGCATATTAATGGCAAAGAACATATAGAGGACATAAAAGGGACCTGTAATTTGCACATAATCCAGGATCCAACACCAGCCAAACTGCCATTTCTCTGGAGCTGCTATTGAGTGTTAGATGGGCCACATACTTTTCAGCTTAATTGCGCAATATCATTGATTCTTACAAATATTCCTATAACAATTTTTTATAGTGTGGGGGTTCATCAGAATTAAGTTGCATGAATTGTTTAGGTAGACTCCTGATCTTCATAATTGTTTATTACTCTAAAAGAGGTTGATCTGAGGTTGTACAATCACATGGTAGTAATATGTACTCGGCATTAGTTGAAAGAGTTGACTGGCTGTTTGTCATCTCACCACTGTCTATAGTCCTATGAAATGAATACACACTTTATCCTCAAAAATATTAGTTTAAATATGGCTGCCACTTCAAATTCACAGAGCTTGCCAATTGATTGAGGGACATTAGCTGTGCAGTAAAATCTCTGTTCACCCATATGGGGTATAGAGGTTGCTCTATATATACATTTTAAATCTGAGCGAAGACTCGATTTAGGGAGTATAAACTGCACACATGTATTTGGATAGCATTTCAGCTACATCGCAGATGTCTGGGATGTACTGTACTAGGTGCCAGTATCCTTCAGAATTATACCCTTGTTAATAGAGTTAAAGCATACTTTAAAGTTTATGGCAGGAGGAAGGACTAAGGGGATATAACTAGTGTATTAGAACATAACGTGTGATCAACAAGAGCACTGTATATTTGGGGGTTTATCACATTGTTACTTAAAAAGCCAAATCATGATGACTTAATATTTATAACATGCATATGACTTGTACAAAGGTTTGGTGTCCATGAATAGTGATGGCCTTCCTTGTATAGGAATAAGAAGTATGCAGTCCCCCGATAGACAAAACAACAGTACACATTTTTCTTGTTCCTGCATGGGTGATGTAGGCAGTGGGTATTAACAATCTATAAATCATCATACACATTTCCATCTACAAATCATTATTTTCTTTGTTTTATTGTAGTCTGTAGAACAAGCTATAATCTCTGATATGGAAATGCATATCCCATTCCCCATAATACTAATACTAAATGATATTTTCTTTACTAACCTCAGATGCTCTATATTTCTGCATGCCTTTGCTAACATGTCCTGAAATGTCTGTCTTGTTCTTTCCCCCCTTTCAACTTCACAAGCTCACTATTTGGATAAAATAGTTAAAGGTACTGTATTCTTTCTATTTGTTTAACCTTCAACAATTGGAGTATATATACACCTATATTTACCCCAATTTTTCTATGTTGTACAAACTTCAGCTAAATACCATTAACATAAATCCCACCTTCCTTTCCTCAATTTGATCAATGCTGTTTGTATGTGTGCATTATTACATGTATAGCATTTGATGATCTTTTTATTGTGTTCTATACTTTTGTTTTTTCTTTGTGTTTTTATATTTAAAAGTGCATTACCTCTGCTGGCTTGAGAAGGGATGAAAAATGCAGAAATTTTAGATTTCTTTAAATTGTTTTGCCCTGTAACTGCTCCAGTATTGGGGAGCTGTATATGCTCAGGATTTTAAGTACAATTCTGATGAGGCTAAACTTGACCCTTGTTATGTTGGAATTTAGTTAATATGGGAAAAATATGAAAATTATGAATTATTTGCAGCAGCTTGATATCATTCTTAAGATATTTGCTGCACTAAAAACAGTCATGATGTACAAGTTATTTATACATCAAAAAACTAAATTTCACTCTTTTGTTTCCTTGCTATTCTGTAATAAAACCATGCATGCCTAAGTATTGCGAATTTAGGCTTGACTTTTCTTTTTAATTTCAAAGTTGTCATATTTGATATTAATGAGTTATTTTAAAAAAATATATACAGACATATAACTTCCCAGCAAATAAAATACCCCAGCTAGTTTTATAATGAATGCATTAGCTTCTTCAGTTAACCATTTATTTGATATTTTTTCTCCTTTTTTATTCCAAATGAGTGTAACCTTCAGAGGGTTTTTTTTTATTATGTTGATCATACATTTGTCCCATGCTGTCGCTTTCATTATTTCAAAGTTTAATCAGAAAGAGGAGGTCAGTTAAATGATTGTCCTTTATACATTTCAAAATAAAAATGTTTCCTTAATATACAACATGTTTATGCCTTAATCATCTTAATAAATGAGTAATATTAATAAAATACTAAAATACATTTATAAATATATAGCTATAGTACATTTAGACTGGCTTATCAAACTTGAGACCAATACTGCTTTTTGAAATTGGAGTATATTGTTCAGTTTGGAGAAATATGCGGGTATATAAATTGCTTTCTTAACGGAAACATTTTGAAGGTAATCAAGCAGAAATAGCCTATAAATGTGAACCTTTGCCCTTTGAAAACACAATTTTACAAAGACAATAATAAAAAAATCAAAGGCTTAAGAGGTTCATTATATATAGCACAAGATGAATTTTGGAAGAAATTAATAAATACATGTTATTTCTTTAATACTATTAATCAGAGTCATTTACATGTTCATATTGTATATTCCGTACCAATTTTATATGAAATTATTATTGCTTCACTACAATTGAAATAGCTTTTTTGAGGATTTGCATAGGCAGGTGCAGAGCGTTTAGTTGGTGGGGCTTATTCAACACAGCCTGCAGTGGCAAAATGAATGTGCTCACCCAATCCAATTGTATTGCTTTACTCGTTATGTCTGTTTAAGTTTAACTTGATGCAGATTCTAAAAGCAAAAAAAATAAAAAATTAGAAATGCTACCAAAGTCACGTTGGCAAATTGCAATGCAAGTCGAAGGCAGCCATCTTTAATACTACCATTCAACCACAATGCAAACCATTTTGTAAATACAGAAGTAACACTAAATCAATCAAATCTGTTTGGATGATCAAAAAATAAGTTTTACTGGCATATCCATTATGACATACATGTACATTTTGGTGCATAGTATAATCATAATCATTTGACTTTAGTGTAATTAATTGCCTCAAATCATGTATTCTTGACTATACTGAATTCCTTAAAGATGGCCGCCATGAAGGAGCCTCTTGGTACTGCTGTAATGTTGCTCTATCCTTTGCATCGCTCATTCCCTAAAAATGTGGCCCATGTGTGCATGTTCCCCAAAAGTTGCCATTGTGTCTTTTGTTGCTGTGTATTTTTAAAAACCTTTAGTTTCAAATTGATGGCCTAACACGCCTTTGCCAAAAACTCTGTTGCAGGGTGAGCACTTTCACTTTAATGGATTCCTAATACACCTTTAAAAATGTCAGCGCTGTAATTTGCTTATTAATGTCACATTGACCTACAACAAATGTTACGTCCCCAACTGAACAGGTTAACTAAGACAGCAGCCCTTTCATCTCTGAAGGTCCTAATTATAAAGCGGAAGCAAGCCCATTAGAACATTCTGTATCAAGTTATGCAGGGATAAAAGTCAATTAGGAACCACATTTTAAGGAAGAAATAAAAAAGCAACGGGCACATTCAGCTTTATAAAGTACTTTGCCTTAAAATCTGCTCACTAAGCACATTCCGCCTTCCAATTTGCAAAGATAACTCTGCTAATAATTAGACTGGAGTCAGGGAGACATAATATCCTTATTAATAACTGGCAGGCCAGGTTTCATATTGTTAGTAAAATGAAATCAAAAGCCACTGTTCGCTTTTACCCAACTAAAAGGGATTATAGTTACTTACTGGCCAAGTCAAATATGCAAAAATGTTGACTTTACGTAGATACCATACAGTGGGAATACTAAAATCCAAACAAGTTTACACACGTTCACGCACAAAGGCAAATAGACTGTTCACTTTACAAGAGAATTTTTCCTTAACCTAGAGCATGATGTGAAGCCCTGCTGGATCCTATATGTCAGCCATGTGCAAAAGAAATTAGGTTGTAGGTTTTTTCCATGATACGGTTTTCTGTGCAATAGGGTATTCTGTGAAAATTCTCTTGCAAAGTAAACAGCCAATTTCACACACACACACGTTTATATTTATTATATTAATATTTTAGATCTATTATACATTGCAAGTTAAACCTGAGACAATCTACAGTTCCAAAGCCACAATAATATATAGCACTGTACTCATATTCACATATAACATGGGGTCTGTAGATTGAAGCATATTTTCCTGGATACAGCATTCCTTTCATATGTGTATGGTGAGGTTAAAAACACCAGTGGACCTAATGAAACTCAGTAACTCATCTAAAAGTATCATATATTCCAAAAAAGTTGGGAGGCTGTGTAATACCTACATAAAAACAGAATACAGTTTGCAAATTTCATAAACCCATATTTTATTCACATTAGAAAAAATAAGATATACCAAATGTTTAAACAGAGAAAATGTACCATTTTAAGAAAAAAATAAGATAATTTTGAAATTGATGGCAGCAACACATCTCAAAAAGTTGGGACAGGGCAACAAAAAGCTGGCAAAGGGATTGGTACTAACAAGAAGCATTGTGAAGAACATTTTGCAACTAATTAGGTTAAGGTCAGTATGTTATTGGGTATAAAAAGAGCATCTTAGGCCGCGTACACACGACCGGTCCAAAACGATGAAAACGGACTGAAGTTCAGTTTTATCGGTCCAAACCGACCGTGTGTACGCCCCATCGGTCTGTTGTCCTTCGGACAAAAATTAGAGAACTTGCTTTAAAATCAAACCGATGGTTAGTACACAAAAGCATAGGTTCAAAACCCACGCATGCTCAGAATCAAGTCGACGCATTCTTGGAAGCATTGAACTTCATTTTTTCAGCTTGTCGTGTGTTTTACGTCACCAAGTTCTGACCCGATCGGTTTTTGAAACGATGGTGTGTACGCACATCAGACCACCAGTCGGCTTTAGCGGTGAACTGATGAAAATGGTCCGTCGGACCATTCTCATCGGATGGACTGACCGTGTGTACGCGGCCTTAGATTCAGGGAATTGGCCATGTTTACCGTGGTGTAGCATCCCCTCTTCTTTGAACAACACTATGTATATGCCTGGGAACTGAATAGATCAGTTGCTGGAATTTTGGGAGAGGAATGTTGTACCATTCTTGCCTGATATAGGATTTTAACTGCTCAACAGTCCTGTGTCATCTTTGTCACATTTTTTGTTTCAAGAAGCGGCAAATATTTTAAACTGGTAAAAGGTCTGGACTGCAGACAGGCCAGTTAAGCACACAGACTCTTCTACTAAAAAGTCATCCTGCTGTGAAATATGCAAGGCTTTCCCTAAAAAAAAGATGTGGTCTAGATGGGAGCACAAGCTGCTCTTAAACCTGGATATTTATTTCATCATTGATAGTGCCTTTTCAGATGTGCAAGCTTCCCATTCCATTCACATAATTGCACCCCATACCATCATAGATACAGGCTTCCATGGTTGCCAAGAAGAATGTCAAATGTTACATTTGTCTGACCACAGGACAGTTTTCCACTTTGCAACACAACATTTTAAATGAGCTTTGGCCCTGAGAATATGGCAGCGTTTCTGGATCATGTTTTGCTATGGCATCTTCTTTGTACAATAGAGCTTAACTTGCATTTTTGATGGCATGGAGAACAGAAAGTGATTTTTAGAAAGTATTCCTGAGCCCATGCAGTGATGTCCATCACAGAATCATGCTTGTTTTTTATGCAGTGCCGTCTGAGGGCCAGAAGATCACGGGCATCGAATGTTGTGTTTCAACCTTGTCTCTTGCGCACATCTGTAGATAGTGAGAATCTTTTGATGATATTATAGATTGTAGATTATCATATATTTAAAATTTTTGCAATTTTACATTGAGGAACATTATTCTGAAATTGTTCAACAATTTTTAGACTGATATTTTCACAGATTAGTGGACTTCAGCCCAGCTTTACTTCTGAGACACTTTGGCCCAGATTCTCGTACGAGTTACGCCGGCGTATCTCCAGATACGCTGTCGTAACTCTGAGTCCGAGCCGTCGTATCTATGCGCCTGATTCTTAGAATCAGTTACGCATTGATTTGTATTAGATCCGACCGGCGTAAGTCTCTTACGCCGTCGGATCTTAACTGCATATTTACGCTGGCCGCTAGGGGCGTGTACGCTGATTTACGCATAGAAATATGTAAATCAGCTAGATACGCCAATTCACGAACGTACGCCTGGCCGACGCAGTACAGATACGCCGTTTACGTTAGGCTTTTCCCGGCGTAAAGTTGCCCCTGCTATATGAGGCATACATGAGGCGTACCAATGTTAAGTATGGACATCGTTCCCGCGTTGAATTTTGAAAATGTTACGTCGTTGCGTAAGTCGTTTGCGAATAGGGCTGGGCGTCATTTACGTCGAAAGCATTGGCTTCTTGCGGGTTAATTTGGAGAATGCGCACTGGGATACTTTCAGGGACGGCGCATGCGCCGTTCGTAAAAATCGTCATTTACGGGGGGTCACATTAAATTTACATAACACACGCCCACATCTACCACATTTGAATTAGGCGGGCTTACGCCGGCCTATTTACGCTACGCCGCCGCAACTTTGGTTTGAGAATACGGCACTTGCCTGTCAAAGTTGCGGAGGCGTAACGTAAATAGGATGTGTTACGCCCGCACAAAGATATGCGCTTCTATGTGAATCCGGGCCTTTGACTTTAAGATGCTCTTTTTATACCCAATCATGTTACTGACCTGTTGCCAATTGACCTAATTAGTTGCCAAATATTCTTCAAGATCCGTCTTGTTAGTACCACTTACTTTGCCAACTTTTTATTGTCCTGCCTTAAGTTTTTGAGCCATGTTACTGCCATCATTTTCAAAATACCTTCTTGTTTTTCTATAAAAATGTTTTCTATTTTCTATTGTGAATAAAATATGGGTTTATGAGACTTGCAAATCATTGCATTCTGTTTTTATGTAGATTTTACACAGTGCACCAACCTTTTTAGAATTGAGGTTATACGTTCTATGTGTTCTGCAGCAACCAATCAGAAACAGACTTTTAAATGACAGGATTTTTTGGTGACTGCAGGCACAACATGTCTGTAGCATCACCTTCAAGCCCCATTAACAGTACACTGATGTCCTTAAAAGGAACCTAAGAGTAACATGAAGTGGTCTTCATCTGAAAGTGTTAGGCCCCGTACACACGACCAGTTTCCTCGGCAGAATTCAGCTTCCGACCGAGTTTCTGGCTGAATTCTGCCGAGAAACCCGGCCGTGTGTACACTTTCGGCCGAGGAAGCCGACGAGGACCTCGGCGAGGAAATAGAGAACATGTTCTCTATTTCCTCGTTGTTCTATGGGAGAACTCGGCCCGCCGAGGTCCTCGGCGGCTCCAGGACTGAACTGGCCGAGGAACTCGATGTGTTTGGCACGTCGAGTTCCTCGGCCGTGTGTACGGGGCCTTAGTTGTCATGCTGGCTGTCTTGCTTTAATATATTGTAGCACAGACTTAGGACAAGTGCTCTAGACACTTTTCTGACTTTCCTAGTCTGTGTACTTTCTCTGGGTCATTAAATCAGCAAGTTTTAAAGTCAGCTAGCTTTAAATTGTACATTAGGGCTTGTGTCGATGGGCTTTTGTTCAGATCAGGGATGTTTAGCATTCCCATACAAGTCTATGGAAATGCAAAACCCAATTGAAGCAGGTAAGAGGGAGGTTAATTGCAGGTTACATGCACCTGTTAATGATTTATTAATGAAGAGTCTTAAACTGACGGCTTCAACACAAGCCCTCATTGTGTTACTGTATGATTGATGTTGCATGCACTTGCATGGTGTAGTATGGCAAGCAAATAATATTTTATGAGAGGATCAAGAACATAAAAAGGTTGTACCAAAAGAAAGTATTTATGATATCTATAAGTCCCAGTCTAAACAAATACTATTTCAGCTATCTGTGGGTAAAAGTATCCCCATTTTTAAAAGTGTAAGCTTTTACCCCTACAATTCCAAAAAAATATTAAAAATGAATAGGTATAGTAAGCAGCAGATGTACAAAATTGAGTTCATGAGCCCAATTTCGCAGAAATATCTTATTGTCCAATTTTAGCCAAAACTTGATATTTTTAGTTTTGAACATTGTTTAGGAAGGTTATATTCTCTGTCAACTGTTTGTGGGTTTTTTCCGGTCCTGTTGGTCTGTATCATGGCACTTACTGTCTGTAATACTTGTGCAAGTGTATTGCAGTGTTCATGTTTGTACAGTACGCTGTGCTCTACAACTATAGGGCTCCATGTTATATGTGAATGAATAGGCTCATTACCTACCTGTTCAATATCAGACATAGCATATGCATTTACACATTGTTACATGTAAAATCTAATGTTTAAACTGTACATATTTATCTGACCAAGGCCATTCCCAGACAGTAATGGAAAAAAAAATAGTTTGCTTTTAAAGTATCTTGGTAAAAGCGCTGCTTATAGTCTACAATCAGATCAGACGAAAAAGAACAAATTATCATTTCTACTTTTGTTTTGTTTATCGTGATACTTTTATATGTATTGTCTGCCTTGAAGACCATTTGAAGCATATTTTTTCTAATAACCCAGTCTTTTAAATTATTGTCATTTGTTTCATAAATTTTCCCTTCTTACTCATAAAAGCAGACAAGATAGGATATAAAGGTAACCCACTGCAAAGGCCTTAGGGAGACTGTCACAAAGAAAACCTCACTTTCTGCTCTATGTCTTGAAGCACGTCACAGCCGTGTTTTTGTATAGTCTTCTCAATGTCTCTTCTTGTGGTCCTTATGGTATTTCATTTTGTCCGTCCTGAGTAACCAGAATTGCACAGCTCCTACGTTAAGTTGGAAATCTCGTCAGTCCTGTCCCCTCCGTTTGCAGCCTGATCCCTCCAATGTCTGTTAGATTAGTCGCTAAGCTGCTTCACTTTATTTCTCAGCTTTTGCTTCTTATGTGAAAAAGGAATGTACTCTCAGCATAAAGTACCATCACTGCCACCGGCGGGTACTTTGTGCAACTATGGAAAGCACTGTAAATTCACATGAAGTCTTCGAACTCCTGAGACCAGATAATATGGCTTTTATAAATATTCAATAAAAAAAGTTAACCTGCTTATTATGTACCTCAATAGTGCATACTGGCTGCATTTTTACATCGCTGGTACTTATTTATTCAAATATCTAAAGGTAAAACTGTTCATGTTTATGGGGACCAGTCAGATTCTTCATTGCATTCTCCCAGTGCAGTATGGGATAAGTCAATGAAGGACACGATTGGGTGTTATGGGAAAAAGGAATTGTTCTTCTTTTAAGCAAATTTAATAAATAATGCCAAGTGTGTGTAATGACTGCAACTTGTCCTGCCATCTAATGGCGGGGTATCTGTACATCATACAGACTAACAGTCATACATCAGCCAGTCTTTTTTTCTTTTTTTTTTTTAAAACAATCCTTCACTTTACCAAATTTAATTTGTATATTAAAATAAAAGGAAAATCAGAAATTAGCTGTCCTATCTGGTCATCAGGATGCTGGTGTCCACAGGTCTCCACTGCCGGTGGTGAAACCTCAAATTACCAAGGCTTCTTAGGAGTTTATGATCTGTGCAGTTTAACTCTGTCACTTTATGTGTTGTTACAGTGTTTATGCTTTTTATGAAGGCCTGTAAGTGTCCTATGTTTTGTTCAATAAATTTGGAGCTTAGGGGAATCCCCAAATCATGTCATGACTTTCCTTATGTCTGTGTCTTGGCAGAAGGCTGCCCGGGACTCTGTAACAGCAATGGAAGATGCGCGTTGGATCAAAATGGATGGCATTGTGTGTGCCAGCCGGGCTGGAGGGGAGCAGGATGTGATGTTGCCATGGAAACCTTGTGCACTGATAGTAAGGACAATGAAGGAGGTAAGATTAAGTTTCCTCTTCTTTTTTTTTTTACATCTATTTACTTTTGATGGGAATATGACATTTTGTCAGCACACCTCATTGTTATATGAAATGGATTCTTACCAAACTGAAACTTGCTATTTTTTCAGCTACATTCAAATCTCTCTAGACACTATGATGTGGGCTTCTGATGACCTTTTTTTCAGTTTAAAACTGATGCTTAAAGATACATTTTGAACAAATGCCTCTAAGCTTCAGCTTTTTTTTTTTCAAAGCGGTTTGTTCTTATTTTGATTTCTTTGTACTTGACCTGCTGTATGGGGAATTTGAGGATGATAATGAATTGTACTGAAGCTGTGTTGATGTCTAAGCTTTTTGGACTTTATTATTATTCAAAATGCCAACAGGGCCGGAATAGCATGATCTGTTGTATTTAGAAGGATGTTTATATTTTAAAGCAAATGCATGCTACTGAAGGGTATAAGGAAACGGTGACAAGTTACATGACGCTGAATTTATCCTGAGCTGAAAAGGAAAGTGTATACTGTAACTGTTCATTTTCCTTAGAATTTGCCCTGGTGGGTGGATGTGAAACTTGAAAAGTTGCTTAGCAACCGTATATTTCACAAAAGGGCTGTTGCTTCTTCTAATATATATGAATCATCACTTATAAAATGATAGTAAAAGTCTTAAAATAGAACTGTCTGTTATGTATATAAATCATATATACGGTCACACAGGACCCCTCAATATATATAGTAATTGTAAAGCAGTTAAAAAATAATAATAGTATATAATTTAAACAAATCTGGTTTTCACTTTGAATATCTAACCCAAATGATGTCTGTTGCTTTATATCATTTAATGTCCACAACAAATATTTTTACACAATGGAGGCATT
Source organism: Rana temporaria (assembly GCF_905171775.1). NCBI lineage: Eukaryota > Metazoa > Chordata > Amphibia > Anura > Ranidae > Rana > Rana temporaria. Next base: position 557,996,089 of record NC_053489.1, read on the forward strand.
TAAAATGTAACTGCACTTCCTCCTATATTATGCATTTGTATCTTTGTCCTAGTAGTCCCTATCCAATATTACATTTTACACAGATTAGTCCTGCCTGCAGAATAATGTAGAGGACCGCACTCTGAAAAACCAAGCTCCCGTTACCTATTCAGATCAGTGCAAGTCTTCTGTCTTCAAACAGCTCCCTCTAGTGTTGGCCAGGAGAATCACACTTGCTGCCTTGAAAACCCATTCAACCTCTCCAGTTCTCTTCAGATACATTTTCCCAACCAGTCAGAAGAGGTGATGTCTGATGTATGAATGCATTACATGGACCAATCCATGAACACATGCTCTTAGTGATACTGAGAGCTGCCATGTGTCACAGTGTTTCTTACACATTGGAAGCAACTTGCCTTTTCCCATCTTTACATAAATGAAACAGTGTGGCAGTTGTTACTAACAAAATTGATCCTTAAGGTGGTTGATAATCTCAGACATGAAATATGAACAAAGCATATCCCTCTATAGTGGGGGCCAGCAACCTGTTGATCGTGGACAGGGGACTGGTAGATCACAGTCTGGGCTTTCTGACCCACCATTCCAGAGCATCAAAGTGCAATGCAGAAGGACTACTACTACTGTAAAGTTGGAGCTGTAGTAGGGAGCAAAAGCCGAATAAGCCAATGTTTCATCTGTAGTGCTGGCGCCTGTCCCATGTGGAGTGATATCAGGCTAATTGGAGAAAAGCCAATGTAGCATCAATATTTAAAAATGGCCCAAAATACATCCCTGGGAATTACAGACCAGTTAGCCTAACATCAATAGTATGCAAGCTCTTGGAGGAGATGATAAGGGACTATATACAAGATTTTAGTAATGAGAACGGTATCATTAGCAGTAATCAGCATGGATTCATGAAGAATCATTCTTGCCAAACCAATCTATTAACCTTCAATGAGGAGGAGAGTTGCCATCTAGATAAAGGAAGGCCCGTAGACGTGGTGTATCTAGATTTTGAAAAAGCATTTGAAACAGTTCACCATAAATGTTTACTGTACAAAATAAGGTCTGTTGGCATGGACCATAGGGTGAGTACATGAATTGAAAACTGGCTACAGGGGCAAGTTTAGAGGGTGGTGATAAATTGGGAGTAGGGATGAGCTTCATATTCAAATCGAACTCACGTTCCACTCGAACATCAAATGTTCGATCGTTCGTCGAATTACGACCGTTTTGGGCCATTCGTGCCAAATTCGAGTGACGTGTCTCGGCCCATAATTCACTGCGGCATTGCAGTGCATTGCTGGCTGATGATTGGCCAAGCATGCACTATGACGCGCATGCTTGGCCAATCACAGCGCACAAAAAACGGTGAGCCAGAATTCAGCCAGAAACTCGATCGGAGCTGAATTCTGCCGAGAAACCCGGCCGTGTGTACACTTTCGGCCGAGGAAGCCGACGAGTTCCTCGTCGAGCCAAATAGAGAACATGTTCTCTATTTCCTCGTTGTTTAATGAGGAAAGTTGGCTCGCCGAGATCCTCAGTGACTTCACACAGAACTCGACGAGCAAAACGATGAGTTTTGCCCGTTTAGTTCCTCGGACGTGTGTACAGGGCCTTAGAAAAGCACCTGAACGACCACAACATACAGGGAAATACAAGGTAATACTGACATATAATCACACATATACTGTAGTTTGGACTTGATGGACATTTGTCTTTTTTCAACCTCACCTACTATGTAACTATGTAACTGCACTCCACCTCTTATTCCAGCTAGTGGTCTCCAGAGCAGTGATAACAACTGGAAAGAAGAGATCTTCAGGTCAGTGTAAAGCAGTACACTGGGCATTATAGTATTGGGCTGCTTTCACACTGATTTGCTGCGGGTGTTTGCAATTGTAATAAACCCATGATTGTTGTGCAATGCACACAATTGCTACACAGTAGTACAGCAATTAGAGGTTTAAATTGGGTATGAGGAGGCGACACTGTGCCCAGTGATCTTTTACTTCTCCCATGTTGTTCAGGTAGATCTCCACCTCTTTAAGGTTGCCTACCACTGCTCTATAGTTTGTACTTGTCTCAATCCAGAGCACTAAGGGTTTGATTTACTAAAACTGAAGAGTGCAAAATCTGGTGCAGCTGTGCATCGTAGCCAATCAGCTTCTAACTTCACCTTGTCAATTAAGCTTTGACAAACAAAACTGGAAGCTGATTGGTTTCTATACAGAGCTGCACAATATTTTGCACTCTCCAGTTTTGGTAAATCAACCCCTAAGTGTAATTTTGGTCTGCTGCCTCGTTCCTCTGCTATCTTCATGAGTCACTTCTGACAATGTTTTCCTGACAAAAAGAGAAAAAAGGAGACAGAGGAGATACCTCCAGCACACAGCCTGTGATTGACAGCCACAGCTCTGTTCCTGTATGCTGTGTGGAGGGGGGGGGTCCCTTCCCATCAATCAGCTCTTAAACCTCTCCTCAATGAGCTCTGTAGAGAGAATCTTCAACTCCATGCCCTTGAACAGCTGTAGAGAATAAACAGGCACAGGTAATGTAGGAGGATTTGATTCATCTCTATGTACCACCTAATCACTTCACTGGGCATATGTAAAGATTTACAGATTTATTTTAAATAAATAAAATCCTTGATTGAAGTCTAGTGTAGGTGGACCCCATTCTGGTCCTTGGCTGCTTTCTCTCTGGCAGTGACACAAGGAAGCACTTGCGAGTTGGTAGACTCTTGAATGTGTATGGAGAAGCCTCTGGTATACAATTTCATCTCATTTAAAAAAAAACTTTTTGAAAGTGTGCAGTCCGGAGAGGCTAGTCTTCATCAAGCCTTAACACAGGTTATTTTGTGCATTCTGTAACTGTAACTTGATTAGCACCAACTGTTCAGGCCTTGAAGAAGGGAAAAGTTTTTTCCCTTAAAGTGCATTGGCTGTATCTGATTCTCTTAACCAAAAAATGTTTCAAAAACATATTTTAAAGTGGTAGTAAACCACATGTGGTTAAAAAATAAAAAATACATTTCCTGCAAGGCAATGACATAAGGTGCTAGTATGCATCGCATACTAGCACATTATGAGAAACTTACCTTAGAACAAAGCCCTCCACTGCCACATTGTCACCACTAAGAGGGCCGACATCTTTCTCCGGTCTTCCTTTCTGGTTTGCAGTCTCTGGCTACACAAATGACTGGGGGCATAATTACGTCACTCCTGCACATGCACGCAGGAGCCGCCGTTTACGGCACGGGCTCTGAAGGTCCAGCACTATAAGGTAGACCTTCAGAGCACATGCGCCGGTGATGACATCGGCTGCATGGTAGTGTCTCCACATAAATGACATTTTGTTGCAGATGATTCCCAAAATCTGACTTGTATCTTAGTGCAGACTTCTGAGACAATCAGTGAGCCAATCACATAAGCAGGAAATCGTTTCTGGAGGGTGTTCTGTACACCATCTGTATATAAACAAACAATATAAACAAAGTTTACGTCCTTTTTTTCCCCCACAAATAGAGCTGTCTTTTGGTGGTATTTGGTCATCTCTGCGGTTTTAATTTTTTGCACTATAAACAAAAAAAGAGCGACAATTTAGAAAAAAACGTTTTGCTATAATAAATATCCCAAATAAAAAAAAAAATTTAAATGTCTTCATCAGTTTAGGCCGATATGTATTCTTCTACATATTTTTAGTAATAAAAATCACAATAAGCGTATATTGATTGGTTTGCGCAAAAGTTATAGCATCTACAAAATAGGGGAAAGATTTATGGCATTTTTATTATAATTTTTTTTTTACTAGTAATGGCAGGGATCAGCATTTTTTATTGGTACTGCGACATTATGGCAGACAGATCGGACACTTTTGATACGTTTTTGGGACCATTGACAATTATACAGCGATCAGTGCTATAAAAATGCACTGATTACTTTGTAAATGTCACTGACAGGGAAGGGGTTAACACTAGGGGGTGATCAAAGGATTAACTGTGTTCCCTTGTGTGTGTTCCAACTGTAGGGGGATGGGACAGACTGGAGGAGATGACAGATCGCTGTTCCTAGCTAGTAGGAACACACAATCTGTCTCTCCTCTCCTCGCAGAACAGGGATTTGTGTCTTTACACGCACATGTCCCTGATTTGGCTCTCGTGCCCGCGATTGCATCGTGACCGCCGGCCAGGCGCATCGGCACCCCCTCAGTTCAGCGGGCACGTGCACGCTATCCACGCTTCAAGGGCCGATGTACAGCTACGACGGTTCACAGGAATGTGCCGACCTGCCGCCGTATAATGACGGCGGCTGGTCGGCAAGCGGTTAAAGAAAACATGTAACGAGAGAAACACAGAGGCTGCCATTATTGGCCACGAATTGAAATACTAATTGCCTGGCTGTCACTTCGGTTTGAATTCCATATGGGTCACGTACCAGGAATAAGTGCGGAGATAAAAACTTGACTTTCCATATCTGTATATTTGTTCCAGGTCTGTGATTCATAGAGATATGAAGATATTTCTTCTGTCTAACATCTCCAGACAAGGAGCAGCAATGGCAGCCCCCATATTTCTCATTTTACAGGTTTACTTTAATTTGCATATTTGCCCTGAGTATGTAATAGCTGCAGTATATAGAATTTCCTGATTATATCCTGCAGTGTCATGTCAATAAAATTGTGTGATAAATGTGAAGGACCTGCTGTGGATTTCTCTGATAATCTTTCTCTAAACATACTCTGTAAACAGCAAAGCAGTTTCATTATAACCATCCCAAAAGCATTAAAATATTTTCCGCATTCACCGGCCGCATTTGTACCTTTATAATGTAGACTTAGGCATTTATGCCACTCAAAGGCATTCCAAACAGGAATATTGCATCTTATTTAAGTAGCCCTGGAGTGCTGTTAGTGATTACAGCTCTGGCCATTTCAGGCTGCAGCTGATTGGATTGTGTGCAGCACATAAGCATTTCTTTGTAAGACGGGGGATTTATTTATTTCAATTCCAATCTCCTAAGCGCAGTTAGCTTCTGAAAAGAATTTCCATGATACGTATTGCAGCCATTGCCAAAACTCCAGGGGGCAGCAAAACTTCTAGGAGACTCACCCAATGACCTGCTATAAGTCTGCAGCCGAGTCTCTCCACAATTACTTAAACAAGCAGCTTGTGCTACCCATACACTTTAAGCACCACTCAGCAATCATCAGGGCAAATCTGCTGAGACTGTCAAGTGAGAATTGTGCCTTGCAAATACATCTGTGTGTGTATGTGGTTTTTCTTTTCATATTGTTCCTGTTTTATGCATTTATATGAAGGCTAGTGTGTAGGATAGAATGCCCTGTATATTCCTAAATGATGTTCCTGGCTGGGTCTTCCTCGGAGAATTGTACATGCTAATAAAACAGTCATTCAACAAAATGACAGGGCTTTGACATTTTCAAAAAACAATCAATCTTTAACCACTTGCTTACTGGGCACATATACCCCCCTCCTGCCCAGGTGAAATTTCAGCTTCCGGCACTGCGTCGCTTTAACTGACAATTGCGCGGTCGTGCGACGTTGCTCCCAAACAAAATTGACGTCCTTTTTTCCCCACAAGTAGAGCTTTCTTTTGGTGGTATTTGATCACCTCTGCGGTTTTTATTTTTTGCGCTATAAACAAAAAAGAACGACAATTTTGAAAAAAAATACAATATGTTTTACTTGTTGCTATAATAAATAGCCCAATAAAAAAAAAAATTCAGTCTAGGCCAATACGTATTCTTCTACATATTTTTGGTAAAAAAAAAAAATCGCAATAAGCGACTGGTTTGCACAACAGTTATAGCGCCTACAAAATAGGGGAGAGAATAATTATTTTGTATTATTTTTTTTTTACTAGTAATGGCGGCGATCTGCGATTTTTATTGCGACTGCGACATTATGGCGGACACATCGGACACTTTTGACACTTTTTTACCACCATTCACATTTATACTGCGATCAGTGCTATAAATATGCACTAATTACTGTATAAATGTGACTGGCATTGAAGGGGTTAACACTAGGGGGTGAGGAAGGTGTTAAATGTGTACCCTATATAGTGTTCTAACTGTGGGGGAAGGGGGGTGACTGGGGGAGGTGACCGATCTGTGTCCCTATGTACAAGAGACACAGATTGGTCTCCTCTCTCCCTGTTATGCACGCTGTTATTGTGAGAGCCGGCAATGAGAAATGAACTCATATGTTTACATATGAGATCATCTCTCATTGGCCACACAGATCGCCTACCAAACGGCCACTCCGATTGGCCGTTCATGGCGATCTGTGATTGGCTGTGTCCAAGGGACACGGCCAGCAAAGAAGTTCCACGCTGCGTGCTTGGGAAAGTGTGCGCAGGGAACGAGGAAAGGGGCGGTCGTAAAAAGACGGCATCCCAGAGAAGTAGAGCCACCCTGCGGCCGTATATAGTCGTACGGCCGTCGGGAAGTGGTTAAGGCATACGTATATTTATTAGGCAAAAACAAAAGAAATTACATTCTATGTATGAGGTCAAAGAGCTGCTGTGAGTTTTAAACTATGTATGTGAAAGTGTCCATCTGCACATACTGAAATATTTCCTGTCCATGTGTAAGACAGAAAGTGACAGGGTGGGGTCGCCATTGTGACCTCCAATGCTACATCAGTGGTTGGGAGGTGTGGCCTCCCAAAACGCAAATTTAAACAAGCCCTTACTGTCATGAACCCCTTCTAAACTTGTGGTTTACCCACACTGCGGGTGCTGCGCAGTTTCTTGTGGGTTAGCTGCTATTTACCATAGACTTCTATTATATCTTGCAGATGTGGTGCACTTGCTGAAATCACACCCAAAACCCCTGCATTCAGTTTGAGGTCAAGGACCACTTCAGTGGGCCAGTTGTGGCCCACGGGTCGAGCACCCCTGTCATAAGTTATGATTGGCAGGTATTGATTGTATCTGTTGTGACCAAGTAACCTAATAATCTGATCGAAATACAATCGTATTTATGAACAAAGTATCTCAATCCTGCTGATCAATGCAAAAAGATTGTGAATTGCGATTGAATCAGAATGTAATTGCATCTAAAGTGCTTGGAAGGAAACTTATGGCTATTCCCTGTTTTTGCAGATTTTATCATTTTGATAGAATCACAGAATGATTGGATAAAAAAATGTAAGCACCCAGTGTCCTCTTGGGAAGATTATCCTTTACTTCCTGTTCTAGCGACAATTTAAAATGTTGGATTTTCTCCCACTAGAGGGCAGAAAAGCAAGGGAAGTGGTTCTCAGGACAAGCCGAGAAGGGTAGCCTCCTTTCTGGGAGCAAAGAGAGCAATAAAAAACCTGACAGAGGTTCTAATCCTACCCACTCTAAAAAAAAAAAAAATAAGGTTTTAGGTTGTGATACTCTTTAACCTTGCTCTTTCTGCTGGCGCCAGTGGAGGCAAAAAATGCAGCACAATGACAGTGTTGCCAACTATCTGTTAAAAATATTTTGGTTTGCCATTTGTGTCCCATTGGGGAGATTTCCCTTTACTTCCTGTCCCATATCCAATACAGGAAGTTCGATTAAATCCTTCCAAAGTTAGAAAATCCCTGGCTGTCACCAGGGTCTCCATTGGAAGGTTTCCCCTCTAATGCCGCGTACAGACGATCGGACATTCCAACAACAAAACTGTGGATTTTTTTCACACATGCTGTCGGAAATGCCTATCGCCAAGAATGCGGTCACGTACAACACGTATGATGGCACTGCGCGCTCCCAACACAAGTACCAAGCAGTCACAAACCGCTCTCATTCTCTGTTAATGATCAGAAACCCACTCCGTTGGCTCCTGATCATTAACATAGAATGGGAGCCAATCACAGTAATCACATGATTGGCATTAAGACCCAGTTAAAGGGTCATCTGGAGGGGTGGCAACAGGTTAAGAAAAAAATAGAAGCTGTCCAGATTCTAAAAAATAAATAATTTTAAAGAGTTTATTGTTCACATTATGAAGCACAGCATACCACTAAACAATTATCGCCCTGGGATGCCAAAACATCTCCCTATTCTTGGCTTTCAGCTGTTTGGAGAAATCTTCAATTCACTGATGGTCTATAATTGCCTGTAGAATTTGGAAACATTCACTGTAAGAATGAGAGGATATGCCAAGCAGGAGATGACATTCCCTAGATGCAGACAGATTTCACAGTGAAATTTACTAATCTAGGAACGGCAAGAAAACCCAGTTTGCACAGAGTTGCCGGCATTCCCTAATGATTAGTGGCTGCATAAGACTAAAATAATGCACTGCTAATTTGTATTTAATGTGTGGTATGCATCATTTTTAGGACTATAAACCAGCTTTTCTCAGCATTTTGTATACAGAGGAACCCTTGAAATAATTTTCATGTCTCGGGATCCTCTGCTAAATTATTACATCTCTAGTTCATGGCATATTTGCATGCTCAGTAAGTTGTAAATATAATCATATATAAAAGAACAAAGGCTGTAGTGTGTCTAGTGAATTTGACACTCTATAGAAATAAATGTTTCACTAACACTCATGAAATGGAATGGATAATAATAATGGCCAGAAAATAGACACCCAACTGTGAAAATTGTAGTGCCCTCTACATTGGTGGTCAGTAGAAAAGTGTCTTCTTATATAAGTAAGGTAGGTGGGTGTAGTGGTCCGACAACTAAATCTGTTCTCGTAAATTCCAAACGTGTGTAGACAATTCCGACGTACAAAATTCCACGCATGCTCTGAATCAAGTACGAGACGGTCTGGTAAAACTAGCATTTGGAGATAACACATTCGTCACGCTGTAACGGACTGAAAAGCATGAGGCTGAAAAGCGCGAATCGTCCCTTACCAAACTTCTACTAACATGACTGGTATTGGTCTTCCCTTTAATAGTGCCATTGTACGTGTTATACGTGACCACGTTCTTGGCGATCAGAATTTTTTACAACATTTGTGAGACCATGTGTATGAGCCAACATTCGTCGTAAAAAAAAAAACACGGCTTTGTTGTCGGAATGTCCGATCGTGTGTACGCGGCATTAGAGTACACTGAGTGCCGGTTCACACAGGAGCAGCTCTGAAACCGCCCCGCACAGCGCGACCTCAGCGCAGCTTGTAAACGACTTATTTAATAGAAGTCAATGCAAGCCACTCTGAAAAGTAGCACAAGAACCTTTTTCCAAGTCAGAGTGACTTGAGTTGCTCCTATTAGAATGGTTACATTGCACCGCATGAAGCATGACCTGACAGGTCGCCCCTGTGTGTGAACCAGGACTAAGTGTAAAAGTGCAATCCAGACACAATTCAAAACATATGTTACAGTAAAGGTATAACTCAGCATACATCATTAAACAGTACCAGTAATGGAGTCCAAATCAAGAAAAAAATACAAACAGAACTCTAAGGAGGTTATTTACTAAAGACAAATCCACTTTGCACTACAAATGCACTGCAAGTGCAGTCACTGTAGATCTGAGGGGGACATGCAAGGGAAAAAAAGCATTTTAGCTTGTACATGATTGGATGCTAAAATCAGTAGAGCTTCCCCTCGGATCTACAGCGATCTTCTGTGACTGCACTTACAAGTGTACTTGTAGTGCAGAGTGGATTTGCCTTTAGTAAATCAACCCCTAAGTCACAGGCAGCCATACACACACAAATGCCTCCCCTCTTCCCCCAAGTGCATTCCAAAATCCAAGAAACACCTGTAAACAGTACTCTAATGCCTAGTACACATGTATGGGATTCCCGGCGCTAAAAAGTCCGCCGGGAAAACCGAGAACCTGCTCAGTACGTTTTTTCCCCTACACACGAGAAGTTTTCCCGACAGGAAAACTGCGATGGAGTTTGGGTTGGGAATCCCGGCCATGTGTATGCTCCATCGCAGTTTTTCACATAGGAAAACTGCCAGGAAAAAGACCGCCGGTTCTCTTTTTTTTCTGTCAGTTTTCCTGTCGGGGAAAACTGCAATGGAGCATACACACGGCCGGGATTCATGGCCAAAAGTTCTCATGACAGTTTTCCCGACAGGAAAACCAGTCGTGTGTACGAGGCAATAGAATCTACATCCAAAGAGGGGACCTCTGAGTAAGACCTCGTACACACGACCGAGTTTCTCGGCAAAAATCAGCAAGAAACTTGCTGGGAGATATTTTTTGTAGAGGAAACCGGTCGTGTGTACATTTTCATCGAGGAAACTGTCGAGAAACTCAACGAGCCAAAAAGAAAGCATGTTCTCTATTTCCTTGACGGGAATGGAGAAAATTGGCTTGTCGAGTTTCTCGACGGCTTCACAAGGAACTCGACGAGCAAAACAATGATGACTTAGACGCATGTGCGGTAGCTTCCACGGCATAGGTAGGGTGAAGCAAGATGGCGGCAACAGCATCGAATATGACATACGCATGCGATGACGTCACCGCGTTCTTGCCTTTCAAGAGAAGCGCGGTTCTTTTAAAAAGGTCAGTGTGTACACTTGGGCGGCAATAGATTCTTGCCAAGAATCTCATCAGGAAAAACAACGTTTTTTTTCCTGACGAGATTCTTGCCCGTGTGTACAGGGCCTAACACACAGCTAAAAAGATATTTGATATCAACAGTAACTGGAAGTTAGAAACTCTTTATTGCTCAAGGAACTCCTGGCAACCTCTGGAGGAACCCCAAGGTTCCACAGAACCTTAGTTGACAAACCCTATTCTAAACTGTGAGGGGAAAGAATGTTAAAATGTGCAATCCAAGTAAGTTAAAAAGAAACCATTGACCACAGCAACCAGAATCTGTTTCTGACATGTGTTCTCTAACCACTGACTGCATGAAAGGGAAATACTGATTGGTTGCTGAGTGACTTTCGCACACTTTTCTACATGATCCCTATTGCAGCTCTTTCCTGCGGATATCTTTGCAGCAGAATATACTGTGCGTACTTGCCTTTCAAAACATCCCAGCGGTGCGAAATAAATGGAGTATGAACTCGCAGTCGGTCAGAGCACTTTCCATGCAGCTCAGCCAGGCCAGAGTGAGCGCGTTCCGTTAGTTATACTAGATAATAGAGGCTACTGACATGCAGAGAAAGGATGAGAAATGTTTTCTCCAGTTATACAGAGCCAGATTCATAACCATCCGTCATTCGCTTGGGCAAGTTGCTGATAAACTCCACACAAAAATAACAAACAGTATGTCCCTGCATCTCGGCTGCTGAAAATGAGATCCTTCCTCTGATTGATGTCAGCAGAGAGGCTTGTAAAAAATGCATTTCCAGCTGATTAGTTCAGAATGTGTCAATCTCATGCAGTTTTTATGACCCGCACACTACATGCCAGATGTACATTTGCTTTTTATAAACTAACAAAGATGAATTACTAAATGCAAGAGTTTTTCCCCCCGGAACTATACCCCATGTTGCCCTGGAGAATAAGCGAACTTTATTTTGTCATAAATCACAAAGTGCTACTTTATATAGAAGCCCAATGGAGAGCACTCATATCACTGCCTATGTTGTGTATGGGTGCCTGTGGATCGGATATATTGTGACATCATGACAGCAGGGTAGGGACACGCAGGTGCCGTTACGCCTGACAGATATTCTGTAGGTACTATTTGATGTCACCCCGAAGACATCTTGTTATATTTCATCTCGGATCCATAGTGTTGTGTATTTTTTTTTTTTTTTAAGTCATAAAATCATTACATGGAAAACAAGTTTCACATTGTTACATATCAAACAGGGAGTTTTGAAATAAAAGCATTAGTATGTTAAATTAGCAGGCTTATGACAGCTCAGCATCACTCTTGCTGACACCGGCCTGCTGATGCTCACACTGATAACGGTTATTAAACTCTGCGCCATAGCAACATCTAAATCATATTCTACCCAGCCTAGTGCGGAGGATGTGTTACAGCTGCACTATATCAGCTTTTGAGCAAGGACCCGTGCTAGTGTTTATTCTAATTAAATTTAGCTTGGTGAGAATGCTGACACTCCGACAAGCTGTTATGTGTGGTTACATCGGTGTCATGTAGGCACAGGTCTTTTAGAAGAAGTATCCTCTCTCTCTAGGTGATATATTAAAGCTAGCATAGTTCCATGCTTTTCTTATGCATTCATTTCTTATTCACTTTGTCTCCTTCCCAGTCATAGGTTTTAGAGATTTGACACTCTGCCAGTTTGTCCTTTTGCATTTAACCTGACTAACAGAGCATTAATTTTTAAGGGCTATGTCTGCAGTATGGCAGAGGGTTTCTGGAACTGGTGCTGATACTTTTGTCCTTTACCCTAGCTTTTTGTTGCTTGTGGTTTGAAGAGACCCTGTCTTCAGCTTATAGAATTGAAAGAAAAGCACAGAAAAAGTAAGCATTGCTTGCTTTCTGTAATTTTTCTTCCCTAATGCCCCGTACACACGATTAGGCTTTTGCCCAGCCAAAGTCGCATCGGAATTCCATCGGAGTAAAAGAGAACATGTTCTCTATCTAAACTCTGATGGGATTCATCGGAATTACTCCGATGGGGCATACACACGGTCGGAATTTCCGACGGAAAAAGTCAGTCTGACTTTTTCCATCGAAAATTAAGATTGTGTGTACAGGGCTTTAAACTCTTTTTATTCTCTTGCAATGTGCCTTTGAGCTGGTGAAATCAACCACTCCAAGAAAAGTTGATTACCTGGAACATCAACAGTTCACTATTTGTTCTTCTACATCATGTCTGACTACAGTATTTGATACCCTGCTGATTTTGTACGTTTGCCCCCTGACAAAGAATTGATCAGTCTATACTTTTAATGGTAGCTTTATTTTAACAGTGAGAGACAGAATAACAACAAAAATATCCAGAAAAATGCATTAAAAAAATAGATTTTAATTTTAATGAGTGTAAGTATTTGACCCCTTTGCAAAACATGACTTAGTACTTAGAGGTCAGACATTTATTGTAGTTGACTACCAGGTTTGCATATGTAAAAGTGGGGGGTGTAATGGCGCTTACTGATGCACAGCACCATATGATAATCAGTAAGCGCCATTACACCCCCCACTTTTACATATGTTGATTGGTGCGAGAGCACTTATATAGTAGTGGCTGCTGCTTTTAGTATTATTCTTTATTATTTTTACATTATTTATTGATTAGTTTTAATATTGCCCTTGGTTAGGTGTGGTCTTGCGCATTGGTTCCCCCTCTTTTACATACCAGGTTTGCACACATCTCAGGAGGGATTTTGTCCCACTCCTCTTTGCAGATCCTCTCTTAGTCATTAGAGGGTCACTAAAGGAATTATTTTTTTAGCTAAATAGCTTCCTTTACCTTACTGCAGTCCTGGTTTCATGTCCTCATTGTTGCTGTAATCCTTCTCTGTTCTGAACAGTCTGTTTCCTGATGAAAAAAGTCATGGGAGCTTTCTCTCTGTGGTCACTAATCAAGGAGGTGTGATTACTGGGTGTCTAAAACCCCTCAACACCAATCAGTTTTGTTTTCTAAACCATCACTGCCCTGTATTGGCTCTTTGTCTCTGTTCATCACAGAAGCAGGAAACAGCATGCAAAAACGAAACTGAAACTGTAGGTACATTATATGATTGATCTTTATCTATGTTTAATCATTTTTAAAAGGAATCAGTTAACTATTATGTCTCTATACCCTGTAAACAGTCATTTCAGCAAAAAATAAATAAATTCCTTTACAACTCCTTTAAGGTTTTGAGGCTGATTTTTAGTAATTCAAACCTTCTGCTCCCTCCACATATTTTCTATTGGATTAAGGTCTGGAGATTGGCTAGGCCACTCCAGAACCTTAACATGCTTCTTTTTGAGCCACTCATTTGTTGCCTTGGCTGTGTGTTTTGGGTCATTGTCACCCTGGAATACTCATCCACAACCCATTTTCAATGCCCTGGTGTCATTGAAGGAGGTTCTCACCCAAGATGTAATGGTACATGGCCCCGTTCCTCGTCCCTTTGATGCAGTGAAGTTGTCCTTTCCCCTTAGCAGAAAAACACACCCAAAGCATAATGTTTCCACCTCCATGTTTGACTTGGGGATAGTGTTCTTGGGGTCATGATCATCCTCTAAAAACGGCGAGATGAGTTGATCCCAAAGAACTCGATTTTGGTCTCATCTGACCACAACATTTTCACCCAGTTCTCCTTTGTATCATTCAGATGTTCATTAGCAAATTTCAGACTGGTCTGTACATGTGCTTTCTTAAGAAGGGGGACATTGTGGGTGCTGAAGGATTTCAGTCCTTCACGGCGTAGTGTGTTACCAATTATTTTCTTGGTAACTATGGTCCCAGCTACCTTGAGATACATTCTCCCATGTAGTTCTGGGCTGATTCCTCACCATTCTCATGATCATTGAAACTCCACGAGGAGAGCGCGGGACCAAGGGAGATTGACAGTTATTTTGTGTTTCTTCCATTTGCAAATAATCACACAAACTGTTGTCACCCTCTCACCAAGCTGCTTGGCAATGGTCTTGTAGCCCATTCCAGCCTTGTGTAGGTCTACAATCTTGTCCCTGACATCCTTGGACAGCTCTTGGCCATGGTGGAAAGTTTGGAATCTGATTGATTGCTTCTGTGGACAAGTGTCTTTTATACAGGTAACAAGCTGCGATTAGGAGCACTCCCTTTAAGAGAGTGCTCCTAATCTCAGCTCATTATATGTATAGAAGACACCTGAGAGCCAGAAATTGTGCACATTGATGGGGGTCAAATATTTATTTCACTCATTAAAATGCAAATCTATTTAAAAAAAAATGTAAATGCATTTTTCTTGATATTTGTGTTGTTATTCTGTCACTCGCTGTTAAAATAAGCCTACCATTACAATTATACACTGATCATTTCTTTGTCAGTGGGCAAATGTACAAAATTAGCAGTGGATCAAATACTTTTTCCCTAACTGTATGTAGCTGCTGGAGGAGGACAAAAGGAAATACTATAGAATCTCACTTAAAGTGGAGCAATGCAGCGGTTTCATCCCTTGCTAGCCGCTGTCCTCTTCTCCCTGGGTACTGGGTTTTGGCCTCTTGATTTGCCAGGGGGGGATGTCATCTCACGCATGCACAGAGGGTTCAGTCATTCCAGCGCAGCTGAATTGTGCTGGGTATGCATGCTGAACCACGTGTACATTGTACATGTACAGTGTGCATTGAATAGGAAACTGAGCAGGCAGGTAAGTGTGTATTATTGCAGAAGAGATACAGCATGTCTACGGTATTTGTTTTTGTTAATCACTGACTTCTTCGAGCAGGGACAGCTTCTCCGTCGGGACAAGACAATGGCCTGGCAGGGGGAATTCCCGCATCAACACTGTCTGTGTTGATGGGGGAATGCATAGAATTTATTTTCTGCAACCTGTGGTTACAGGAAATACATTTTCCTTCATGTATGACCAGCCTAACTCACGAGCCAATTAACCTTCCAGCATGTTTTTTGAATGTGGAAGAAAACCGGAGGATGTAGAGGAAACCCACACAGGCACAAGGAGAACATGCAGACTCCGGAAAGGTGTTATACAATAAAGCACTGCCTTCTCACAGTTTTCTAAAAGTTAGGTTTTGTTCAACTTTTAGATGGCAGCTCCGAGTCTGCCGGGCCTTCTGAGATCATATGCACCCAACAGCAGTCCTAGGCCTTTTTGGATATCTACACAAAAGAGACTTTGTACAAGTAAATAGCATAATAAAAATATAATTGCACATATAATACTATGGATTTATTTTTGTTGAACTGTCAAGAGGGTCTCCTGAACTCATCTGCTGCCTGATTGGTTACCATTGCACTGTGGATTCTCTTGAGATAATTGGGCTGCGTCTTCACTTTTAAAGAGATAAATCATCTCAGCCTCTCCCCATGAAACATCAGTTGCATTCTTCTATGTCATAGATGCTAATAGATTGTGAAATCCCTTAGGTGTGCTCAGGGTTGCAAGAACCTTTACATATATATGTGTGAGTGTATCTGTGGTTGTATCTTGTTTATGTGATTTAACAATATTATTTGATGTAGTAGAATGTTAGATAAATTATACCATTCTTGGAAAGGAGGCAATGAAAGTGTTAATACAATAAAGAAGTAATCCTGATGAGTATAAATTCAGTCAAGTCCTTTCTTCTGGCAGATGGCTTAATCGACTGCATGGACCCAGACTGCTGCTTACAGAGCTCCTGCCAGAATCAGCCGTACTGCCGTGGTCTACCTGATCCACAGGACATTATCAGCCAGAGCCAGCAGTCACCGTCCCAGCAGGCTGCCAAGTCTTTTTACGATAGGATCAGCTTCCTCACAGGACCTGACAGCACCCATGTCATCCCCGGAGACAACCCTTTCAATAAAAGGTAAATCTGTCACCAGCACTAAAGCTGTGTGCAACAAACAAGTACTTTTCTACCTGCCTGCAAGATTCTTTATTAACATTTCATGCCTAAAGAAACTCGGTATTATAAAGCCTCCCTGAGCCAGTAATAGTGAGCATCTTCTAATTACCACATGAACTGGATTGTGACTTCTAAATATTAAATATTCTCCACATATCTGGGGAGTCATTATCTCAAATATTTTTAAATCGAATAGCAAACATGTCAAGTTATGCCAAGACTCATAAGAAATACGTGAGACAGACAGGTATAGAATTGCTATAGGCTACTTGAATTTCTGACAGTGACATTTTACTGACATGACCCTGCCTTGTTATGTGCAAATTTGCCCTATTCAGTATAGAGTTCTTATTAAGAGTAATAACCCTTGGCAACCAATTTAAATCCATTGCAGCAGAATGAAATGTGATTGGTTGCTATGGGTTATTTTTACTTAAGAATTAGCTCTCAAGAATAAGAACTCTGTTTGAAATAAGGCTGTATATTTGTTGCTATGTAAACAGAAGTAGAAGTGGGAAAGAGTAAGCCTCTGTTAAGCTCAAAAAGCCCAAAGTTTGCTAGATGACAAAAACATCTATCTCTTGGTACAGAAAAGCAGTGCATCACACATGGTAATATTATTTGTGCTTTTCTCTGAAATTTCAGATAAATAAGTTTGGTTAGTGAATCTTTTCTCTGTTTCTTTTTGGAGACTTGCTATAGCATGATTCATATGTACCATGTGGAGTGGTTCAATAGATTATTGATATTCTGCATTATAATTGAATGCATTTAAAGGCCAACGCTGGGTAAAACATAAGCACCCGTCCCACCCCTCACCCCCCTCTAACTGATCACTGACATTTAAAAAATAATGGCCTTTTTATTTACTAAAAGATGGTGCTCCAGGCCTGAGTCTTTTCTCCTCTTCTGTTTACAACCGTCATGGTCCTTCTTTGGGTTTACACAACACTGCCTGCGTGACTACCTGTTGGCTGCCCAGTGACAGAGACAGCTCAGGCCTACAGGTCGGGTTTACACCTACCTGCCAAGAGGTTTCTGACAGGACCCTTTAGGATCGTGTGGATAAATGATTAAACTATCATCCAACTCCAACCCAGCCATCAGAACTGACTGGTCCACATAACATTTGGCCACTTCGCACTGAGTGAGATTCCACTTCCAGAGGTTGTATGCCAAGGGTTAAGCCCTGTACACACGATCGGTCCATCCGATGAAAACGGTCTGATGGACCGTTTTCATCGGTTAACCGATGAAGCTGACTGATGGTCAGTCGTGCCTACACACCGATCCGATCCGTGTCAGAACGCGGTGACGTAAAACACAACGACGTGCTGAAAAAAACGAAGTACAATGCTTCCAAGCATGCGTCGACTTGATTCTGAGCATGCGTGGATTTTTAAATGGACGTGCCTACAAACGATCTTTTTTTTTATATCGGTTAGGTATCCATCGGTTATATTTAAAACAAGATTGCTTTTTTTAACCTATGGATAAATAACCGATGGGGCCCACACATGATCGGTTTGGACTGATGAAAACGGTCCATCAGACCGTTCTCATCGGGATAACCGATCGTGTGTATGCGGCCTTAGAGTCCATCTCACACTAATACACATATATTAAAGTAGCATCAAAAGAAGAGTGTATTCATTACAGAATTCCCAGTATACTCCCCCCAACAGAATAAGACAATACTGCCCAAGCAGTAAGGTTTGGTTCTGTTTTTGCTCCCTTTTTACTTTTAAAAAGCTGAATTTGTATATGACATTTGTAATTTTTAACTCTGTGCATATTTCTATGCACTGGCCACCTAGGAATATAAATTAGAAAAAAATAATAATGAGTGGCCTTTGTCTACAAAGCTAAGAATGTATACCTCCTAGAGCAGGGGTGTCAAACTGGCGGCCCTCCAGCTGTTGCAAAACTACAAGTCCCATGAGACATTGCAAGGCTAACAGTTACAAGCATGACTCTCACAGGCAGAGGCATGATGGGACTTGTAGTTTCGGAACAGCTGGAGGGCCGCCAGTTTGACACCCCTGTCCTAGAGAGATTTTTGTAATATACAGGTGCATCTTAAAAAATTTGAATATCATCAAAAAGCAAATTGTATTTGAGTAATTCAGTTCAAAATGAGAATCTCATATATTATATAGATTCATTACACACAGAGTGATATATTTCAAGCATTTCTTTATTTTAATTTTGATGATTATGGCATACAGTTATTGAAAACTCAAGATCCAGTATCTTTTAAAATTTGATTATTGTGAAAAAGTTCAATATTGTAGACTTATGGTGTCACTCTAGTCAGCTAATTAACTTAAACACCTATAAAGGTTTCCTGAGCTTTTTAAATGACCTTTCAGTCTGGTTCAGTAAGTTACACAATCATGGGGAAGACTGCTGACTTGACAGTTGTCCAGAAGACAGTCATTGACACCATCCACAATGAGCGTAAGTCACAAGAGGTCATTGCTAAAGAAGCTGGCTGTTCACAGAGTGCTGTATCCAAGCATATTAATGGTAAGTTGAGTGGAAGAAAAGTGTGATAAAAAAAGGTGCACAAGCAAAAAGGATAACCGTAGTTTGGGGGAGATTCACAAGGAGAGGACTATGGCTGGTGTCAGTGCTTCAAGAGCCACCACACACAGACGTATCCAGGAAATGGGCTACAACTGTCGCATTCCTTGTATCAAGCCACTCCTGAACCAGAGACGGCATCAGAAGCGTCAGACCTGGGCTAAGGAGAAAAAGGATTGGACTGTTGCTCAGTGCTCCAAAATCCTCTTTTTGGATGAAAGTAAAATTTTCATTATATTTGGAAATCAAGGTCCCATACTATGGAGGAAGAGCAGAGAGGCACAGAAAAGTTTCATGCGGTCCAGTGCGAAGTTTCCATAGTCAGTGATGATTTGGGGAGCCATGTCATCTGCTGGTGTTGGTCCACTGTGTTTTACCAAGTCCAAAGTCAGTGCAGCCCTCTACCAGGAAATTCTAGAGCACTTCATGCTTCCCTCTGCTGACCAGCTTTATGGAGATGCCGATTTAATTTTCTAGCAGGACTTGGTACCTGCCCACACTGCCAAAAGTACTGATATATTGTTTAATGATCATGGTATCACAGTGCTTGATTGGCCAGCAAACTCGCCTGATCTAAACCCTATAGGGAATCTGTGGGGTATTGTCAATAGGAAGATGAGACACCAGACCCAACATTGCAGATGAGCCAAAGGCTGCTATCAAAGCGACATGGGCTTCCATAACACCTCAGCAGTACCACAGGCTGATCGCCTCCATGCCACGCTACATTGATGCAGTAATTCATACAAAAGGAGCCACGGCCAGGTAGTGAGTGCATACAATGCTGTACATGGACATACTTTTAGTAAGCCAACATTTCTGTATTAAAAATCCCTTTTTATTGGTCTTATATAATATTCTAATTTTCTGAGATACTGAATTTGGGGTTTTCACTGGATGTAAGCCATAATCATCAAATTTAAAAGAAAGGAGTGCTTGAAACATATCACTCTGTGTGTAATGAATCTATATAATATGAGTTTCACTTTTTAATTGAATTACTGAAATAAGTTTACTTTTTAATGATATTCGAATTTTCTGAGATGCACCTGTATTACTAGTACTTGTATTCTTGGTCATAAATTCACTGTTCATCTGTGAGAAACTGTGTGGCTACTGACTGCATGCAAAATAATATCATTGTGTGGAAGCTATAATATCTGCCATACATAGTTTGTTTACCTAACAGATCAGTCAGCTGACAACATGCAGGTGGTGGCAAGCTACCCCAAATTGTAGTCTTCAGGATGTAGACAGTGGCAAAAGTGACCATGCAAGAATTTCAGAAGTGTGTAGTAATCAATTGGCTGCTCCACAACTCCTAAGCCGCGTACACACGGTCAGAATTTCCGATGGAAAAAGTCAGGTGGGAGCTTTTCATCAGATATTCCGACCGTGTGTATGCCCCATCCGACTTTCTCTGTCGGAATTTCCAACAAACTTAGATAGAGAGCAGGTTCTCTATTTTTCTGTCGGAAATTCCGACAGATTTTTGGCCGGTCAAAAGTGCGACTGTGTGTACACGGCACTAGAGTTCCCCAGATTGTATGCAAGATTTGTATCTGCAGATGTGTGTCCAGGCAGCTAGATTTAGCTGAGCCTCCCCTTAGCTTACGCCCCTAATGGAAGCCCACTCCTCATTCCTCCAAGGATTTTGCTCCAGTTAGCAAGTTGCCAATGACGTGATTCCTTGACATGGGCTTTAAAAGTATTTCTAAAGCCTAAATATTGTTTACCTTTAATGCACTCCTAGCAATAAGGTAAAAATAGATAAAAGATGTATCGCCCCCTAAAACCCCCCCACCCCATATACTTACCTAAGTCCTCACTCGCTCCAGCGCTGTGCTCGTCTCTCCCCGCTCTTAGAGGCATTGTTGAAGCAGCTGTCAGTCAAATATTGTGAGGAAGGGAATAGGGCACGGGGCCTGTGTCTATGGACAAGGATCGAGACTGTGGGTTTGTTACCATAGGAAGTGTCTTCCTGTGGTGACACACTGAGATGGGGAGGAGCCAGGAGCGCTGGCAGGAGACCTCGGCAGAGGAGGATCGGGGCAACGTTATGGAATTCATTTGCACATAATAGATAAATATAATGGGCCAGATTCAGGTAGCTCGGCGCATCTTTGTGCCGGCGTAGCGCATCTCATATGCGCTACGCCGACGTAAATCTGAAAGGCAAGAGCAGTATTCATAAAGCACTCGCTCCCTACGTTGCGCCAGCGTAACGTAAATTCGCCTAATTCAAAGTAGGGAGGTAGTGGGCGTGATACATTTAAATTAACCGTGACCCCCATGTAAATGAAGGGCCGAACGAACGGCGCATGCTCAGAATCACGTCGCATATACTCCCTAAGATACGACGGCTCAATGCCTACGACGTGAATGTAACCTACGCCCAGCCCCATTCACGTATGACTTACCTAAACGACGTAAAATCCGACAGCTGTTCCGTCGTCCATACCTTTGCATGGGATGCGCCTCCTATAGGTGGAATTACTTTACGCCGGACGTACGCCTTACGTAAACGGTGTATACTACTGCGACGGGCGCAAGTACGTTCGTGAATCGGCGTATCTTGGTCATTTGCATATTCGACGCGTAAATCAATGGAAGCGTCCCTTGCGGCCAGCGTAAATATGCGCCCAAGATACGACGGCGTAGGAGACTTACGTCGGTCGGATGGAGCCAAAATTCAAGCGTATCTTATTTCAAGAATCAGGAGCATAGATACGACGGCGCATCAGTGCACTTACGCGGCGTATCAGAAGAATCCGGCTAAATGAGTTTGTTTTAAAAAAATAGACTTTACAATCATTTTAAATTATTTTGGTCAAATCTGTGTTCTCCCAGACAGGCTCCCTTGCTTTGAATTTTTAATCTGCATTAGCAGTCAGCAGGTGCAGAGCTAGTGATCCCAGTCTGCTCTGCAAATACTATTATAGAAGCACCCTGTGCCATATGCAGGGGACAGACAGCAAACCATTAAATCTCATAGTAGCATGAGATTAAAATTGACAGTGTATCTAGATTTCCCCAGGTTTCTGTTTTTCACTTGGATTTCCCTTTTCCTCTCCAGTTACCAATATTGTCATGTTTTTCCGTGCTTTGATTTTTATCTTCATGGCCTCCCCCAGGCATTGACGAGACCCTTCATTAGACAGTCCAGATGTACGGATTGCACTTTTCCCTGGGCTCCAATACTCTTTTGCCAGATCATATATGGGAAAAATTCTTGTATTGCTTATCCATTGAATTTTGTTTGCTGGAACTATATGTTTACTATATGAAATTATACTTTAAGAAATGAATAAAAAGTTATTTGACAAAAAAAAAAAGAATTAGCGTAGTAGAAAAAGTGTAGCCTTAACCTGGTCAGGTCTAATACTGATTGGAGTTGGGCAGAATTAACGTTCTTAGTAAGAACACATTGATACACAAGACTGTAAGTATTTTCAGGTAGAAAGGGTTGTTCTGTATTATTCAGAGCTTCCTTTATGAGTTTGGTTTAGGATATGAGTAACATTCCTGGATACCCATCAGAGGTATTCTAACCAAAGCCATCGAGCTTAAGTGTCATCTTTATTTTTGATACTCTGTAGTAAGAAGCATTGAAGTTCTACCTTTGCTTAATTGTATCACTTTAAAGTGATATTAAAGGCAGAAAAATAGCAAACATGTCATACTTGCCTGCTTTGTGCAGTGGTTTTGCACAAAGTAGCCCCAATCCTTCTCTTCTTGAGTCCCCTGTCAGCACTCCAAGCCCATCGCTTCTCCCTACCCGAGCAGGTTTTCTCCGGAGCCGCTGCTGTGTGCCCATCCAAACATGGAGCATGGCTCAGCCCTGCCCCCCTCTTCTCATTAGCTCACTGGCTGTGATTGACAGCAGCGGGAGACAATGAGGAGGAAGAGACCCAGTTGAGCCACTGCCCATCACTGGATCGAGATGGGACAGAGGTAATTATTGGTGTGGGGGGCTGAGGGGCCTGCTGCAGATAGAAGGTTGTTTACCTTAATCCATAGAATTAATGAAACCTTGAGCCTTTACAACCACTTTAAACATTCTGTATTAATTTAATAAGTTAAAAAGTTCTGAGTGTATCCCCCCAAAATAATTCCTTATTAGAAGCTACAAAATTCAATTATCTGAATACCAGACAAATAAAAATCAATATAAGCAAATAGGTGTGCTTCCTGTGATTAAATTAAATGAAAAAAAAACATATACCAAAATAATTACTACACAAAATGCTCACAGTTCAAAACATAGTGGGGGGCATTTATTAAAACTGGAGCACACAGAATCTGGTGCAGCTGTGTATGGTAGCCAATTAGCTTCTAACTTCAGTTTGTTCAGTTAAGCGTTGGCAATAAACCTGGAAGCTGATTGGTTTCTATGTACAGTTGCACCAAATTTTGCACTCTCCAGTTTTAGTAACCCCCCAGTGTACAAGAAGTTGTTCAAATGTGAATCATAAATGTCAATGCAATTCATCAACTGTGAAGGTGAAGCCAGCAGGTGAATATTCAAATCAGAGGATCTCCACCACTATCCACAAAGCCTCTTTCCAGATCCACATGATCGCAAGTAAACAGAGATCATGTAACGCTTGTGTAACAGCCCACAGGAAATTAAGCTTGGTTCAGCATATCCAACTCAGATTAATAGATCAACTTAAGCATGAGGTTACATAGTGTAACACTGCAATAATATCTCCTTTATTGCATACAGACAGGCACTTAGTATGTGAATACAGAGATCAGCATACAGCGTTGTGCTTTCAACAGTCAGCAGGCGTGATGACGTCACTGGTTAAGCCCACACTCTATTATTAGTAGCTGATTTCAAGGCCCAAGAAGTCAACATATACCACTGCTTCATGCAACATATCAATAAATAAAACCTTTTGAACATGTAACTTGTGTGCTCTCAATCATAGCCAAACATTAGTTTATAATGGAAAACAGCGATAACCCAACAATTGGGCCAAAATCCCTCATTTATGCAGCTGTGGATGTCTAGAGAGTGCCAAGACTATTTTATTTCTCATATACTCACAAAAACATTCCAACGTAATCAGCCTGCAATATTTCTATAATTACAGTCCGTTTTGATTTTTTAGGTGTTATTTTATTTCAAGCACCCTTGAAGTAATTGTGTACGCTACTTATTCAGTCCCTGGCTGCATTCCTCAGTCTATCTGCTCTTCACACATATTTTTCAAAGTCTGTTTGAACATTTCTTTCCCGATTTTGATTTCCATTGTTACCTTCAACACATTTAGTTCCAGATGTCCTTGCAGCGCAATGTATTCCATTCTCAGCCTCTCCACCTAGCAAGGTGCTAATGACATCAGCCTGATGTATTCCAAATGAGAAAAGCAACAGTCTTTTACAAAAAAAATCAACAAAGAACGGTGTAAACTCTATTCCAGAATTCTTAATGAAATGTCATAAAATAACATAAGAATGTGCTTACTTAATTTTTTTTTTTTTTTAATAATTGCAAAGAAAACATTTGTTATGAATCTGTGATTTCTTAATCAGCCCAAATGGTATTTTATTAAAGCAGTAATGAAGTGAAATACTAGCAGTAAGCAAGAGCAGGTGCCTTGTGTCCTGCTGAGTAAAGGAAGATGATTTACACTAGAACTCCTGGGTCTAAGGTAATTTACCAGTATTAATGCAGTTAGGCACAGCAGTTGATTAAAAGTTGTTGCACAAATGTTCCTTATTGCCCCCTCTAAATCTTCTCCTTTCCTGTTCCCATCAGGTGTACCAATTGCTGCAAAATTAATTGGAAAGAATACTTTTCTCCGTGCAAGTGCCAGATATTTGACACGTCGAAAGCTTGGAGGCTTATACATTTGTGAGAGCTTTTATAGCTCCTGTAAATGAATAGACTAATCATTTAGTACCTTGCCTTTCATTAGGCAATATTAGACTTTTTAGTAGGAAATGATATTGTAGGCTTTATGTCTACAGTGCTTGTATAAGTACAGTTGGTTCTCAATGACCATACTTCTCACCAAACGACAGGTCAGCTATTAGGTTTTGCATTAGAACCATTTAAGTAAGTGACCACAGGGCATATTATTATAAGTTAAAGCATCCTAGGGATTCAATAAAAGTTTGCTATTCTTAGCCACCATTTTCTATTTCAAGGACATTTCCAATTCATTAAAGATCTGTAATTGCTTTTAGAAATGGTTAATGGATATGGAAGCACTCAGTGTAAGAATTAGTGGATATGCCAGGTGTGAGCGGGCATACATGTCAGATGCAAATACAGACGTCAGTTGGGCGATAAAATGCACACAGTGTATTTTGATGGTTTATGGCAAAATTCCCTAATCGTGGTTTCCAGAAATGACAGATAAATTGCATTGGCGCTTGACTAATAGCATTCACAAAACTATCAATAACTGCGTGGATACATTCCTGACATGCCCCAGCAAACACAAATATTATTTTGCAGACAAATAAAACTTATTATAGGTTGCCTTCATTTTAGATGCTTACTATGTATCATAAATGAATGCCATTTCAATAAAAATATTTTTTTTTACCTTTTTTATCCTTTATTTATTCTCGATAATTATGATCTCCTGCAGCTTTTTTTGTAGCCACATTTTGTCTACATACATGTGCTCCGGTGATGACTATATGGCATTAATAAAAGCTGGTTTCCTGAATGTGGTGGACCATGCTTAGCTCCCAACTGTTCCAGATTTCAAGGAACTGTCCCTGATTTGGAACAAAGACCCTCTGTCCCTCTTTCCCCCTCATTTGTCCCTCATTTTAGTCTGATTTATGTAGTTTTATATAAAATGCACATTTTACCTTTCAAAAAGTGTTTCCCAGTGCAAAACCATTCATCCAATCTTTAAATTGCTGCATTTGTAAATTTCAAAAGCCAGTATAAAGGAATAGTAGTGGTAAAAAAAAAAAGCACTCGTGGGTTTAACTAATAATTTTTGTTGTGCAATTCTTGTGTCCTATGCCTACATATGTTTGCTTATAGGTGTCCCTTGTTCTCATCTCAAAAAGTTGGAAGGTATGGACCATGTACAATGTGTGTTGAAACGACCACTTGTAGTCTTCATTGGAATCCCATGTGATGGGGTGACAAAAACTGGACCACAATTGGGAGACAAAGTGTTGTCACTCTATAACAAGTAGTACCTGAACAAGAATGATCATGGCAGGATCACCAGTTAATATGTTACTGAAAGATTGAGACTCAAAACAATAAAAAGTACTTTTAAAATTGACATTTGGATGTTAAAGCCTATATGTAATTTGACTGACTGGGTTTCATATAGGTTTCATATAATTATACAGTAAATGTGTGTGTGTGTATATACATTATATATAGATATATATATATATATATATATATATATATATATATATATATATATATATATATATATATATCTATATATAAATATATAGATATATCTTTATATATATATATATATATATATATATATATATATCTATATATATATATATATATATATATATATATACATATACATATATATCTATATATACATATATATCTATATATATGTGTATATATATATATATATATATAGATATATATAGTTCTATGTCAGGCCCATTGCAACTTTAAGGCAGTTACTACGGTTCTCAAGAGGTGGAAGCAGGGGACTGATCTGTGTGTGAGACATTCCGTATGTACACAGTCAAAAACAGTTGGTGCAGGCACTAGAATTTACATGATTATGCCATCTATGGACCATTTTGGTGTAGTAAGTGGACGACCCTTTGATAATCTTAATTAGTATGCATACACTTACCATGGAGAAGTTTGCAGTTAGGCCCACTTTAAGATAGCAATGCTGTTTTCAAAATGTGTATTAAATCCAAGGGCATAAAATAGAATTATAACTGTAAAATGTAGAAATGTACATTTAGGTTTACCTCTTCCCTGAAGGAGACACTGAAGAAATGCTTTAACATGTACTGCTTAAAAGAACTGTAATATAGATGAAGCCTTTCAATCATTAATGTATGTAGCTTCAGATGCATTGATGCCCACAGAGCTCATGAAATCCATCTCCAGCCAAATTTTCTTTTGGATAGACTTAGGAAGCATATTACTTATTTTTTTAGTGGTGTCTCCGATCGCATTGTTGAGATTTCTGTCCCAGTGACAAGCAGATGAGAAATCGGTGCAGCGGCTGTTACTGAGATAGTAAAACTTGCAGTAATTAAAATCTGAAAGAAGTTCTGACCTATGTCCCTGCCAGGGAGATTTCCCATAATTTCCTAGCCCAACGGGAAGTGAGGCTAGATATACCCAATGAGAACACAGACTGCAATAAAAACCCTAAAGCGATTCTATACCTGCTCTGCCTAAAATAAAAAAAAGTTTGGCTAGAGTTGGAATTTAAAATGAAAAATTAACAAAGCATATCCTTCTATAGTTTGCTCTTGCCTTGATCCAAAGAACCAAGTGTCATTTCTGTAATTATCTGCTATCTGCAGAGTCACTTTTGACAATCTCTGCAAACACCAGACAAATCCAGGGGATAAACAGGCAGGGGGCTCCAGAATAGATGATTGACAGCCTCAGCTGTGCATGTTTCCCTATGAGACTGTATAAAGGGGTGTGTGTCCTTTCCTTCCACCCAGATTACACTCAATTCCATGCTCTATGCTTGCACTGTGTGACATCAAATCCCTGCTCCCTGCCTTCTGTAGCACTGAAATGCTGTGTAAACAGTCTGCTTTAGGAGGCTGTAGAGAAAAGAGAACAGCAGCTAAACAGGTACAACTTATGTAGGAATATTTCTTTCAGTCATTTTGTATCATCTGAGGCTAGTCATGTCAATGATTATAAGAGTTTACAACCACTTTAAGGGAAACCTGTACTGATGGAAATATGGTGGGAACCATTGCAGACTTCCTTCTGAAAGCACTGGTACCTCTGACTTCAATAGTTTCCAAATCACTGATCCTGAAAGTGCATGCAGCAAGCATAGCCCCAGCAGAGTCAAATCCCTTTATATTCTTGTCCGGGGTGAGTGACCCAGAAGGCACTAAAGACATTGGATCAGTTTCACAGTCAGTGAACTAGCATGTTCAGGTTAGTAGTGGGACCCTGTGTATTTCTTCAGTGAAGCAAGTTAAAATAGGAATTTTCCCATTCAGAGGTCCTGTATGTGAGACATTTTTTTTTTCATCTCTTTAAGGCCTCGTACACACGGACGGACTGTCCGCTGAAAACGGTCTGCTGGACTGTTTTCAGCGGACATGTCCGCTCGTAGATTTCTGTCTGATGGTTGTACACACCATCAGACAGAAATCCGCGCGGACACGATATGCGGTAACGTGGCCGCGCCGTCACCGCGACGATGACGCGGCGACAGGCGCAGCCCTGGAAGGTCAATGCTTCCACGCATGTGTCGAATCACTTTGACGCATGCGAGGGCTTTCGGCCGAGCGGACATGTACAGTGAGTCTGTACAGACGACCGAACATGTCCGACGGACAGGCTTCCAGCGGACATGTTTCTTAGCATGCTAAGAAATTTTTGTCCGCTGGAAAACGGTCGGCTGGACAAATGTCCGCTGGAAACCTGTCCAATAGGCCGTACAGACGACCAAACATGTCCGCTGAAACTGGTCCGCGGACCAGTTTCAGCGGACATGTTCGGTCGTGTGTTTGGGGCCTAAGAATAAAATAGGGACATTATATAACTGTCACAGCCAGATCATTTGCCGATAGGGTGTCCACTGTGCATACAAAATGGAAAGCAACAAATGTAATATATATAAAGGAAAAATGTAATTGACTTGCTGTTGGAGCATGTGCTTTACATGCATCCCATTTCTTTAAGATATTCAGGCTGTTTCAGTGATTTTCTGCCTTTTTCAAATGCAAATGAAGGTCCGTTGTAAAAATTTAAGGTTTATATGCAGGGACATATTTTATCAGACCCTTCAGCTCTGAAGTAGAATATTAAAGGTTAATGTTGAAAAGGTTACTACTCCACCACAAGGATTTTATTGTGTTTTTCTGCTCTAGCTAGAGGTGCTCACCATTGGGCAGCTTTATGATGCGGGAACTTCACACTAAACCACCTGAGGTAGTGAAGCGGGGAATTATACCGTGAATCACCTCTCAGGAAGCAAGTGTATACATAACCTGAAGTCTTGTGTTCTCTCTCCCTCTCTGTCTGCAGCCTTGCATCTGTAATCCGAGGCCAACTTCTCACAGCTGATGGAACACCGCTCATTGGAGTCAATGTGTCATTTCTACATTACCCCAACTATGGATATACAATCACACGCCAGGATGGGATGTGAGTACATAAACCGAAAAATAACTGGGGGTGTACATAGTAAAAGGCAAAAGGAAATGCCATATTTTACGACTCTGCTCTTTCATTTTCAGCAAAGGTTTATTACTGAATTAATACAGATTGCAATAGCAGCCGGCAAAATGTAATTTGTCTGTATTAAAATTGTCAATATTCTGATTCTGTAAGGGACCCAGTATTACTTTAAAGGGAATGTACAGTATTTTCAATGTTTTGTTAGATAAACATATAAATGAGATTTCTGAATAATCTTATTAGTATGTGTTAGCATTTTAAAACCTTAAAGTGGATGAACTCTTATTATAAACTTGTACCTACTGGTAAGTTTATGAGGATTACCTGTAGGCAGACTGAATATCTTCTAAACTAGAAGATATTTATATTGGCTGAAGCCAATGACGTCACCGGTTCATGTGCAATAGCTGTGCATTCAGGACTCACTGAGTGTGCCGTTAATGCAGAGAGTGCCTCGCCATGATCATGGCTCCCATTTGCATGTGCGGGAGTGACATCATTGTGGCCCAGCAATTTAAAATGCCAAAGAGCGTGGACCCAAAAGGAAGACCAAGAAAAGATGGAAGCTCCAGGAGAGAGGTGATAGCTCAGCGCTGGAAGGCCAAGGTAAGGCAAAGGGGAATCGGTCATAATTTCCTATTATTCGATGCATATTTGCAAATTATGGCATAATATAGCACTGGCCCATTTAAAAAAATAATTAGAGTTTACTACAATTTTAAAGTTAAACTGCAGACAAACACACAGCTGAAATACATATAAGAGAGCTGTTTACGTGTCAAAGGATATGTATTTTGTCCAGCAAATCCTGAGACACTGCCCTGGTTGGTAACCAGGCTTTCCTCTACCACACTTAAGACATACAGCTCACTAACCTACCTGCTCTCAACCTGTAATTGGACGCTCTCCCCCTTATTTGATATTGGTACTTGTTCAGAAGTGATGGTAACTGTAATGTAAAAATAACCAATAGAAGGGGTTCTGTGTACTGTATGAACATAGTCAGGGGTCAAGTCCTGCGGGAACGCGTGGGAACGGAGTTCCTGCACTTTTTTCACAGCAGGAACTCAGTTCCCTTTGCAGGACTAGAGCAGCCGAGCCGCCCGAGCCAATCATTCACTAAGCGGTGATGCCCAGCTCGAGTCACTGTCAGGGGCAGGCAAACCTTAGTAATCCTTTATGTTACTTGCCACTTCCTGTAGACATTGCAGCATCGAGGAAGTGACGGAATACCCGCACACTACCCGATTAATCCATATACAGGAAGCGGCCAGTAACATAAAGGATTACTAAGGTACAGTGGATCGAAAAAAACAACAACATGTGGTTTAGTAATTATGCATATGAGCGTATAATTTTTTATTTTTTTTTGTTTTGGTGGGGGAGTGGATCTTTGGTGGGAGTTCCCACACTTTTTTCCCCAGGACTTGACCCCTGAACATAGTTATCAAAATATGAAACCTCAAGCAAGCAAAACGTACAATGTTCATTGATTCAGGGAAGGTTGATGTAGATGTCAGCACTGGCAGAACTATTATGGGTACGCAATGTGAAGCTGCTTGTAGGTCCTTGAGGATGTATGGTGGCAGGGGATTTCAATGACTTTTTCCCATAGATAATATGCAGGTCTTCTGATTTACAAAAAGAAAGACAATGTCACTGAGAGCAGCATGATGACCTTATCAGAGATGACATCCAGATATATCACCTAAATTATTTGTTGTAACATGACAGTGTTGCAAACTGATAACCATTTGGATTATTAGTCAATCAATTGCTACGCCATAGATAAGATTTCATGATGAGCTTTGTGAACATTGCCAACCTTCATTAAGATTTAAAACCTGTCGTTTATTAATATTGAAGCAAAACAGCCAAAAATAAAACCTACTGTATATCTCAATAGATATTTCACCATGGCTATTACTTTGACAGTAGATGAGTAATTAACATTATCTAATATTTTGTGGTAACTAAAAAATATAACAGTAAAAGTATAAAACTACCTTTTTTAAGCAAACACGGCTAAAACTGAACATGAACATAATTAAAAAATGTGCTAAAGGGGCCTGTGCAAATAAAAGATTATACCAAAAAGACACCATGGTAGGTATATTAGGTTACACTACCATATTGGAAAAATGTGCAAAAGGCTGTTATGAAAATTGAACCTATATCTGAACACGTATGGAGTAAATACTTCTAAAGTTGTCCATAATAGTACTAATAAATTGTGAAAAATAACAGACATTAACGACGTGCCTGCCCAGTTTCTAATTGAGTTTGCCTAATAAATCCTATTGTTATACTTTTCATTTACCATTGGATCCTAAATCTCAGTTTTATGTGACTTGATATATACAGTACTGTACTTCATTAAGATTCCTGTTACAGGTAAGAATGAAGAGGGTCAACTAGATCATGAAAGATTGATGTGTGATAAAATAAATATGTATACATATGTATACATATGCATTTGTTCCCACTTCCTGCCACGATTACATTCCTGCACTTTACATAATTATGTGTCACATTTTGATACATGTCTTTAGGTTAGGTTTGTTGGGGGCTGCCTGTGCTATACATGATTTAGAACGTAAGGCTGATCCTCGGTAATAATTGCAAGTCTTGCCCCCAGGCTGCATTACGGTCTCCTGGTTCTTGTTTATTCCTGGCATCTCTCCTGTTTTGCAGACATGTTCTGCAGCCTAGTTAGATCCTAGTTAGATCCTGTGTATAACAGTCCCACATCGCTTTCCTCTCTTATGTCTCTAGGCTGGAGCTAAGATGATATAAGCAGATAAGCACTAAATTAGAAAGTGCGCCGTGATGCTTGTGGTTCTGGGAGCCCTCTACCAGATGTGATGGAATGAAGTTGGGCCATTGTAGCCTGGAAACTGCATGTTCAGGCTGATTTTCATGTTGATACAATAAAGGTTATCATATACAGCAAATAAATCAATATTCTTTAAACCCAGCAGAGCTCTTTGGGCTTTGCTGTGTAGCGTTTCCTATTATTACAAGCTCGGCATCTGCTGGCATAGTACCATCGCTGCTTCTTTTCATTTGGAACACACAGGGCCAACCAGAGCTTGTTAGTATTAGATTCCACTATTTTATTTTATCAAAGCTTTTTTTTTTTTTCTCCTTGTGTCTGTGCAGGTTTGATCTGGTTGCGAATGGAGGTGCATCTCTTACACTCATGTTTGAAAGGGCTCCGTTTCTGACACAATATCACACAGTTTGGATTCCGTGGAATGTATTTTATGTGATGGACACCTTGGTAATGAAGAAAGAGGAGAATGACATCCCTAGTTGTGACCTGAGTGGGTTTGTCCGGCCGATCCCGGTCATAGTATCATCTCCTTTGTCAACTTTTTTCAGATCCTCTCCTGAAGATAGCCCCATAATTCCTGAGACACAGGTATAACTCTATTCTGTTTAACTTAATCCTGTTGTATTGCATTTGCTCTCTGTGAAGGTATACTCAGTATGCGTTTAAGCAGAGTGAAAGCTTTGTTATACATTTAACCCAAACAGAAAATTAAGCAGTTATGCCGCGTACACACGATCATTTTTCGGCATGAAAAAAAAACTATGTTTTTCGGCATGTAGGAAAAAAAAAAGGTTTTCCAACTTCATCATTAAAATGACGTTGCCCACACACCATCGTTTTTTTAAAATGCTCTAGCAAAGCGCGGTGAGTTACAAGACGTACAACGGCACTATAAAGGGGAAGTTCCATGCGGATGATGCCACCCTTGGGGCTGCTTTAGCTGATTCCGTGTTAGTAAAAGACGGTTCGCGCTTTTCTGTCTGTTACAGCGTGATGAATGTGCTTACTCCATTATGAACGGTAGTTTTACCAGAACGAGCGCTCCCGTCTCATAACTTGCTTCTGAACATGCGCAGGTTTTTAACGTTGTTTTAGCCCACACACAATCATTTTTTACAACCCGAAAAACGACATAGTTTAAAACGTCATTAAAAAACGCAGCATGTTCGGGAAAAAAATTGTCGTTCTTCAGAACCCGAAAAATTATGTGAAGCCCACACACGATCATTTTAAATGACATTTTTTTAAAAACAACGTTTTTTTCATGCCGAAAAATGATCGTGTGTACGCGGCATAAGAGTCCTCCTACAGTTCAGAGAAGCAAAGACCCTATTTATTTATGACAGGCAGTGCTGTAGATATACAGAAAAGTTTTATGTATGTTGTGGAGGAAACCCCCCCTTCCTCAGACACATTTACACTTACATATGAAGAACAACAAAGTATTTGAAAACATATCAGTAATCCTGCACAATATAGAATAGGTATTCCCGCGCTACTTGTTATGGACTCTATAAATGCTGCAAAGCACTGGGAGGTTACATAACCACAAGAGAAAAAACAAAACAAAAAATAGTGCTGCGCTGTTAAATAATCGCTACCGAATAAATTACTGCTGTATCCTGCACAATTTCAGATTATATTCTTTAATTGCAGCAGCTGTATATATGCTAAGGTTTACAAATGAGACTTCTAACCTAAGGGGAAATTTTATTTAAGAGATGGATAAGGTTTATTGTTGGATAGGAACGCATTGCATGCAATGGCTAATTGATGTTCAAAAGCTGTTGCCATAGCTAGGCTTCATTTAAAGCCAGAAGCTTTCTTTTTTCCTTCCAGTCAGTGAACTTCAGAGTAAAAGAGAGAAACATCACCCCTCTTTTTTTATCCCAATTTACCTTTTTTGCGAAGTTATAACTAATAAATATACTAACATGCCCAACAAATCCAGCCTTGTTCTGTTGTAATCCTCCTCTCCACTGCTATTTACCCAGTCTTATGCTTCCATTCACCTCTCCTACATCTTCAGAGCTGGTTGCCTTGTCTTGGTTTTGCAGCTGCCCCCCTGATGATACACTGTGGTGTATGGGTGCATGCTGTATATTGCCCTGAATCCTCCTGGGATGCATGATGTGCATGAGAATGTAGGCAGCGAGGGGTAGGTCATTCTCATCTAGTGTGAGACTGGTTTAACTAAAAAAAAAAGAGATTCATAAAAATATATAAGTATATCTGTGATTGTGAGAAAGGACGGGGAAGAGGTAATATTATGGAAAGTGTAAAAAGAGTTGGCAGGCCATAAAGGATATACTTTTAGCACCTGTGTTGATGGGCTTTGGGAAGGCAAAACTCACTTGAAGAAGGTGAGAAAGACTTCAGCTGCAGGTCAAATGCAACAGTCAATGTCACCCATAATTATGGCCTGATGGCTGAAACGTGTTGACTTTTTTGACTGTAGTTCACATCAATAATAAAACAATGTTTTGGTGACTTCCATGGCACCAGCCTTTCTCCCTTTTTTTGCATGCACCAGTCAATGTATTCTGAATGTGCTCAGAAGTTTCTCAGACTGATGTCATCGACACAAGCCTAAACCCCAACCACAAAGGCTCTCTTTTAGAAGATGACTATTTTTTTTTTTTGCAGTACTTATAAAGTGATGGTAATTATCTAGTATAAACCATATTGGTGCCTTTATATGGTAAATGGACAGTATAATGCATTAGATTGATGATCAATCCCAGAACGATTGAGGGCTTTAGACAAAACTACACTGGATTTTCAGACTCACAGCATTCCTCCATCACAGTCTTGATACATTTTATGTACCACTTTCCTCAAATGTTTTATAGTATATGTTGATTTACAGATGATATGTGATTTTGCAACAGTACCAACAAAAACTTCCCACATAAGCTTACACATGGACAGCACTTAGCATACATTTAACATAATTTCGGCTATTTTGTTAATATTTTTTTCTTTTAAAAGCTGGAATGCGCTCGTAGAATTGTTGACAGACTTTATATATAGTCTGTCACTCTTGTACTCCAGTAACTGTGTAAATATAATCTACGTTCACACTGTGATATTTCTAGGCTATTCACTAGGATGCTTTCCATGTGAAATCCAGCTTAGATTAGCAAACACTGTCATGTGACTTGAATAAACCATTTATAAGCAAGAGACTGTGAACAAGCACTTGCAATCAACATGCTTGACTGCACAAAAAGTGAGCCCGGTCTGTGAGCAATCTTTTATTCTATTTTGCCAGCAGATCACAGCCATGAAATGAAAAGCTATTATTTTTCAAAGATACTTTAAACATTAAAAATACTGCACAGGGAAAAAGACTGCAGATAGATAGATAGCTGCAGACTATATCATTCAACTTATATGTATCCTCTGGGATAATAGACTTAACTACAGAAAGGTATAGTTTACCTTCAAAGTACATACTTATAATGTAATATGTATGCAGGTCTAAGGCCCCGTACACACGAGAGGATCTATCCGCTGGAATTGATCTGTGGATCAGTTCCAGCGGATAGATGCGCTGGTGTGTACAACCCAGCGGATCTGTTTCCGCTGATTTTTATCCCCTGGGATGGATTTCAAGCGGATAAAAATTTGAAGACATGCTTTCAAATCTATCCGCTTGAATCCATCCCAACGGATTGATCCACTGGTCTGTACAGACTCACCGGATCAATCCGTCCGAATGGATCCCCCGCATGCGTCGTAATGATTCGACGCATGCGTGGAATTCATTATATGACCGCGTCGCCGCGTCATCATCGCGGCGACGGCGCGACACGTCATCACGATGGGATTTCGGCGCGGATTTCGATCCTATGGTGAGTACACTCCATCGGATCCAAATCCGTGGAAATCCTCGAGAGGATTTATCCGCGGAAATGGTCCGTTGGACCGTATCCACGGATAAATCCTCTCGTGTGTACTAGGCCTGAGACTACATACAATTGGAGCCTAACCATTTCCTATCTTAAAGTGTATTCACAGTCAAAACTTTTTTTTTCAGCTTTGGACTGAATGGGGAGGGATTAGTGCTGTCCAGAGCTCATTTAACAATATATTCAAACAGAAACACAAAGAGCACGAGAAATGCTTGAACCCTGTGCGATTTTTATTGTTGTCCTTTCCCTGTTTCTCTCTCTTTCTGTCATTAGGGAAAATACAACTAACAGACCCCTGGGCCCTGGATAGCAGTAAAACCTATCAGGGGTTCTAAATACTTCCCACTGTATCCAAAACTATAACAAATTGGCTATAGATAGACTTCCTTCTCTTTCCACCCAACCCAAATCTTGATAATTAACATTTAAACTTTTGTGGGAAACCAAATAGCAAATAAAAAAATAAAATAGCATACACAATTGCGACCAAAGTCATATTGTAATTAAATGTTATTAAAAAATTACCTTAATACATAAAAAAAACGTAGACCTGGGACTTTAATTGAGGTGTACCACAAATGGCCACTAAGTCAGAAGTCAACATAATAAAATAATTTATTGAGGTAGATACAGTTGTCATCGTAACACATTAATTACAATGCAATGCATGCTGATTTAAAGTGATTACAATGTAGGATACATGCTTGAAAATGTGGATGTCAATACATGAATCTTTAGAACTCAACGCATTTCGTGAGCTTATAGCAGAGAACAGTGCAGCGCAATATTAAATGTCCCAAAGAAAGAAACCAAGAATAAAATCATAAAGAGTGCATAGATAAAGATGAAGGAGCACAAATGATGAGCAAGACGGTTTGACTGATGACAGTGATCCCTCCACCTCAGACAGACTGGCCTCTCACCTTATCCACTCGACCTATAATAGGTCACTAGGCAGCAAACCCACACTCAGGGTAATAATCGAGATTCTGCACCTGTTAATGGACTCCACCGCATATAGAATAAAATAAAAACAATTTAGTGCTCTCTGTATAAAAACATTTTATTTAAATATAATGGCAAGAATATTACTCACATTTAGAAGAACTCTATGTGATCTAGCACTCACCCCACACTGATGAAGT
The DNA here is from genome assembly GCF_905171775.1 of Rana temporaria. Taxonomy (NCBI): domain Eukaryota; kingdom Metazoa; phylum Chordata; class Amphibia; order Anura; family Ranidae; genus Rana; species Rana temporaria. The sequence continues at coordinate 558,033,313 of NC_053489.1, forward strand.
CCAGCCCACGGACGTAACGCGTACGGGGGGAGGAGCTACACCTGACGTCACCCGCAGCCATCATTTTGGTTGGATGTTACTACACACTGTGTTTGCTGGCACTCGCATAGAGTGCTTCTAAATGTGAGTAATATTCTTGCCATTATATTTAAATAAATAGTTTTTATACAGAGAGCACTAGATTGTTTCTCTTTTATTCTATTTGCGGTGGAGTTCATTAACAGGTGCATGATCTATTATAGGTTGAGTGGATAAGTCAGAGGCCAGTCTGTCTGAGATGGAGGGATCACTGTCACCTGTCAAACCGTTTTGCTCTTCACTGCATTTGTTTTCATCACAATCATTTGTGCTCCTTCATCTTTATTTATGGACTTTTTATGATTTTTGTTCTTGGTTTCTTTATTAGGGACATTTAAAATTGCGCTGCACTGTTCTCTGCTATATGTTCATCTGAGGTGTTTTTTGAGTTGACCTTGAGTGCTAGCTTGCAATCTTTGTTATTTAGGTGGTTTATTGGTCAGCGCTGAATACTCTCTTATTTAGTGTTTCGTGAGCTGCCACTCACTTCCTCGGGAGGGACCTTTCCTTTTCAATCTGCAGCTCTGTAATTTTCTGTAAAATGTAATGCAATATGGCTACCTGAAGGTTTTCTGTACATAGAATGTGTACAGAATGCCCCCCAGAAACATAATTTCCTGCTATGGTGGATGTCTCACTGATTTTACCAGGAGTCTGCACTAAGATACAAGTCAAGCATTTAATACCATGCTTCTGGTCTTACTGTGCCTTGTTAAATTCAGTCCATGTAATTTAGCATTCAAAACTCAGGGCAATAGTGTCAAAATATATACATTTTTGGAAATATGTTGTAACTGGTCATAGGCTCAAGGGGGTTAATAATTATTTTTCCCAGCTATACCATGGCTCCTTCTCTAAAAATGAGGACACCTACTGAGACAATACATTCTCTGTTTCAAGAAATTTTCATAAATGTATATGTTTCTTTTGTAAGAGGTGTTCACAGCAGGTAGGGTGAGGTGCTCACAAAGGAACACTCAAATTCTCTCTTTGCATATTTTTTTATAAATTCCCATTCTGACAATAGAAGCCATTTTATGTGGTATGGTAGCAAAGTCTGTACATCTTTTCCGATCTAAGCCCCAGCTTCACCCATCTTTAACTCGGTGGTCAATTGTTTATATTCCCAGTAGACAAAAGAAAATGGTGAAGCTGGCTTTTGTAATTATGTTTTTGAAACAACTGTAGGAGAGACCTGCAGATTACAGGCAGCTGTTTTATTTAAGATCCGGCAGTGAGATGAAAACCTGACAAATGAAAACGCTGGGTAATAAAATGTGAGAATGACATAGGAAAGCAAAGTCTCTCTGCCAAAATATTCCAATAAAAAGGAATGTTTGAAAGCTCTCCCATGGGAACCCTCTGAATTCTTATTTTCTGCACTTGGCTATGCATATCAAATGAGCAATGCTCGGTGGCTTAGCAACTATAAATGCTAGTCTTCTTTGTGTAGGAATCTTATTATAGATTGTAATCCTGTCATTTCGGCTCGAAGTGAAATAAAGGTGATTGCGTTAGTTGCCAGATCTGAGTAAGTAAAAGTCTGAAATCTCCATGACTAATGACTGCACAGAACCTTCAATCATCAGACTGTAGTTAAAATGTCTGTCAGTTTCCCATTTGGAAAAGCCAAACCCTTTGCAACAGAGCAGCGATAACAGAGCGAGCAATGTGTGGGAGCCTTTTATGTATCCTCAACATGAAAAGAAAAACAATAAAGGACTGAGTCAAGCCTGATAATATAACCAACACATATATCACGTGCCTTGGAACCTCATCAAAACCGACAGCTTTATAGATGAGATAAGTTGTTCAGTAAGCTAAAACCATTTGGCATAATTTACAGTGATGCGTCATGCCAGTTATTTACCTGATATTGAAAATGCTGCATAAAGTCGTTGCTGAACAAAACACTTGTTGAAGGGAGCATACATTCCTTCAATAGGCATCCTATTCACCAAAATGCATTTGAGGTTATAGGCATATTATTAGTAAGCATGCTTAATGATAAAAGTATGCTTTAAAAGCAATGTTGAATAAAGAAATGCATGTATGTTTTAGAAGATTTTTATACTAATTCGCTTAAATATTTTCTGCATACTTTTTTTTAATCCTAAAGACGTTTTTCGGTCATGCCCCTTCGACAGAAGATGGCCAAAAGGCCAGCTTCTATCGGACTAGCTGCAGTACACACGAGCCAAATGTCTGCTGGTTTCTATTGAAGTGGCCGATGATGGCCAACATTCGACCTGTGTGTATTAGGCTTAACAGAGTTAAGAGAGCAGTCGTGTTGTGCAAAGTGTAGTAACCCCCTAGCAGACAATCTGATTTCAGTTTGCTGAATCAGAACAGTTTGGAGCCTATGGTTACTAGTAGCTTTTCACATTATTTATGTTCTTTGCACTCATTTTTGCACAGTTTTGATACTGCTAGATAGACTGAGGTTGATGAGAAAATAGCCAGTTCTTTGGTTTCCAAGCAAAGCATTATAAATACATTCATATTTCTGCCTCATAAAGTTCTAGGAAAATTGGATAACCCTTTATTTCTTATAGCAGAATCTCCTATTTCTTCTGAGTTAATCAATCAAAGAAAATGTTTGCAGCAAATGACATCTTATTGATCAGTTCAGTGGGTCAGTGGTTAGAGCTTTGGGCTTGTAGAGCTGACATCCTAGCTTGGAGAAGGGAATGAAAGCCTACTTCTATCCTGAATTGTGTTCTTTAGTTTTGAATAGAATTGGAAAGACAGAAAATTTCTATCCCCTACAGTGAATGATACCCCAACTCTTAGAAAAAAAGGTGGGGGGGGGTGTTTGTTAGTAGAACAGGAAGGCAGGGACAGCAAAAACCTTTTTGTCAGAAATTCTAACCACCACTCTGCACTAAAAAAATTGTGCCTAATGGAGAGAAAGCACACACTGTTCTAAGAGGACGTAGGGGGCACCACATAGATGGCAATGAAAACCTGAAAGAGGCGCTAACCCTCCCCTGCTTAATCTAGATCAAAATATAAACGTTTAGCTTTACGTCATAGTCCAGCTTGATCATAAACTCTTAAACATAACAATACTTTTTAAGTCATATACAGGGTTAAAATGGGCCAATGCTACAGGCCCATCAGTAGCTCATAGGCTATAACTTATTCCAAGACATTCCTGTTTGCTGGATACATTCAGCATCTTCTTTTGTCTTTCATGCTTGTGTATGAGAATATATAATGCTTCCCCAGTTCTAAGAAGACTCCACTGTGTCATGCCTGTGTATGAAAACGTATTTTCAATTATTTAGTCACTTTTTATTATTCATATTTTTCTTTTGTTAAACTTTTTGTGTTCCAGTGATTTGCGTACAGTTTCTTTACAATATTTGCAAATTTCATAAATCTGCTTACATTTGTTTGTAACCAGGTGCTTCACGAAGAAACAACAGTTCCAGGGACTGATTTGAAATTATCCTATTTGAGTTCGAGAGCTGCAGGATATAAATCTGTGCTTAAAATTACAATGACACATTCTGTAATACCATTCAATCTGATGAAAGTGCGTCTGATGGTTGCAGTCGTCGGACGACTTTTCCAAAAATGGTTCCCTGCGTCCCCCAAACTTTCCTATACATTTATATGGGATAAGACGGATGCATACAACCAGAAAGTCTATGGACTGTCTGAGGCTGTCGGTATGTATTTCTGCTATATTTATATTATTTAATAAGTAATTTTAGGTACTACAGTATGTCAGATAGTAGTTGTTTGATTACCATGTAAAATGAATGGCTCGCTATGTTTCGGCATAAACATTCATCCTATTTTAAATAGCACTTTATAAATATTTCATTGGCATTTAATTTGATACCTTAGAATTTAGTGTTGTCTCTGGTTTTCAACTTGCCGGAATTTACCAGTAAGCTGTTATTGGATGTATTTCCAATAAAACTTTGCTTATCAGTCATTCAGAGTAGTTTTTCGCTCAGAGATAAACTGATATGTTTGTATATTTCATCCTCATGACCCACAGAGGTAATGCCCCAAAGATATATAAAATAGAGCAAGAGTGTAAATCTTGCAAAATAGGATGATCGGAGATAATGCAGCACTACATCCATACTTAGATTAAATAACAGAACTAGAAATATTTATAAAGTGGTGCCAAATTAAAGCTAAACAACAATTTAAATAACTCTTCTATTATTAAATGTAATAAAAAGTACTTTTTTTGTATATAGTTCATTCATAGCATCCTATGTTTTAAAGCTTAAAGTGGAACTTTAGTCAGAAAATTAAGTCCTGCTAGATCACTTCAGGCTGGCCCCTTGCAGGTATAGCTTTGTAAAACATTAAAGAGGAGTTCCAGTCACCTATGGAAAAGGTAAAAGGCAGCAGTTACAAAAACTGTAGCTGCTGACTTTTAAAAAACAGCCAGTCACCTGTCCCAGGCTCCAGTGGTGTGCTCACCCAGTCAGTCTCCCCCGCTTCACAGCCGGCTGCCCAGTGCACATTTGTGCGAGTCACTCTTCATATCGTGATTGGTGGATGCAGGGGGGGGGGGAGATGAGAACTTCCATTCCAGAGCGACGTGGAAGTGAGAAGCAGATACCTGTCAAAATTGGGTACCTGCTCCCCCATCCCCCGCTCTTCAAAAGTCACAATTGCTCAAGAGGAGCCGGGAACAAGGCCTTAAAGTGGAACTAACCCTTTTGGGTGGAGCTCCACTTTAATAATACATGTATATACTGCTTAAAATCCAGTAGTACACTGTTCTAATTGTTATGCCAGGATTTTCTGTATTTCTGTTTAACATGCAGTGAGCTGATATGTTCAAGTGGATATTTTAGTAAAAAAAATATATATTTTAAACAAAAGCATTTTTAACATATTTTGCTAGATGCAGAAGCACATCCAGCACCTGCGCATCTACTTGTTTGAGCAACTAGATTGCAATGTATGGCCACATTTAATACTTTCATCCCATGTTTATTTGGGTGCGTGTCAGTGCCATCCAATGTGATCGCCTTGCTTAGATCTTTAGCTTAATATGCTTTTTTCAGGTCTGATGTTAGGTAGCACTGAGGGGCATGAGGAACATCTACCAACCAAGAGCTCCTGTTATGATGGCTGTGTCCAAGGAGACTGACATCAAGCTGTACTGAATTTAATAGACCCTTATTTGCTGATGTCTGATAGTATATGTAGGGGAGTTTTACATTACTTTATTCTTCCGAAAGCTGATTAATACTTACAAACAAGCTTTGTCGGGATCTTGACTATGGAACTTAGAAGAAGCAGTTTGGCTGTTTCAGTGTCCCATTCTGTACCCTGCCAGCCATTAAAGGGACCAGTGATTTTTACTTTTTTAGCTGGCAAAGTTCTGTTTACCATATGGTGCGAGGGGAACATGGTGAAAACCCAAATCATGTGCCATCTGTATGAGCCGTTAGGCAGCATCTGTAACAGCTGATCCAGGAAGTCTCTAATAGATAGAAGAGAAATAGTGTAATCACAAAGGTAATGAAGCAATCTATTGGTGAGAAGATCTGAACTGCTTTCTAAAGCCCCAATTAAGGATGCTGTGAATAAACAGATAAAAAAGAATATAGGTTAGAACGTAAAGATCACAGCTCTGCCATTAAGAAACAAACTGCTGTCCCAGATGATTGAGGTGAGAAGCATTGAGAATGGTGTGTCCTGGAGACATGGAGATAATCCAGGCAGAAGCAGCAGGAGTGAGAGATGATGAGACTGGCTCAGCTCTTGACATGCTGTAACCAGGGAAAATATGTAAAAACACTGCAGGGTAGCTGCAATTCATCATGCAAGGTGTTACACAATTGAAGGTGTCTGTACAGAATATTATCTGTGATTTCAGCTGTCACTGGTGTTTTATTGGGTAAATCATAATACAGAATATGTTTAATAGCTAATAGCGAATTACGCCTGAAGTGTATTTTGTTAATTATAGTACATGTCATTGTCTCATAACAAAGAAATATGTCATAATATATGTTTGAATAATGTCTCTGGCTAAAAGGCATTTTTCAAGTTGAATGCTTGCTTCATTTCTGAAAGGTCCGTGACAATTGTTTTTAAATAATGCAATACAGTATGCATTCTGCAAAGTACAATAACCCATGGCAGCCAATCAGCAACTTGAACCTAAAAAACTGCAGTCACATGCAACCAACCAGTTTGACCGTTTCTTGTTTCTATGCCTAGTTAAGAAATGTAAGGGGGGTGCTGGCTAAATGGCATAAGACAGTACTATTTGTATATGTTAATGTGACCTGTATCCCTGTATAAATGAAAAGGTGAAAAATAAAGAAATTGAAAAGTACATTTTATTATCAGGCCTTGTTTATAGTACTTAATGGATAAACAGACTTAAAGCGGGAGTTCACCCATTTATTTATTTTTAGACCTTTTCCCCTTAGATTCCTGCTCGTTTTGTCTAGGGGAATCGGCTAGTTGTTTTAAAATATGATCCGTACTTACCCGTTTTCGAGATGCATCTTCTCCGTCGCTTCCGGGTGTGGGTCTTCGGGAGCGGGCGTTCCTTCTTGATTGACAGTCTTCCGAGAGGCTTCCGACGGTCGCATCCATCGCGTCATTGGTAGCCGAAAGAAGCCGAACGTCGGTGCGGCTCTATACTGCGCCTGCGCACTGACGTTCGGCTTCTTTCGGAAAATCGTGACGCGATGGATGCGACCGTCGGAAGCCTCTCGGAAGACTGTCAATCAAAATAGGAACGCCCAGTCCCGCAGCCCATACCCGGAAGCGACGGAGAGGATGCATCTCGTAAACCGTAAGTACTGCTCATATTTTAAAACAACTAGCCAATTCCCCTAGACAAAACGAGCATTCATCTAAGGGGAAAATGTGTTCTCTATGGGTGAACCTCCGCTTTAAGATCAGTTCTCCATTTATGAGTTTAGATTCTTAGATATTCAGACTGCAAGCTGTTTATTTATTTATCTATCAGCAGGGGTGTTATTTATTTATGAAAATAAGTCTGGATCCACAAATTCAGAATTAGACACGTTTGACCCATGTAGGTTACTAAGATGTATGGTGTATATTTACAGCATTTAACCATAGGATTACCAGTTCCTAGCATCAAAACACTGAAGCTGACATTATCTATGATCAGCACGCTGTGACGTTTACTGCCTGGTATTTGTCTCTCCCTGGTTCTCTACGGAGAATTCCATTGCATTAAATCATATTATTAAACATCAGATGTGGGCAAGTGTAACCCAGCCTGCAATTATGTCATTGAATGCTTTAATGGAAACTGATGAACGTGGATAATATGCACAGAGGAGAGTCATTATTGTTGTTATTATTATACACGATTTATATAGCGCCAACAGTTTACGAGAGAGAGAGAGAGAATCTTGGTATTTAGACAGTTGGCGCTCATGGTGACTTTGTCTTACAGTGTCTGTTGGATATGAATATGAATCCTGTCTTGACCTGACACTATGGGAAAAAAGAACTGCAGTTTTACAAGGCTATGAGCTGGACGCCTCAAACATGGGTGGTTGGACGTTGGATAAGCATCATGTTTTGGATGTCCAAAATGGTGAGTCTTTCCTGTTGTTTTTAGACTTCGGCATATTTTGATGTAACTGGAGTCAGAGGTGAAAGTACTAGAAGGTCAGGCAGTACACCTGCACTGGGGCATAAGGCATCCATTTAAGTTTGTGTTGGAGAAGATCTACCTAGTCCTCATGCACATGGATGCAGGGGACCATACAATGTAAGTTGTGGCCAGATTTCCACGCCTGGGAAACACAGCTGCAGCATACACTCACCCATAATAAGGAATGGTTGTACCCCGGTATAAATAGCTTACATAAACCTGTGCATGAGTGTGAATACATATAGAAATGGCTTGTGTGCATCCAAGGACGTATGCCCATGTGAATGTCTATGCTAGCAGGGAAAATATCTGCATACAGCTAGCGTACAGCCATGTATTATAGGGGTGGTTGTAGGCTGCAGCTGTGTTTCACAGAAATGTAAATATACCTTTACATTGCATGGTGTGAACAGTATGCTGGTATACACCACACTTACATAGACATGTGCAATTGTAAGAGTCTATGGAAATGGACATGTTTATGCAAGCATGGCAAATATCTGTGTTCAGTTAGCATACAGACAAGTAAGCTCTGCAGCTCTGTTTCATGATGTGGAAATGAATGTGAAAATATACCAATAATTTACATTGCATGGACCCATGCACTCACAAGGTTGTATATGTGCAAGCATATTGCCTTCTTGTATTGCCACTAACTAATATTGATGAACAGATTGTTTACATTTTGTGCATTGCAGATAGAGTTAAAACAGAACTTTCAGCATATAAAAGCACCCTTTAGTTATGTATTTTTCAAAATATTAAAAATAAACTACTGCTGGTAGTACAATTGCCGAAGGGGGGTCACTGTCCTGGCTATGCAGTATTGCAGACTTGCATGAATCACAGGTCTGGCTGAAAAGAAATACAATTATTTTGACAGGTAAAACTGTTTATCTATCTGCATTCCCACTGTCTGTTTAGCTGTTTGGTCAGAATTCCGCTTTACGTTTAAGGCAATGAATAATAAAATGAAACTATCCCGTTTCAGTGATGTGGAAACTTTGTTATATTTATCTTACATTTTCTTCCCCTAGGCATACAGATCACTCTTCAGCTCTATCTCTAGGTGGTCAGAGCTGTGTTCACACATAAAAACAAACTGGTTTCTGGCAAGAATCCGTGAAAAAAACAAACCTGCCTTGAAATAAACAACTTCGATAGTGGATGCAAACTCATAAAAGCACTGCTAGAGAGAGTATTGTTATATATATATGTGTGTGTGTGTATATATAAATATATATATACTATCAGAAGGAAAAGGATCAGACCTTCCATATCTAGTTAAATATCTTGTTAAATGTAAAATTTTACTTCACTTATTATATACTAATTATTTATGTTATTGACCTAGTCATTAAGTTAATGCAACTACAACTTCAGATGCCAGTTGCGTTTTCCACGCATTATCACTTGACTGCCTACAATTAACCTTAAACATATGTTACTGGGCTGCGTTATTAAATTCTAAACAAATTATCTGGCATTGGTCAGCACTGGGAAACAATGTTTTGTTTACTATATAATAATGAATGTGCCAAAAAAAAAAAAACAATATGTCTCAATGCAATTTATAATATATAATGTCCCCTGGTGCTTTTATGATTTGAATTATGGGTGATATAAATAGGCAAAAGTAAAAAAAATTATACTAGATCTTAAAGTGTATTTCCACTTTTGAAGCCAAATTGTTACATTTGTCACATGTCTCTATTCACATAGCATAACTTAAAAAAATGTAAATAAATCAAAATTGCATTTGTGAAGGGCTGGGCAGTTGTGTTTTGCCATTATTAACCCTGGCTGCACTGTGCTAGCAGATCTTCATTATCAGTTCTAACTAGTATAGAACACTGTCTGTCCTAACACAGGGTTAAAGATTTAGAGGCTGGGCTTCTTGCATTTTATGTTAATGAGGACAGCCTTACATCCTCTTCTCTCCTCTCCTCTCCCTTAATGAGGACAGGCTTACATCCTCTTCTATCCTCTCCTCTCCCTAATGAGGACAGGCTTACATCCTCTCCTCTCCGTTAATGAGAACAAACTTACGTCCTCTCTCCCCTACCATTTTCCTCTCCCCTCTATCCTCACCTATCCTCACCTCTCCCCTGCTCTCCCGTCCCCTCCTCTCATCTCCCCTGCCCTCCTCTCATCTCCTCTCCTTTCCATTAATGAGGACAGACTTACACACTCTCCTCTCCTCAATGTTAATGAAGATAGACGTACATCCCCTCCTATCTCCTCTTCTCCCCTGCCCTCTTCTCCCCTCCCCTCCCAAACTCTCCTCTCCCCTCCATTGATGAGGACAGACTTACATCCTCTCCTCCTCTCCCCTGCCCCCCCTCCCACTCTCCTCTCCCCTGCCCCCCCTCCCACTCTCCTCTCCCCAACTCTCCCCTCCTCTCCTCTTCTGTTCTCTCCATTGATGAATACAGACTTACATCCTCTCCTCTCCATTAATGAGGACAGACTTACATCCTCTCCTCCCCTCTCCTCTCCTTTTCTTTTCCATTAATGAATGGCGATGAGCCCAACACCCCCCCCCCCCCCCCCCCCGTTCGGTTCGCACCAGAACCTTCGAACGGACCGACCGTTCGCGCGAACATTTAGAACCCCATTGACGTCTATGGGACTCGAACGTTCGAATACAAAAGTGCTCATTTTAAAGCCTAATATGCAAGTTATTGTCGTAAAACGTCTTTGAGAACCCGGGTCTTACCCCAGGGAACATGTATCAATGGAAAAAAAGTTTTAAAAACTGTCGTTTTTTTCTGGAGCAGTGATTTTAATGATGCTTAAATAATAAAAAAAAAATCCTTTAAATATTGTACCTGCTGGGTGTCTATAGTATGCCTGTGAAGTGGCACGTGTTTAGAACTGTCCCTGCACAAAATTAGATTACTATAAGAAAAAAGTAATTTAAAACTGCTTGCGGCTTTAATGTAATGTCTGGTCCCTGCAATATGGATGAAAATAATTGAGAAAAATAGCACAGACACAGACAGTACACACACCACATAGCTTTAGGTGCACACTGTAGAGGACACGGGCAGTACACACAAAGTAGCTTTAGGTGCAAACTACAGAGGACACAGGCAATACACCACGTGAGAATACTGCAGCTAGCACAATCACCTGCCTGCCAGTAAATTAGGAAGAGCTCATCTAGCTAAACTATACAGTGTATAAATATATATAAAACACCTGGGATGCATATATATCCTCTACACACTGTAACTTTAACTGACTAGCCTGCCTGCTCTATCTACCTGCAAAAAATGACACTCTCTCTGTCTCTCTCTGTTCTCTCTTAACCACCGCAACACACTACACAAGGCCGACCTGCAGGCGGCTTTTTATAGTGTGGGGCGTGTACTAAACCCCCTGAGCCATAATTGGCCAAAGCCACCCTGGCTTTGGCCAATTATGGCTCTCCGTTTTTTGCAAGATGTGATTGGCCGAGCATGCGGGTCATAGTTCATGCTTGGCCAATCATCAGCCAGCAATGCACTGCGATGCCGCAGTGAATTATGGGCTGTGAAACGTAACTCGAATTTGGCGCGAACGGCCCAAAACATTCGTAATTCAACGAACGATCGAACATACAATGTTCGAGTCGAAGCTCATCCCTATTAATGAAGACAGACTTACAGTACATCCCCTCCTCTCCACTAATAAGGACAGACTTACATCCTCTCCTCTCCCCTCTTCCCTCCCCAAATAGCAATAACTATAAAACAGAACATCTCTTCCCACCTTTCCATCAATTGAACGCTGAGGCTCATTCGATTGCAACCTTACAAAGAATTATATTACATCTCATTTACCTATGACACATTGATTTCCAATATCTGACAAAATATTTCTGCTTTGGAAACAAATCATAAATCCATAACTCAGAGGGCTATTTATTAGGAACTTTGTGACAGAATGTGTGCATTTATTGCTTTAAAATGCAGAATGTGTTATGAAGAAAGGACAGCTGATTTTTATCGACCACAGGGTTACCACATGGAATAAACAAACAAGTTGGCTGCACTCCATTGACATCAGACTTCACAAACGTTTATTATTCTAGGACTAGAAGGGTTCACCCAGACTGAGCCATACCCTGACATGTTTCACCAAAAATATTAAAACTTAAATCCAGACAAAAAAAAAAACACTTTCATTTAAATATATTCATTATTAGCCACAAAGGATATAAAGCCACTTTTTGTGCACAATATTTCTTTGAAAAAGTCAGATATTATTGTAAAAGTAGCAGTGCCATAATGGTTGTGCTGTACATAGCTTGGGCATAGGGCAGGGTTGTGGGAGAAGCTCAGCAGTGCAAGAGGTCTGCGTTACAGGCATGTTTCCCTGGGCACAAAACTGCCCTAAACATCCGTACTGCTAGGGGCACCATCCAACCCCATCTAGCCGAAGCAGCTGTCAGACTCTCATAAGGTTTGACAGGCTGCCCTCAGTGGGGCTGGATGGTGCACCTGTGCCATTTGCCAGCAGCTAAATGCCAAAGCCCCATGCATCTGGACTAAACACACAGTGTGCATGAGACCTAACTCACAGCAGGGCTGATTATCACTTTGGTGGTAGAGCTTGACTGATTACACTGTTAACCCTATCTCCCAGTGTAATATGCAGGGTTGGGCTGTCAGTTTGACAGCCTGCTCTTTAGGCTCTGTTCACACCCAAGCGTTTTGTTTTCAGGTAGAAAGTAACACGTTTTTGCCGCATTTTTGTACAGGTCAAAAGGTCACCAATGTAAAAGGCAGAAAATGCCTGTAATCTTCCGAAAAAGAAGCTCCTGTAATTTTTTGAGCTTCAGGCGTTTTGCTTCAGATGACAAAACACCTAGATGTTAACAGGGGCCATTGAAATTAATAGGATTTGTCTTGGGAGTTTTTAGAGTTGATGCTTACAGCAGAAAAATGCCCAAAAACACCTAGGTGCGAACAGAGCCTAATGCAGCGTACATACGATGAGATTTTCCATCGGACAAACCTTGGATGGTTTATTCAATGGAATTTTGCTCAAGCTTGGCTTGCCTACATACGGTCACACAAAAGTTCTCTGAACTTTTGAGCCGAGAAAATTAAGTTCAATGCTTCCGAGCGTTGAATTATTTCTGAGCATGAGTGGGAATTTTGCGCGTCTGAATTTCTACAGACGATCGTATTCTCCAACTCTCAATCTTTTGTTGCCGACAGCAAAAGTCCGATGGAGCATACACACGGTCGGAATTTTGGACCAAAAGCTCACATTGGACTTTCCTTGTCGGAATTTCCGATCATGTGTACGCGGCATAAGAGTGTTGGAGGCAGCAGGCTTGTGCAGAAGCTCCTTCAATGACTAATCCCCTTCCACATCACATTGTCTTGGTCCTGTCCAGGCTCCCTCTAGCTACTAGCATCTGAATACAGATGCAGCACTAACTGTGGTCTCTAAAACGGTGATATTCACACAATGATGCGGAGGGACATTACCTGAATACAGACCTTGTCCTTTGACAGAGAACATGTGATTGCCATGGCTGTGTTCATGTTTGACAGGTTGCGGAAGCCTAGAGCTGCAAACAAGAGAGTATTATATGGGGGGGGGGGGGTGTTTAGCTGCTTAGGTAAAAGAAAAAACACAATTGTGTTTGCCTGTTTCTTAAATACGCAAGTTTAAACTTGAAACATTTCTCAATTCTTACACCAAACATTGCCAAATGTGGCAATAATTCAACAAGATGTTATAGATCAGCATTGAATTGGGAATTCTCAAAAAAGCAACTTTTGGCTTAGAGTAGCAAAATATTGTTAAATTCCTATGTTTCTGATTTTCCCCAAATCATTATGAAGATAACATTATTTCCTTGCCACAGAGGATGTACACAGTCTGATACTTGCAGGGATTGCAGCCAGTCCGAGCATTGCTCATATTAACACTTATTCTATAGCTAGTTGGAAAAATATTGGCTCAGGAATAGTTTTTCCCCCATAGGAAGGGTATGTTCTCTTCTATTAATGAGAACAGACAGATCTTTTGCTGCCCAATGTGTTTAGTAAGAGGTTTGTTCACGAATCACACCAATCTAATGCTGAATACATCTTATTGGGTTCATGGCAACATTTTGAAATCTCTGTTTTTTCAGACATTGTTCCAGCAATGCTCAGACATACCCTTAAATGTAAGCTAGCAAGGCACACACATTAATCTAGATCATATCAAAGTGAACAGTCTTCCTGTTCCAGTTTGATGGGATCCTCAGTTCACTGCCCTGCACAGATGGGGATCTTTCTGTTATCAAATTCACATATTGTCACTTCTATCGCTATACCACATAATAATGTTGTTCTTGTCATGGTACTGTGCACTGTTTTGTAGTGTTATTTAGGTCCTGTAGGTCAACACTAAGATTAACTCCCTAAATGTGCTGCTGAAAACCATTTTATTTTATGTTATAAACCCCTTTTTAAATTGTTTATTACCCCAGCATTTCATATTCCTGATATGTGGTTGCTGTACCATGTACTGAAAGGGCTGTGTAATATTGACACATGATCCCTTTAATCCAGGACACACATTAATTACACAGGTTCTGTGGCTGATTATGGTGGTAATTAAACCCACTTGGTGCCTTATGTGCATTAAATCAGCCTCAGAACCTGTGTAATTCATATGTGTCCTGGGTTAAAGGGATGATGTGGCAACCCTAGGGTTGCATGCTTGTTAACTCTCAGGCCTCGTACACACGACCGAGGAACTCGTCGTAAATGAAACATCGTTTTCCTCAACGAGTTCCTTGTCAGGCTTGTGGAGAAACTTGACAAGCTTTCTTTGCGTACACACTGTCAGGACAAAATCTCCTCGTTTTAAAACGCGATGACATACAACACATACAACGGCAGGGGAAGCTCGATTCCAGTGGCACAACCCTGGGGGCTGCTTTTGCTAATCTCATGTTACTGCTTGTTAAGGAAAAGTTTGGTAAGAGACGATTTGCACTTTTCAGACTGTTACAGTGTGACAAATGTGCTATCTCCATTACAAACGCTACTTTTACCGAAGGTGCGCTACCGTCTCATACTTTATTCTGAACATGCGCGGGTTTCTTATCATACACACGAACATGTTTCTCGACGAAGAAATTGAGACTCCTGTGGAGGAAAAATAAAACTTTTTTTTTTTTTTCTCGTTGAGTTCCTCGACAGTTTTCTCGATAAAAAATATACACACGACCGTTTTCCTCGGCAAAAAAGCTCTGCCACCAAGTTTCTTGATGGATTCTGTCGAAGAAAACGATCGTGTGTACGAGGCCTAAGGGATGGGGAATAAGATGTAATACTTAGGTTATTCCTAACTCTGGCACTCTCCTCTGCTCTGATTTGGTGGCAGTTCTTTGCTATCCTTGCATAAAATGTAAGTCTGTTAGCCCTGCATTGTACTTAATGTCATTGTGTGACTGCGATCGGGAGCATCTTCTGCAGGAAAATGGGCACACAGATAAACAGAGCCTTCTGGAGTGAGGGGTAAGGTAATTTATTACACATAAGTGCTCATCCTCTAGCATTAACAAGCATTTAACACTTGCAGAGTGGAGGTAGTTATTTTGAAATTTGGGCTAGAAGCATGGCCACAAAACACGTTGTGCTGCACCCTATTGCACACAAAAACATGTACTGCGTTACACACCACACCACACAAGATAATACACATTGAAACATACACCCTCATACACAAAAAAATCATGCACTGCACAATATACCACTGTTCATATGCACCAGATGAGAGTCACACTACAAAGTAAAATCATTATATTGCTGTATTCCATGAAAAAGGAGAGATGGCTGCATAAATACATAGGGGGAGATTTGCTGCACCTGAGAACTTGGTGCAGATGCATAGTAATCAATCCGCTTAATTCAGCTTGTTCAATGAAGCATTGACAATAACACCTAGTAGCTGATTGGTTACAAGGCACAGCTGTGCTCCTGTTTTAGTAAATCTCGCCCATAGTGTCTCCACCCAACAAACCACACTCCCCAGATGTGTTTCACCCACCACAGGCTTTTTAAAAGGGACAGAGCAATTGTTCCTGCTCTATCCCTCTGACCAAGCCCATTGTGGGTGAAATGCATATGGGGAGTGTGGTGTCAGGTGGAGACACTATGGGGGAGATTTACTAAAGATAAATAGACTGTGCACCTTGCAAAGTGCAGTTGCACACTGCAAGTACAATTGCTCCAGAGCTTAGTAAATTAAATGACTGTTTGAATACCCAATCATGTGCAAGGAAAATAATGCTTGCACATGATTGGATGATGGAAGTCAGCAGAGCTTTTGCTCATTTACTAAGCTCTGGTGCAACTGCACTTGTAGAGTGCAACTGCACTTTGCAAAGAACACAGTGGGCTAGATTCACATAGATTAGCGGATCTTTAGATCCGCGTAATCTATGTGATTTACGATCCGCCGGTGCAATTTTGGGAGGCTAGTGCAGTATTCACAAAGCACTTACCTCGAAACTTGCACCGGCGGATCTTAACTCCCCCGGCGGAATTCAAATTCCGCGGCTAGGGGGAGTGTACAATTTAAATCAGGCGCGTTCCCGCGCCGATTCAACTGTGCATGCGCCGCCGGCAAAATTTCCCAGTGCGCATGCTCCAAATGACGTCGCTAGGACCAGACCGACTTACGCAAACGACGTAAAAATTTGAAACTCGGCGTGGGAACGACGGCCATACTTAACATAGGAAACGCCGCAGTTACCCCTGCTATAGCAGGGGTAACTATCCGCCGGAAAAAGACGAACGCAAACGACGTGAAAAAAAAGCGAAGGGCGGGCGTTCGTTACTGAATCGGCGGTTCTCCTCATTTGCATATCCGACGCGTAAAAAAACGAGGCGGCACCTAGCGGCCGGCGGGAGATTGCAGCCTAAGATCCGACGGTGTAAGTCACTTACACCAGTCGGATCTAAGGGAGATCTATGCGTAACTGATTCTTATGAATCAGTCACATAGATCCGACCGTCGGATCTCAGAGATACGACGGCGGATCAGGAGATCCGCCGTCGTATCTCTTGATGAATCTGGCCCAGTCTATTTGCCTTAAGTAAATCAACCCCTATGTATGTATGTATGTATGCAGCCATCTCGTTTTTCATAGAATAAAACAATAAGCTGATTTTTCTATGGCATGCAAATCTCATCTTGTGCATATTTCCAATGTTTGAGCAAAGATGGCTCATTAGATTCAGTACCCTAATAGCCCATGAATGATGAGTGGAAGAGGTTTGAAGTGGTGCTACACATTGTTGGTACAGCACAGTTCATACTGCACCATAGAAGCTGCAACGTAAACCCCAATACATACAGCACCAAGCAAGCTGTTGTACACAGACCAATGCAACACAATACATACAGCACAATAAACCCCAATGCACACAGCCCATACACACATGTTATGTAATATCCACCTCATAGCCCTTATGTGGGTCACCAGGCAGAAATAATAACCCCTAGCTCAGCAGTCTTAACTGTCCCTGCCTCCCAACTTCCTCTACATCACTTTATACCCATTTATTTTTTTGTAGTGCTACCTGGAACCATTGTACCAGCTGCCATTCTTGCACCTTTAGAAACAAGTCAGCAAAGGCAACTCCCATGTTTCAGTTGCCACAAGTTTACTTTAGCCCTGGTAGTACATGCACTACATAAATAGATAAGTGCAGCCAAAATGGAGTGCTGTATTGCCTGTCTACATTAATAAAAGTACAAACGGAGAATAACTTCTCTTTGAAGTAGTCTTCAGTTTTTCAATTAAATACTGCCCAGTGCCCACATAAAGTAAAGGATTGCAGTTGACCCCTCTATGAAAGTTATAAGGCTATTAGACCTGGTTAGTAGCATGTATATGTTGATATTCTTGCACGCGAATTACCAGCACTGCACTGAAAAGTTTAGTCTGCCAAAGCGTCAATAGGGGAAACTGCATCCCCGAAACCTTAGAAGGTCAACGGGTGCTTTTCAATTTGTAGAAGAACCAGAAGCTGGGGTTACGTGAAGAAATAATTTCGGACGGCTGCACTGCAAATCCTTTTATTGAAGCTTCATATGACAAGCGGTTGACAGATGGAGCAGGGGACAAAGAGGTAGAAGCATTTTGCGCACATTTTAGTGCTTAGTCATTACCTACAGTATTGGAACTAGTCACCACAATCACCTGGTGTTACAAAGAAAACCAGGCTAGAATACACGGTACTTACACTGGAATCTGAGATTTGAGTGTAAGTACCGTGTATTCTAGCCGGGTTTTCTTTGTAACACCAGCTGAGTACTAATTTTAATTGGTTAGTTCACCTGTAACCTAATAATGACACATTAGAGCAGTATATAGGTGATTGTGGTGACTAGTTCCAATAGGTAATGACTAAGCACTAACATTTGTGTGAAACGCGTCTACCTCTTTGTCCCCTGCTCCATCTGTCAACCACTTGTCATATGAAGCTTCAAAAGGATAATATTTGGAAGTGCAGCCATCCGGAAATATTTATTCATGTTACACAGCATGCGAGCTGGGCTAGCACCTGACTAGTGTGTGTGGGGATTAACCAGAGACTCACTGGCCTGGAGCAGCTTTTCTTGTTTCATCGGAAGCTGGGGTTACTTTGTTGCTAAAAGTGGAAATGCATACATCTAAAACTGGTCCTTTTTCTATGTAATTACACAACACAAATCTCTGTTACAAGTTAAAGTATAACTCAAGGCTTTTCTTGTGAAAAAAAAAGTATAACTCAAGGCAAAATGTTTTTTCAGTTTTGGATAGAATGTAGATGGAGTAGAACCCCAGTCAGCTTTTATCGTTGTCTGTGTCCCCATTGGGGAGATTCACCCTCTCTATTTGTTTTATTTACCATTATCATTTAAAGTGAAAGTAAAAGAAAATCCCATATTTTGGGCTGTCCTCAGAAAAGTAATATATGCGTAATCTTCCAACTAGGACACTAGTTCTGGTGACCTGGGGGTCCCCAAGGAATTCCCTTAATTTGGAGGGATTTTCTCTCACCTCCCATTTTGGCTATGGAACAGGAAGTGAAGGGAAATATCCGCAATGGGACATAGATGGTGAAAAAAAAACATGCCAGGGGTTATAACGCCAGCTGTTCTGCTTTAAATATGACAGCTGGCGTCTTTCAGAAACTGCAGCACATTGCACACTAACCACCAGCATGTAATGAATCTGAGCCGAATGAGGACTCGGAAAAATGTTGCTGTTTGCATCAATAATGGAGATGCCTATGAATAGTAAAACATGAGGCTGCCTTATGCCACAAGGTGAACCAATCTCCCAGCTTTAAATTACATTGAACATTTCCACATGACAACCGGTGACTTTTCAAAGTGACGCGTGTCTAATTGAATAAACGAAGTGGTTAGTTGTAATGACAAGGTGGATGAGCTGGTGAAATGTGTGTCAGGGAGGAGTGCAGACAGTGACAGGTGTTTGTGCGGGCACTCTGATACACGGCCATAAATATTCCTCTGCTTGTCTTCCCCTTCCGCCACACGAGAGGAGAAAGCTGAAGGACCTATTTCTCAAGCTAATGACAGGATAAATCATGCGCTATAACGCCGATAGCCAACTTGGAGGATCTCTCTGATGAAAATTATACAGTGTCTCATTTGCAAGGAAAAAAAAAAATATCAGTTTCCCAGTGATTGTTGCAAATGATGTAATCACGCAAGCAACACGGGGGATTTTTTTTTCTATTATCAATTCTTAATCAGGACAGCATTGTAATAGTACATTGTTTGAGAGACATTACTCCTCATTTACATGTCCCTGTGCCCCTCTTCTTTCAAAGTTTAGCCACTTGCTTCTATCTGTATTTCATGTTGGCAGCTTCAAGCATTTGCAAAAAAAAAAAAAGCTTTCTATTTATTCAGAGGAGTTTTTAAAGAGCTTTGAAGAACACTGCTCTCAAGCTCCCTTTGTAATTTTTTTTTTTATATAACAAAACTGATCTGTTAAACGACAACCCAGGGAAAAAAAAAAGCAGTTGTAACCATTAGCCTGTAGTTCTGCCTCTGAAACTTGCATCCACAATCAATAAAACATGTTTAGGTACAACGTGTAAACTGACACGTGGTTTACATAGATTATGGCAAATAGAGATTTATTGTGACACATTCATATAGAAAATAATAGCTGACCATTTTATTCATGGGATAAGATGTATTCATTGATCTGTGCACAATACAAGACACTGGTAATAGATAGACATGTCCACATTTTCACATTTTCATAAGTAAGAAGAATTTCCCATCAGGCATACGCTGTGCTTGTTAATTTCCATCAGGCTCAATAGAATTGTGCCAGCTCAGCACGGGATATGTAAAATAACGGTGATTTTCTTTCCATCACTATTAGCTTTTTTGTGTTGCTGCTCGCCACTATTGGTAATCACTTTGTTTGCCATTCTTTAGTGTCTTTGTTTATTGCATGTTAATGCAGACCCAATCCCTACAGTGCTAAAAACTTCTATGCTACCGACATTGAGAGTTCAAAATAGAATTATGCATGAATGGTACCCACTGACACTGGAATTCACATTGCTCATTTTGGCCTATTTGATAACAAAGTAACAATTGCACAGACTTGATGTGACCACTTAGAAATGATATTTACCTCATTAATTACCATTAATTATCAAATCTGCAAAAGAATGACAGATTCTGGTTATTGCATGTGACAGCCTCTATATACAGAGCACAATTAACTCCTTTTCACTGTATAAGGAGTCCTGGCAGCGTATTGTTAGTATTTTGCTATGAATATAACAGGTCATGTTAGTAGCTGTCATTGTTTTATTTATTATTCGTTGCGTGCATGCTAAAAACCTTCTGGGCCAATTTACAGCAAAACACGTTACATGCATTTATACATTGAGGTGCCATTTATTTTGAATAGCATTCTAATGCATTAAAGCAATGGCATGTGTTGCAATGCTCCCGCAACCTAAGGCAATGACTCAATAAGTACATTAAGTAAAAAAATGCTTTGGCATGACTGCTTTTTGACACATTTTGGCGCATCAGAAGCCCGTTGATTTCAATGGGCTTCCTTAACGCAGCGCATTTTAATGTGTGACATAAAGCGCATGTGTATTAGGTCACCACATGTATGCAAATGGACCCTCGTATGTATACTGCTTAGAAAGGGATAGGATTATCATTATTTAATAGGCTTTATGCAAAGGCAAGGGGTCCCCATTAAAAAAATGTTTGGATGCTTCTGGCCTGGTAGGTTTTAGTATTTTGAGTAGATAACTGTAAACCTTTATAATGTTTTAGCTATACATGTGACAAAGATGAGCTTAATGTTAATAACATTTTTCATGCATGATAAGAACTTAGGGCCAGATCCTCAAAAGGGATACGCCGGCGTATCTACTGATACGCCGTCGTATCCCTGTTTCTATCTATGGAACTGATCCACAGAATCAGTTTCTCATAGATAGGGAGAATATTCGACATGTGTAAGGGACTTACACTGTCGGATCTTAGGATGCAGTACCTCTCGTCGAAATGCCGCTTCGGGTATGCAAATTAGCACTTACGGAGATCCACAAAGCTTTTAAGCTTCGTTTTTTCTCCGTAAGTATTAGTTTGCCGTCGCAATATTAGGGCTGCTTTTACAAGGCCTAAACTGTTTAGGCCTTGTAAAAGTAGACCCTTCTATCCCGCGTCGCCGTCTTTTTTTTTCAAATTTTTTTTTTCCCGCCGCAACTCGTATTTTTTTTTGACGCCCGACGCGATTCTCAAAACCCGGCGCAACGTAAAACCGCGCAAAGCACATCAGGAAAATGACGTTGTGAGCATGCGCAGTACGGCCGGCGCGGGAGCGTGCCTAATTTAAATGGGACTCGCCCCATCAAATTAGGAACGCCTTGCGCCAGCCGGATTTAAGTTACACAGCCGAAAATTTCTAGGTAAGTGCTTTGTGGATCGGGCACTTAGGTAGAAATTTTCCGGCAGTGTAACTTAAATCTGAATATTTAAGTTACACCGGCTGGCTGTGGATCTGGCCCTTAGACACCACAATAGACCTTCTAACCAGAATCTGGATTATTTTAGTGATGGACCTCAGAGTATTTTTTTTTTTTTTACTGAAGACATGAAAGAGGTACTTTTTAGGTCTTATTTAAGCCAAAGTCTAATGCAGGCTGAATTCCAGTCCTGATTTAAAGCATTGTTGAACAATTGATCAAAGAAGTTAAATAGCAGAAGTCATTTTATCAATGTAGGTTACAAATTAAATAGTAAGAGCCTTTTTTTTTCACTTTGATCCAGTTTTATAAATACGATCTGCTGACCAAACTAATAACATAGGAACATGTAGAAAGGAATAGATAAAGAAAGCATGTTTAATTTACTGCAAGAAGCAATAGTGATGTGTAAAGTACTATAACCAAAAGCAACCAATCACTTTTCAGTTCATTGCAATAAGACAAATAGGTGGTTTTGCCCAGTTGCAATAGGTTACTACATGTTGTACCGAACATTTGATCTTTGGAAGTTCAAACATTTTGTTGAAAAGTTATGCTAGCTTTGTAATTTCTATGGTGTGTGTTATGCTTTATCTATTTATAGGAAAACACTACAACTGAATTTTCTTTGTTTAACTCTTTTTCTAAAGGCTACAGAGACAGGGCATGGTGAACAGTGCCTATGAGACATTAAAGTGGATATATGATTCAAAGATCAATGTTAGAATCTTTTCAGCTGAAATAGAATTACGCTCTAAGGTGTATTACAAAAAGGAACATTTCTATTCCCAACTTTAAGACTTGTTATGATTTCTGATATTTGTTGTAATTAAGATGTGTATTGATTGTGAAACAGTAGCGTGGATGGAAAATTATAGCTGGTATATCACATTGCTGTGTATTGTAGAGTTCCTGAGATCAATAACCTGCCACAGATCACCTTCACATCATAATGAGAGGATAAATAAATGGAAAGGCATGTATGGATTGAGCCAAGAAAAAGGTGTTGAAAACACCCTAATTAGTTAGAACATTTCAAAGTTTGAATCTCCTTAAAAAAAGAAGAAGGAAAATGTTTTTTTTATCTTACTAGCGATTTTTGTATTTCTTTTAAATAAATCTTAAAATGAATACTGGATATACCATACCTTGCACAGTTTCTTTTTTGTGCTCAAAAAGGAAGATTTCTAATTGGAGCCAGAACACTTAACCAGTTCAGGCCTCGGGCCATTTCTTTCCCTTAAAATTTGACTTTATGTCTACCTAGAGTGGTACAGTAGCACGGCGTTTCTTTCTGCCGGCGTAACTTATCTCAGATATGTTACGCCGCCGTAACTTAGGGCGCAAGTTCCGTATTCTGAAAGAACTTGCGCCCTAAGTTACGGCGGTGTAATGTATGTGCTCCGGCGTAAGCCCGCGTAATTCAAATGTGGATGATGTGGGCGTGTTTTACTTAAATGAATTGTGACCCCACGTATTTGACGTTTTTTACGAACGGCCCATGCGCCGGTCGTGAAGGAATCCCAGTGCCCATGCTCGAAATTATGCCGCAAATCGTCATTGCTTTAGACGTGAACGTAACTTACGTACAGCCCTATTCGCGAACGACTCCCGCAAACGACGTCAAATTTTCAAAATTTGACGCGGGAACGACGTCAATACTTAACATTGCGTACGCCTCATAGACCCAGGGGTAACTTTACGCCGGAAAAAGCCTAACGTAAATGACGTAAAAAAATGCATCGGGCGGATGTACGTTTGTGAATCGGCATATCTACCTAATTTGCATATTCGACGCGGAAATCTACGGAAGCGCCACCTAGCGGCCAGCGTAAATATGCAGCCCAAGATACAACGGTGTAAGAGACTTACGCCAGTCGGATCTTAGGGAAATCTATGCGTAACTGATTCTATGAATCGGGCGCATAGATACGACCCCGCGACTCAGAGTTACTCCTTTGTGAATCTGGGCCTCTGTGTATATATAGTATCTCACAAATGTGAGAGTAAACCCCCTCACATTTTTGTAAATATTGAGACACACCTGCTCTCCATTCACACCCCATTCACATCTGAGACCTTGTAACACTAGCGAGTCACATGACACCGGGGAGCGAAAATGGCTAATTGGGCCCAATTTGGACATATTCACTTAGGGGTGTACTCACTTTTATTGCCAGCGGTTTAGGCCTCGTACACACAACCGAGTTTCTCGGCAAAAACCAGCAAGAAAGAGAGATATTTTTTGCCGAGGAAACCGGTCGTGTGTACATTTTCGTCAAGGAAACTGTTGAGAAACTCGACAAGCCAAAAAGAAAGCATGTTCTCTGTTTCCTTGACAGGAATGGAGAAAATTGGCTTGTTGAGTTTCTCGACGGCTTCACAAGGAACTCGACGAGCAAAACTATGTGTTTCGCCCGTCGAGTTTCTCGGTCGTGTGTACGAGGCCTTAGACATTAATGGCTGTGTGTTGAGTTATTTTGAGGGGACAGCAAATTTACACTGTTATACAAGCTGTACACTCACTACTTTACATTGTAGCAAAGTGTAATTTCTTCAGTATTGTCACGGAAAAAGATATAATAAAATAATTACAAAAATGTAAGGGGTGCACTCACTTTTGTGAGATCCGTGTATATGTATGTGTGTGTGTCCTGCAGTTTTTCATAAAAACACATGCATAACTATTATAACCTCACACATTAAGCCCCCACATTTAATCGACTAAGACTTTGGACTATGAGGTGTTTTTTTTTTGTAGTATAGCACAGTGGTCATCAACCCTGTCCTCAGGGCCCACTAACAGGCCAGGTTTTATGTATTACCTTGGGGAGATGTAGACTAGAATACTGCAATCACTGAGCAGCGAATGATATCACCTGTGATGTATTTCAGTTATCTTGCAAACCTGGCCTGTTAGTGGGCCCTGAGGACAGGGTTGATGACCACTGGTATAGCAGAATGGTAAAGTTCAAAGTCTAAGTTCCCCTTTAGTGTAATTTGTATAATAGTACAAATCTGTAATCACAAAAATTCTGAATGACATAGAATATACTTCTGTGAGTGATGCTAACACAGAAAGCATACAAATCGTCCAGACCATCCAGGGGGCCAGGAGAGTAATGGGGTTATAATGATAATGGTTATTTTTCATAATGGTAATGGTTATTTATTTTTTTCTTTAGAATTTAAAAAATGCATTTTATCTTTTTAAAACTTGGTATCCTCTTTATGGGAGACTGGGTCAGACCAGGAAGAAACCTGATCCAGTGGGTGGTAGCATCTGGCTTCAAGAACACGCAAGTCAGTGACATGGAACATTTATGTAGCCACTGTGGTCTGAAATACCTGAACTTCCATGCTATATGCTTGTGCCAGGTCAATCCATTAGTGGTTAATGACATCATTATCAAGTTAACAGTCATGCAGCCAGTACTTGTGGAAATATGTCAGCAATTGACACACTGAGAGAGGGAGGGTCAGCACTCTGAGCTAGTCAACTGTATTATTTTGCAGCATTGGAACACTTGGTCAGAAGGAGAGAACAGAGCAATAACCTCACCAGCTGCTCATTTTAAAATATTAAATTCTTTTTTTATTGTTTAAAGCGGAGGTTCACCCATAGCTTACACCTTTTCCCTTAGCTTCATGCTCGTTTTGTCTAGGGGAATCGGCTATTTGTTTTAAAATATGATCCGTACTTACCCGTTTACGAGATGCATCTTCTCCGCCGCTTCCGGGTATGGGCTGCGGGACTGGGCGTTCCTTCTTGATTGACAGTCTTCCGAGAGGCTTCCGACGGTCGCATCCATCGCGTCACGATTTTCCGAAAGAAGCCGAACGTCGGTGCGCAGGCGCAGTATAGAGCCGCACCGACGTTCGGCTTCTTTCGGCTACGAGTGACGCGATGGATGCGACCGTCGGAAGCCTCTCGGAAGACTGTCAATCAAGAAGGAACGCCCGCTCCCGAAGACCCATACCCGGAAGCGGCGGAAGAAGATGCATCTCGAAAACAGGTAAGTACGGATCATATTTTAAAACAAATAGCCGATTCCCCTAGACACAACGAGCAGGAATCTAAGGGGAAAATAGAAAAAAAAAAGGAATTGGGTGAACTCCCGCTTTAAAAATCTAGTATACTTCCCTTATCTGTGCAGTTGTTTGAGCCATGGCCCCCTATCTCTCCTCATTGGTTTACTGACTTTGATTGACAGCAGCAGGAGCGGTGTATCAGCAAATTAGGGAAAGTTCCAGACAGCTGAGGCTCTCGTACACATTGCTGGATTGAGATGGGGCTCAGGTAAGTATTAGGGGAGCTGCTGCACAAAGAGGTTTTTTTAACCTAATGCATATAATGCATTACAATAAAAAAAAAATCTGCCTTTAGAACCACTTTAATTCCATTCACAGGCCAATGCGGTATTGCGTAAATGCTGTAAAGATATACTTTCTGGCAGATGTGTCTGGGTCACAAACCTGACTGAACACACATTTACCTATTTATTTCAGATTTATATAAAGTTGTCATCAGAGCGTTCAGCTCTAAGACCCAGGTAATGTTTTTTGCAGTTGGACTCACCTATCCAGGTGATAAGTGAGTCTTTCACTGTACATTTCCAGTAGGAAAAGTAATAGTGGGAATCGGTTCAGTCCAGCGATTACTTTTGTACTTATTGACTTTCTTTAGATAGAACCAATATGTTATTTTGAATATTCATGATTTCCAAAACATTATCAGAAACTGTGTGGGTGCACAAAGTACATCTACATTATATAATGTGTTAAACCATGCATCTTTTCTTCGGTAAAGTGCTTCTTTCATATGGATGATTTAGGTACTTTAAATATAAAAGGGTATCATTATAGTTTTCTGCAGATTGATATTCTCTTTAAAATACCTGGGTTAAATAACACATTATTGGTATACATACATTTAAACAGGCAATATATGATTATCACATGCTGTCAGAAAGCCTTGTGGACCTTTTTTGCCATTTTTAATAGTCGGTATTGAGAAAAAAATGCTTTCTTTTGCATTATGCAAAAATATTTCCTACACAGCAAATTAGGCCTACACCAGTATCATTTGTACCATTGTGCAGGGCACTTTCCTTGGGCTCCAGTGGTGCTTTATTAACTAGAAACATTGAGGTCTAAGCACATTAAAGGATATCTAAAAGTTTGGGTTTTCGTTTTCTTTTTTTCTTTTTAAACAAACATGTCATACTTACCTCCTCTGTGCAGTTGGTTTTGCACAGAGTGGCCCCAATCCTCCTCTTCTGGGGTCCCTCAGTGGCGCTCTTGGCTCCTCCTCTTTTCGAGTGTCCCATTGGAGAGCCGCTCTCCCTCAGGGCACTGGTGTGGGTGCGCTCCCGTGTCCTGCTGCTATTGACACAGACCGCAGGACTGGTCCTGCCCCTGCGTCATTTGATAAGATTGACAGCAGCAGGAGCCAATGGCACACTGCTATCTATCCAATCGGGACCCTAGACACCGGCTGGAGTTGGTGTGCTTGTTTCTGTCGCTGGAATGACTTGGTTCAGGTAAGTAAAAGGGGGGCTCTGGGGGGCAGCTGCATCACAGGAGATGTTTCACCTTAATGCATAGAATGTATTGAGGTGAAAAACCCTGAGGCCTTGTACACACGACCGAGGAACTCGTCGTAAATGAAACATCGTTTTCCTCGACGAGTTCCTTGTTAGGCTTGTCGAGAATCTTGACAAGTTTTCTTTGCGTACAAACTGTCAAGACCAAATCTCGTCGTTCTCAAACGCGGTGACGTTCAACATGTACAATGACAGGGGAAGTTCGATTCCACTGGCACAACCCTTGGGGCTGCTTTTGCTAATCTCATGTTACTGCGTGTTAAGTTAAAGTTTGGTAAGAGACGATTTGCACTTTTCAGTCTGTTACAGCGTGAAAAATGTGCTATCTCCATTACAAACGCTACTTTTACTGAAGTGCGCTCCTGTCTCATACTTTATTCTGAGCATGCGCTGGTTTCTAAGCATACACACGAACGTGTTTCTCGTCGAAAACCAGCCCGGACGAGGAACACGACGAGGAAATTGAGAATCCCGTAGAGGAAAAAGAGAACATGTTCTCTTTTTTTCTCGTCGCGTTCCTCGACAGTTTTCTCGATGAAAAACATACACACGACCGTTTTCCTCGGCAAAAAAGCTCTGCCACCTAGTTTCTTGATGGATTCTGTCGAGGAAAACGGCCGTGTGTACGAAGCCTGAGGGTTTACAACCCCTTTAAGGACAATTTACTTTTTTCTTATAAATTTCTTTATAAATATAAAGTAGACCTAGACAAAGACAAGTTTATCCCTCAAACAGTTTTAAAAAAGTCAGTTGTGAATAATAATGCACTTACAGTAGACATTCTGCAGCTGATCTATTACTCAGGATCCCTTCTCCATCCATTGCATAGTATGCCTAACTTCTGATAGGTTCCTGTAATTCTAGAAGGCTGGGTATGGCTGGTCTCAATTTCATTTATATAGGAAATATATAGTAAAGTTCCATGTATGTGGAAATATATGGTAAAGGTCCATTTTCATGATTACTTGATAATAAACCCCTTCCAAACTGGAGGTCCACTTTAATGGTGAGGGGCACAGGTGAAGGAGCAGTTTGCAAACTTGCAGTTCCCAAACTTTTGTTGATTGTTTTTGATTTTTCCATGTCTGAGTACCTCTTGTCATCTTACTTTAAATACATGCACTACTTTTCAGCACAGTGTGACAGTGCAAGAAAAGTGCTTGGAAAAGGGACACAGGCTTCGGTTGTGTGCAGAGTGTAGGGCTCCAGATTTTCAGCTAATAAACTGTTATTACAGCTTTCTCCGGAATTTGGTATTCCCAGATTGGGCTGCGTAGTTTGGAGATATCGAAGAGCCTTTGGGGGGAGGGGGGGGGATTTCCAACCAAGTGTCCAAGTTTTGTTGAAGAACAGCAGGGTGGGT
The DNA here is from genome assembly GCF_905171775.1 of Rana temporaria. Classification (NCBI taxonomy): domain Eukaryota; kingdom Metazoa; phylum Chordata; class Amphibia; order Anura; family Ranidae; genus Rana; species Rana temporaria. The sequence goes on from NC_053489.1 coordinate 558,062,032, forward strand.
GTGCAGTTGAACACAGCCTTTAAAATGAAGGACTTAGAATAGTTCAGGGCTCCCATTTTGGAGACAGGGCTTCACCCGAGAGTCAGAAAGTATGACTGTGTCCTGATAGGAGGGACCTATTCAGGAGGCAGGTGTGAGCCAGTATCCCTTTGTGCATGCGTTAAAGAGGAGCTGTGTGCATTAATGTAAGTGCGGATCGTTTAACAAGTGCACTAGGTGGACTATTGCGGAGAGGGAAGAGTTGTTTTTATTGTCGTGCACTTTCTTCACACTCTATGAACTTTTCTTTGTTGCAATTATGCAGGAATTGCACCTTTAATTGGACTGAGCATATTAAGTTAACACATTTTTTACATATTGGATTTATTATGAATTATATTATTTAAATTGGCACTATAATATCTTTTTAGCACCATTCTCATATATATATATTGTAAGTAATAGCAAGAGCTGTCTAATAATTACATTGATTTACATTAAAGAAAAGCTGTGTGCATAGAAGAACCCATGGTCTGGGTGACCAGTGTAAAGAGCAGAGGTAACGCTGAAGGAGAGGCAGATGGCTTGGTATTTATCTTACCTGTTTATGCTGCGTGCAACTAAAACCCTTGTTTGGGCAAGCATGTGGACTTTACATTAATCTGTTTTAATAAAAGTAGGCTACCAGACATTTAAAACACAGTGTGGGCTGGCATTTATTTTAGTAAAAAGAACAACTAGCACTGAGCTAATTAACCAATGTCAAAATTACCACATTATCTGTCAGTTACTCCCTTCCTTTCCTTGGTTCTTATCTTGTAGTGCAGATTTCCATTCATGTCATTATCTAATCAGAATGATACTCTCTCTCAAAATGATCTTAAAAAATTCTAAATGTTGACTTTTCTGCATTATGGTAATTTTTCATGCGGGTAACTAGTATTTATAATTTACCTTATGTTGGTGACAATATTAAAGAATACCACAAAGATATACTGTAACTTGTCTTGTTTTTGTTTTATTTGTAGGTATCCTTTACAAAGGGAATGGTGAAAACCAGTTTATATCTCAACAGCCTCCTGTCATTAGCACCATCATGGGAAATGGCAAAAGACGCAGCATTTCATGTCCTAGTTGCAATGGTCAGGCAGATGGCAACAAGCTACTTGCCCCTGTGACCTTGGCTTGTGGAATAGATGGAAGTCTGTATGTGGGAGATTTTAACTTCATCCGTCGATTATTTCCATCAGGGAATGTAACCAATGTACTGGAACTTAGGTATGTCGTCCTTTGACTGTAAAATCAAACTACTTTTTTATTGTTTGTTATTTTAAATGATAGTGTTTTATTATAATATTAATTCAGAGATTTAGTGTTTGACGTTGGCCAAGTATAAAGTAAAGGGTTTTCTACTGTAATTTAAAAATAGATTCCTGATTCAGCCATTTCCATGTAGCAGTTTCAATGATACCCTTGTATTGCTGCAATGGAACCTGACTAAACTGATCTGACCTGCTGGTTAAATCTGGTATATATAGATGCTAGAAATCAAAGGGATTTATATATGCAGAAATTCGAATCACAGGTCAAAATTTTGTAAAAAAAACCCTTTAACAATTTCTATGAACATCTGCCACAAATAAAAAATATAAATAAATCATATCTAAAATATTTAAATGAATTGTACACTAATTTAAATTATTATTATTTTTTATTAAAATTATTTCTGGATAATGATCGGTGCATTTTTTCTTTAATTTCTGCTGCCTAGGAGGTAAATACATGTGTTTTCCCCACATTAAAATGACATAATCTGACCTTTGATTGTTCATTGTAAGAGGATTTCTCATACTCAAAGCATAATACTTAAGTTGGCTATAGATGGGCTGATTTTTCTGCTGATACAATAAAGATTCTAGCAACTTAATAAAATTGTGAATGATTTAAAAACAGGCGGCGAAAGATATTTTCTAGTGGGCTAAAGATTTTCTGACAAGGGATTAAAAATAAGCCTTTCACTGTAAAGGAAAATCTAAGAATTACTATTTTAAACAACTTTGTGTAGAAACGTGGAGAGGTCCCTCTTTCCCTTGCAGATCCCGGCAGGGCCAGACTTTAAGCATGCTGTGCACAATTTTAGGAGGTCCCCTACCACCACACAAAAAAGGAACAGCACAGGTAGGTAAACTGAGAGGTATTAAAAGTCAGGATGTAACAAACAGTGAACACTATGTAAAAAGCAATAAAGCTGTTACTAAATTTAATATTAAATAAAATCAGATAACTGAGGACCTGAACTGTGATCCCCTGCTCTTCCCCTTAGGACCTTCCTTGATATTTGGTTCTGGAGGAGTCGTGTCTGTATTTGCTACATGGATGTGCAGCATAGTATAAGTGATCCAGAAATAAAGGTTGCCAAATTGCCAAAGCAAAAATTGCAATTGTGGCAGAACTATACTACGTCTGCAAGAGCTGTCATTTTACAGGAAGAGCATTAGGGTACAAGCAGAGGTGACGTGTTAGAAGAAGGGTAACGAATGGAGCTTTATGGAGTCAAGAACCAAGGGTGCCATGTTGGTAAACATTGCTTTGCTAACAGAAGCTGTGAGTTGTAGTGTTGCCAGTGGGTTGCCAAATAAACAGAGACCAGGGTGATGCTCTATTTCTAAGATGTTGGAAACCTTATGTTGCTATAAATGTGCCATGTTTCCAAAAGAGAGACACTTTTTTGACTCCTATCCTCTACCCATAATTTGCTCTTACTTTACACCAAGACCCCATTGGTATCCTAGGTGCAGCCCCCCCCTTTCTGATTTTCCTTATATGAAGGGATGGCACAGGCTTAAATTATATATAAGAAATATCACAGTCTACCAAGCACTGTAAGCAAAGAATGATGACGTTAATACTGCTAGCAAGTAGATTATAAGAGGGACCACTCCATATCACTACACAACGCTCGGTCTGAAAAAAAGAGTAATTTTTTTTCCCAAAAATCCCAATTGGCATTAGAAAATTTGAGAGATCTGAAATTCAGGCAGAAAATTATGGCATAAAAATGATTAAATAAAAAAGAATGCAATAACTTGAAAGAAAAATATGGTGGAATATGCCAGGAAATGGCATTTTTCGCCTTTGTTGTATCAAATCTGCCTTTGTATTTCCAACGTGTACAGCATGGAAGATACTATGCTTATCTGACTATCGCCTGACCATCTAATATAATGATTATTAAGACCAATGACACATTAAGTGCATTGAAATGCCTTACAGAAATAATATGCTCATGTACTTGAGAAATGTTCCATAAATAACAATCAAAGTAACCTTACAAAGTGTTTGTTTCTTTTCCTGAAACGGATGAGTCAAACCTCATGTGATGCTGTTTGAATTATAGTATGCAGAATATGTGGCATGCTCTCCACTTGGAACATTTCCATCTTCATACTCTTCACCTCTTATGACATTTGATTTATTATGAATCTCTTCTTTTCTTGCTTCCACCCAGAAATAAAGATTTTAGGCACAGGTAAGAATGGCGAATGTATTCTCTGAAAAAAAAAATGTCTCATTGTTGTCCAGCTTTATCTGCATAGTCTCTCAGATCACAGTTGTGTTGTGAGCCATCGTTTCACTGTCACATGGAGATGGATCTTCCTTTGAGAGGAGCTTTTTACATGACATAGACGCAGGCACATTCTTATCTGAAAGGCCCAGATATGAATATTACATTAAAACATACTGTTATTTGACCTGTGCTTTGGCTGCAAAACTGGACAGAGACAGGTGTTGTAGTATGATCAAAGGAAAGATTTTTGAATGTACAAGAGAGTAGGAAGACAAAGCTTTGTTCTACATGTGCCCCAGCTGAGCCTCTTTGTTACATAGCCCTCGTGGTCTTCCGACGAGTCAGAATTGTGATCCTAACTAGGAACTTTCTATCAAAGTCTCCCCGAGCATAGACTGCAGTGAGTGTATAGCTGTGTCACTCAACGGGGGGGGGCAATTTATTCCCAATCTTAAAGGGAACACTTCATATGCCTGTTCTATATTTATGTTTAAACACAGTCTTAGGTCGTGCAGAACATTTTTGTAAAAATGGTCATTTTTGCTCCTCTAGATTTATTATTTATCACTGAAGTTTTCAGCTTTTTTTCTGCTTTCAACATTTCTGCGAGAAAGGGCTTTGCTCTCATGTTGTTGGTAACTGGTGATTTTCTGGTACAGCAAGTAAAAGTTAGCTAATTGCTGTGCATAGCGCTTAATATTTAAGTTAAATCTTTCCAATCCATGCATTTAATTAGTGCCTGTTACTACTAAAAATAACCAGAGAATTGTACAAAGGCAGCTATCTCAATGTATTGCTTCCCAATGTTCTTACTAGTTTAGTTATTTAGCTGCATAGATAAGTATTGTATATTTTTGACACTAATAAATTCTTTAAAATCCTAACCAGGGAGCTGCAAAAAAAAATGTGTGTTGAGTATGTAGACAATAAGCACTTAGGGGCATATTTATGAAGCAGTGAATGTGACTTTCAGTATACATTTACCGCTGGTATTTCAATCAGTTTTTTTAACACATTAACTAATTATTTGTACACATTCACCATTAGTGAATGTTTGGTGAATTTACTGCTTTATTAGTATACCCCTCAAAGCGTATGCAAACCCTAAAGTGGATGTAAACCCACTCTCATCCTTTCTAAACTACTGCCATAGTGCTGATCTATAAGGATATACATGCCTCCTGCATGTATCCTTACCTGTCAAATATCTCCCCTCTGACTGAAAAACTGCAGATTCTGTGGGTGGGTTGTCTGGAGCTCGGTGGGTGGAGTTGTGATGTCAGTAGGAATGCGCTACCAACTAACATCCGACTGGAGTCGGACCACTTGGCCTTCAGGAGGAAGATTAAAACCCATCTCTTCTGAGGTCAAGGGGTTCCTTACTCATGAAATGGAAACAGCACCCAGAGGCGATTCAGTTTGCATGTGTTGCGCTTTACAAGTTTCTCACTCACTCACTCAGTAGACTCCCCGCCCACCTCTACACTCCCCTTACACTAAATTCTGCTATGATCACTAACATCCAGTCAAAATCCAGAAAAGTAACCACATGACTTCAGAAAAGGAGTGGGGGTTGGAATTAAAACATAATGTCTGTCTCAGACTAGTGCGTGAGATATGTAAATAACCTGTCATTCAAAGCAAGGGGGAAGAACGGACAAAAGTTTGGCCCCATAACCCAGTTATTCAGGTCTTAGAAAATAATTCAAGGTATGGCATTTTACACATAGTTATATTGGTCCACCTTGAAACAATGTAACCAAGTATACACCACCACCTGGGGGATTCCGTAGATTCTGTAAATCAGTGTAGCAGACACTGCTTCTTCAGTGGTCTCCACCTGCTTCTGGGTCCTGTGCCTGAGCTGTTGCCCTGCTACATTGTGAATACAGGAGGTTGACCACTAGGCATGGGCAGCATTCAGAGAAAGCTTTGCATTTTCTCATTGAATGCAAAGTGTTCTCAGATTGGACAAGGTGGAGAGTGTGTCTCTTTACACATCCAATCATAGAATGTTCTGCATCCATTGAGAAACTGCAAAGAGATTGCTGAATGGTGCCTATGCTGAGTGGCTGACCTCCTGTGCTCAGAATGCAGCAGATCAGCCTTTAGACATGGGACCCAAAAGATTGTGGAGATCATTGGAATAGCTATGTACTGTAGGTGTAAATAGTAACTCCAGTGCCCGGTGCAAGAAATCATAAAGGTTTTGATAATGTGGTGGGGAGGAGGGATGGGATCAGTGGCAGTGCTGGTGGGGAGGGGGGGAATGGGATCATTGGCAGCGGTGGTGATGAGGAGCGGTGGGATCAGTGGCAGCAACGATGTAAAGGGGGGTGGGATCAGTGGCAGCGGTGGAGTTGAGGTGGGGCGGGATCAGGGGCAGCAGTGGTGGTGGTGTTGAGCTGGAGTGGCATCAGTGGCAGTGGTGGTGTTGAGAGGGGATGGCAGCGGTGGTGTTGAAGGGGGGTGGCAGCGGTGGTGTTGAAGGGTAGTGGCAGCGGTGGTGTTGAAGGGGGGTGGCAGCAGTGGTGTTGAGGGGGGATGGCAGGAGTGGTGTTGGTAGGTGGCAGCGGTGGTGTTGAGCGGTGGTGCCATCCTCTCCCACCACCACCTCTGCCTCTTGCTGATCGCACCCAACCACCACCACTGATCCCATTCCTATCCCCCCATTTCCTCTGTTGTAGAGGTTATTGGGGGTTAGGGATGAGATCTGCATTGGTGGCGGGGTGGGATCAGCAAGAAACAGAGGTGGTAGAGGCTGGGATCACTTGCACTGCCAATTTGTCACTTGGGTCTATCAGTTGTTTCCAGCTCAGAATTCCATCATGCTTCCAGGAATGCCTTTGCTTCATGGAGACTCTTCACAGTCTCAGAGGGGAGAGCTTCTCCCCCTTCTCTGGATTGGTGTCAGCTGGTCAGCTGCTTTTTTTTTCTATTTTTTGCCCGCGTGCCCCTCACACTGGCAGACAGGCAGGCAGGCCCCCCTGAAGTGGTGGAACTCCAGTGCCCAGTCGCAAGTGTGACTGCTGTGACCCTGATAAATCTGCCACTGTATTACAGTGATTTCCAGCTTTTAGAGGGATCCTACAGGTATATGCATAGTTACATAGCTCCATGCAGGACCAATGTAATAATGTAAAGAATGCTATACCTGGAATTCTTGTTTAAATGGCTCTTTAAAAACAATATATTTCAGAACTATTTCTGAACTGTATGTACTGTTCACAAAGTTATATATTGTTTTGGATGGAGTAAGAGCTATATGTACTAATAAGCCTCAGGGCAACAACAATAATGATTGCTTTATCAGTATACCTAACTTGTGGCCTGGTATATTGTGCAGAAGGCGCATAATGTACTTTTTAACAACAAAATCAATTAGAAAGAACCAACTAAAATCCTAGTGATACAGACACCTCAAATCAAAATAAATGGAACAGTACTGGATTTCCACCGTAGTGCATCTTAGAAAGAACATACCTTCTGTGAGTTGTTTTCGAGCCAGCAGAATCAAAAACGATGCCTTTTTGCAATGGCACAAAAGGGAGCCAGATCAGATGAAAAATTTCTGCAACTTAATTACCTTTGCTGCTTTGATATAAAAAAAAGTATGATACACTGTGTATTTCTCCATTCATCTGTTGGGCTTAGCAGACTATAGATAGGGATCTGTCATTTTTCTCCCCGTTAATTTCTTACAACAAATACTGCCAAATAGTGTTTCAGCAGTGAAAATCGAGAAGGGGATTTGAGTTCTCGCATAATGATTATGGCAGACTTAAATCTGCATGCTGGAGGCGGATAGAACTGTACAGAGATCGTTATCGGTTTGGCACACGGCATCCCGTGCTTGGTGAAACATTCCTGTATTTGTATTTTAGTGAGTGAATTCTGAGATGGAAAGTTAAGAACTCTATTTACATCCAGGACTTCAAAGCGAAGTCTAAGTTCATTTTAAAATTCCAATTCGGCGGTGTTATGTTTATGAGATGTTTGTGCTTCCGTTCCTGTTGAATTTTGTGTATTTTGTGTGTCTGTGGAGATGTTTTGCTGTTTTTAATTAGTATAATCAATTAATATTTTCCTTTATTAATACTAGTAATAGTCATGTGCTTGATTCTTTAAAGGACTGGTAAACCTTGAATACAAAATGTATCTTTGTGTAAATTAGCTTTTACACCAGTATGGTACTATATGTAAAATAGTTATGTGAGACTTGGGATTTGTTTCATTGTATATTTGCTTACAGATAACATGTCATTAACCACTTCACCCCCTGGAGGATTTTTTGCGATTCGGCACTATGTCGCTTTAACTGACAATTGCGCGGTCATGCAAGGTGACTCCCAAACAAAATGTAGGTCCTTTTTTTCCCACATATAGAGCTTTTGTTTGGTGGTATTTTATCACCTCTGTGGGGTTTTTTTTGCGCTATAAACAAAAAAAGAGCGACCATTTTGAAAAAAAGCAATATTTTTTACTTTTTGCAATAATAAATATTGCCCAAAAATATATAAAAAAAAACTAATTTCATTCTCAGTTTAGGCCGATATGTATTCTTCTACATATTTTTGGTAAAAATAATCGCAATAAGCATATATTGATTGGTTTGCGCAAAAGTTATAGCTTCTACAAAATAGGGGATAGATTTATGGCATTTTTTTTTACTAGTAATGTCGGTGATCTGCGATTTTTATCGTGACTGTGACATTATGGCGGACACATCGGACACTTTTAATGCTGTTTTGGGACAATTGTCATTTATACAGCGATCAGTGCTATAAAACTTCACTGATTACTGTGTAAATGACACTGGCAGGGAAGGGGTTAAGTTTGGCCTAGGGAGTGATTCTAACTGTGGGGGGCTGGGCTACAAGTGACACAACATTGAAGATCAGTGTCCTGTCACAAGACAGAACAGGGAAATTCCTTGTTTACACAGGTATCTCCCTGTTCTGCAGCTTCCTAACACGATCGCGGGACACTGGCGGACAATCGAGTCCGCGGGTCCCACGGGCACCTGCACGTCGGGAAAAATTTAAAGCAACGTACCTGTATGTTGCTTGGCGCAGCTGTGACATTCTGCCGATGTATATCTACTGGCGGCGGTCAGCAAGTGGTTAAAGAGAAATGTAGGCTGCCATTGCTGATATCTCCTTTTGAAAATACTGTGTGTCTGACTATCATTCTGATGCTTTTGGCTTTAAGACTCACTGACCTGGAACAAGTAGAGATAAATAATTCCAACACGCCAGAGTTCTCCAGTCACCAAGGAGCATGAGCTTTTCTTATCATAGTTATAGGTCTGATTAGTGGGAAGATTGTTGGACCTCTTCAATGAGACCACTGCGTCCACACAAAGAACAAGGGTCCCACTCCACAGCTGCTGGCAGGGAGCAGACCTTTCAACGTATGCTGGCCATACATTATACAATTTTCTTATTCAATTTCCTTTAGATTTACTTTCAACTATGTAGTACAAGGGCCTGCCTAACTGCACACAAATTGAAAGTGTTTAGATTTGAACTTCTATTATAAGGTTTTGGTAAATCTAACAGAAAACTGTACATGAAAATGAAAAATTGTATATTGTATGGCCAGCCTTATGCCCCGTACACATGATCCGAATATCATACGTCACAAGTAGAAATTAAATAGGTTACTAAAGTCACGAAAATTCTCGTACGACAGAAAATAAAATCAGAAGTGATGTCATGTGTTGTAATGTATTTGTATTGTATTTTCGGACGACAACTGTACTGATTAAATGAAAATCGGACGATCTGGTACCGTACTAGAACAATTTTCGTGCATTGCCGATAAAATATCGGATGAATTGTCATGATCGGCTCTCAAAATCTCTGTGCTAACGATCCAATTATCGTACGATTCTTCCTCGGACGACATTTTTCGTACGATATTCAGATCGTGTGTACGGGCCATTAGAATGTTGGTGCGTTATAAGGAAAACCAATTGTAAGACATATAACATCTTTTGATGCATCTGGCGTGTATTTAGCTGATTTAAACTGAAGGTTCAATTGCTCTTCAAAGTGTTATAAAATGGCTAAAGCCGCATACACATGACCATTTTTCAAGTCATGGAAAAAAATATGTTTTTCTCGATGTGATTCTTGCATACACACGCTCGTGAAAAAAAAAATGCTCGAGCAAAGCGCGGTGATGTACAATGCGTACGACGGCACTATAAAGGGGAAGTTCCATTCGATTGGCGACACCCTTTGGGCTGATTATGCAAATTTCCCTTCTCATAACCTGCTTTTGAGAATGCGCGTGTTTTCCCCCTTTGTTAAAGCCTACACACGACCGTTTTTTACGATGTAAAAAACGACGACGTGAAAAACTACGAGAAAAAATAGAGCATGCTCTAAATTTTTAATGGCCTTTTTTCACGTTGAGAAAAATGCTCTGGAGCCTACACACGGACGTTTTTAATGACCAATTAAAAAAATTTAATTTTTCTCATCATGAAAAACTGTTGTGTGTACGCGGCATAAGATATTTACATGATTTTCAGAAAAGTTGTGGAATTGAATTACTTAAAAGGGTAGAGGCCGTCTGGTTAGGAATGTCAACGTTCACTTTACAGAGATCATATAATTTAGTAAATAAGGTGAAGATATATTTGCTTTGAATGGCCAGTTATGCACAAGAGAAATCATTAAGAAATGTATTTTTGCTTGTATATGAATGGAGGATAAATACAATGATCAAATCTTTACCTTATATAGTAAATGTTTTAATTCAATATTAGATCAATAGATACTATTCAATTAGAGAATTAAATATCATCTAAAGGTAAATATTCAATGTGTAAAAAATAGGGAAGCATAATTATTCCTTTAGTGAATTAACCCCTGTATGTTTGTTAAAAAAAAAAAAAAAACTGGCTGATGTTGCATTGTGATTTTAGAGGACCACCAAGTCCCAAATTGATCTTTATGTCTGCACAGCATTCACGTATATTGTTCAGTGCTACCTGGACAGTCCAAGGCAAGATATGGCTTTTTTTTATTTTGGAGCTGTCACTTCCCTTGGCATTGCCAGTGAATACATTGAAAGTTAATGACAGCACAGTACGGATGATTCTGCTGCTTTGCCTAACACCTCCTCCTCTATGATTATACTGGCAAGTGTTATAGGATAGTAAAGAACAGATAGAACAATGGAAAATAAAAAGCAAATGGTTACATAAATTCAACAGAAAACCATGCATTCATGTGTTCCATTTGCAGGGCTAATTAGCTGGCGTTGCCCAGTTTCTTGTTGTCTGGCAAATGGATCTTTCATGTGCTTTTTCAATAAAATAGCACAAAAACCTGTTATGAATAATGTAGATCGTGCAATCAAGTTCAGATTCCATTTTTACTAAGAGTCATATCGGTAAAGTCTAAGTCATTATTAGTTGCTGTGGTTTACTTCATGCCTCCCATCTTTCTAAGATAGAAAAAAGTGATGTTTTTATATAAGTTTATAAGCATGGGACATTTTATGTCTCCAACACCAGAAAGAGTAAATGACAAATTATCTCAAATTTACGAATGCCTCTTTTAGTCACTGTAAACAAAAATAAAGATAATAAAAATAATTAATATGACTTAAAAGGCTTTTTTTTTTTACTTAAAAAGGCTTTATTACCCAATATCTTTTATTTCCTAGCATTTGAAAGGAAGTTATGCAATCATTTTAAACCTGAACTCCACCCTTGCCTTCATTCTTGCACAGTTGTACATGGTTCTCTCCTGTACTAAAGTGTTTAGTCTGACTGTGTCAGTGTGCAATAGCAGCTGCAGCAAGTTAGATAGAGCCCACTTCATTTTCTGGCTTGAGAATCCTCTAGCTCTTTTCATTCCAGGCTTACTGTCTTTGGCCTGTCCTGTTTACTCATTGGATCTTTTTTTTTTCCTTCACGGAGGCTTGGCATTTCATGTGGGCATTACCTAGGGCAGTCTGCCCTAGGTAATAGACTGACATCTACCCATCAAGGCATTTTAATATTTGCATAACTACTGCCCACTACAGCCCACTGCTTGCATCAGGACTGAGGGCTCTCACTCTGTTGTCCCCTCTCACCAACCATTATCTGCCATTGCACAGAGAAGCATGGAGACCCAGTGATGACATCACGTGCCTGATGACATCACTGGGTCTAAAATAAAGCATAGGATACATTTTTTAAATGCTTTATTTAAATATTTAAATATTTAATAAGCATGTTACCCACTTACGGACCGTCCGCCGTAGGAATATGTCAGCTGTTTGGAGAGGAATAACATTGTTATGGTAGCAGCTAGCTACCATTACCCCAGTATCCTCTTTTTCAGCGAGATAGAAGTGGTCTCTGTGGCGTATACACCGCAAGATCACTTTTATCGGCAGCGGGAGAGGGGGTCCCCCTCCCGACACTCTCTGGTGCCCTCCGCTGCTTATCGGAGCCGAGGTGATCGGTTCTGCTCCCTTGCTGTGTATGGAGACGAGTGAGGGGAAGATGGCCCCCACCTGTCTCCATATCACTGCAGGGTGGAAGCAACGTCAAAACATCACTTCCGCCCAATACTCTTAAAGGGACATTTTTTTTATTGCATTTTAGTCCAAATAAACAAAGAAGCAAACGCATACATGAGAAGCACCCACATATGAAAACAATGTTTAACCCACACATGTGAGGTATCGCCACATTAGTTAGAGTGAGAACAATAATTCTAGCCCTAGATCTCCTGTAGAATGTTTTAAACGTCACCTATGGAGATTTTTAAGGGTAAAAAATCCACGCCATTCCACGAGCGGGTGCAACTTTGAACATGTTGGGTATCAATTTACTCAGCGTAACATTATCTTGCACAGTATAAAAAAAATTGGGCTAACTTTACTGTTGTCTTATTTTTATATTCAAAAAAGTGATTTTTACCCTGTAACAGTGAACAGACGATCAGTGACAAGCCACAGAGAAGAACAGGGGAGGTTTGTTTACACTCTCCCCGTTCTTCAGCTCCTGTGACCCGATCGCGGGACACCAAAGGCGATCGGGTCCGCGGGTGCGGTCACAGAGCTTTGGACCGGGTCGCGAGCACGCCGCCACCAGTGAGTGCGCGACCCAGGGCTGGCCACTTAAAGGGCAACGTACCTGTACGTGCCTGCGCCCAGCCGTGCCCTTCTGCCGACGTATATCGGCGTTAGGTGGTCCTCAAGTGGTTAACCATATAGCAAACTCTAGATGGTACAATACATTAATAAAAAAAAAAAATTGTAATCTTAAAACAAAAATTCTCCCAGCATCCAAACAAACCTATTTGTCTGATACAACTTAGACCAAAAATAATATCTTCATACATATTGGTAGGTGATACGATGGCATAAAGTGGAACATTTAAAGGATAGCGACAAACCCAGGTCTAGTCACTGACCTGTACTCTGCAATAGAAGTACAAGAACGTCTTTCTATAGTATCTACACTAAAAAAGAGCTTGAGGATTTAATGGAGCTTTAAGTCCCTGAAGGGATATTGCAGTTATAAACTTTGGTTGGATTAATTGCATTAATATACAGATTGTAATTTCCAAGCTCTTAAATGTGCAGACTATTTTTATATTTATGTATGAATTAAAAAAAAATTACTTGCAGATTCCTTTTAATAACACTAGAGAAAAATTAGGAATTATTATCAAATAGCGGATTTACTTCGGCTTTATAAAACCTATGCACAAAGAAACACTGGGCTGTACTTGCTGACTTCTACTTCCGAAAATGCTAGTTGCCTTTGTCTTGCTGACCTATTGGACTTATTGGTATTTTAGACTCTAACCCAGAAGAGGCATGCTGTCTTGGCAAATCGCTGACTTAGCTTGCTGCATACTTGCTCCGGGTCAATGGCTCAGAGGTTAATAAGAACAATGGGGTTGATTTACTAAAGGCAAATAGGCTGTTTCATTTTCAAGATAATTTTCCCCAGAACTTAATGAATGAGGTGAAGCTGACTTCCATTATCCAGTTATTTTTATTTTTTTATTATTCTTCTGGCACGTGATTAGGTGATCTATGCAAAGTGAAAAGTCACCACATTCACAAAGCAAATTCCCTTGCAGAGTGAATAGTCTATTTGTCTTAGGAAATTAACCCCACAGAATCAGAAAATGAGGATGTTTAGAAGAAGGTCAGAAATGGATATCACCACAAATTTTCTTTAAAAACTGCATTCTCTCCCTAAAGAGTTTTAAAGGGAAAATTGTATTTGCTTTTGGACCCCCAGCATCCTTTTTTTGTTTATATGTTTAAATTAGCAATTTAATTAAGAAAACATTGACAACAGAATTATGAACGTTTAACCTTAATCTAATAAATATACAAAACTGCAGCAGAATTAATTTAAATTTTATTTTTTTTGGTACTGCAAAGAGAGAGCTAAGCTTTTTTACATAATTTAATTGCATGCATATAGTTTTAACTTTGACCAAAACTGCCCTGTAAAAGATTACAAACAATTGGTTTGACATCACTTAGGCCTGTAATTGGCACCCATAAAAAGATTAAGGCTTTCTTACAGCGATAATAGCATTTCCAGTAATATATCGCCTCAACTCCTCAAAGACAGGGAAGGAGCGTTCTATCTTGCCAGTGGTAAGGGAGAATCTTATCACAATAGGGATTAAATAAAGATTGCATAAACACCTACATCTGGTTACCATGGAAACCATAACGGTTTCAAAAAAGATTTATACCATTCTAATGGGTGTATTACAATAGATGTCAGTCATCTAAACTTTGCTTTTATTCTCTTAAGTGCACATCCATCTTTTAAATGGTTCTTTATCTGCTGAAAGTTTGATGTCTCTTCTCCTTCAGGTAGTTTTACCTTCTGTTGGGTATTATAAGCTACATTTTTCATGATTTCCTGTTTTATAAATTTACGTTTGATATCGGGAACTATTCACAGCTGAGCTTTTCAGAAACACAGGTTAAAGCACCCTTGTGGTTATGATGCTGTTTCTGGCATTCTTCAGAAAATCTCTCTTGTTATGCTCTGGGAAACATGCACCAAAGCTTCAGCATTGCTACAAGTTTGACAGTTCATTAATGTGAGCCAGCTTTGTTTAAAAATGTAGGTGTGATATCGTTTATATATTAAATGTATTCATTTGTCTATTTCGATTTCCCAACTGAAAAATAATATGTGAGGACAGTGACAGATCAAGCTACTAACAGACCCCAGAGCCTCCCCTAGGGAATGTGTGAGGTTTTATTTTGATTATTAAATTGTGGTTCACACCTCCAGTACTTTCTACTCTATAGACACTGCCTAGTCATGTGGTAGGCCTATATGAGAATAATTTGTGCACTATCCTCTCGCCCTGACCTTTAGTAACTGCATGAGATGCTGAAGCAAATATCCACCACCAGTATTATGCTATTTTTTTTTCTTGAGAAATTAGCAGACATACCATTGACTCCCTGTTTCACTAGAAGATGGAACTGTAATTTCCCATTCCATAGTTAGGCCACTCACGTATTGCTTCTAGTAGGTATCCTATGAGGACCAGAAGGTATCTGCTCCCGGAAACGTGTTAACTACACATATACTTAAAGGGGTTGTAAAGAAATAATTTTTTTTCATAATAAGCATCCTTTACCTGCAGACATTCCTCTTTTCACTTTCTCATTGTTCGTTTTTGCTCAGAAGTCACTCTATTTCTTCTCTGTTCTGTTCACTTCCTGCTTGTCTGATTTTACTGACCACCGTGATGGGAGGCTTTACTGCGGTGGTCAGTAACGTGCTCACCCCCTCCTGGGAACTACATCTGTGCGGTAGGACGCTCTCTACGTGTTAGAGACTTCAAGGAGGTGTAAATTACTAGGCGTGCCGCAATGCATACTGGGAAATGTAGTTCTTACATGAACAAACGATGCAAACCAGGAAGTGAATGAGAGAACAGAAACTAGAATGCCGGAGGTGATATAAATGAAGGAATTTAATAGGTATTTACTATTTTTTTTAACAATACCATTACACTATTCTGTCTGTCTACCTTGCAGATATTAATTTTAGGCAATTTTTTTTTCCTTTAGTGACCCTTTAATCTGCTATCGGCTACTAGTAAGATATCACTGGATACATGGTACATAATTGTTCTAGTGATGTTTTGGTCTAGATCACATGCTTATTGAGTCCTGCAGTGTAGGTGTGTGGGACTTGTCATTTTTAATGGTAAAGAATGCTGTAAGATTGATAAAGGAAAATGGGCTTTTAAAGGGGTTGCAAAGGTAAAAAAAAAATCCCTAAATAGCTTTCTTTACCTTAGTGTAGTCCTCCTTCACTTACCTCATCCTTCCATTTTGCTTTTAAATGTCCTTATTTCTTCTGAGAAATCCTCACTTCCTGTTCTTCTGTCTGAAACTTCACACAGTAATGCAACACTTTCTCCCTGGTGTGGAGAAAGCCTCTTGAGGGGGGTGGGGGCGAGCAGGAGCAGAAAAAATGGGGAACGTGCTTAAACCCTCAGAAACACTAGGCACGTTTAGGCACTTTTGTGGATTAATGCATTCTAATGACCAGAATAAATTAATATTCTCACCAATAGAATGTATTAACACACAAATGCGCATATATATATATATATATATATAAATATATATATATATATATATATATATATATATATATATATATATATCTCAAGGTTACATAGATAAAAAGACTGCTGTTCTATCCACATGGGTCTGTGTACCATAGGAGACAGAAATACTGGGGCTGTGCCAGTAGCTTAACTATTTTACCTTACAAGGGTGTCCGCATATGATGGCCTTGTGCTTCAAAATGCTACACTGCACTGGAAACACCAAATCATTTCAAATACAAAGCATTGGAATCCACAGGTTATGAACATAACTGACCCTTAAAGATAGAAATATGCTTATGTTGAAGCTCAATTTATTACGTATGAGAATACCACAGTTTTTGAAGAATATGGTACTTTTGGTCCCTTTATATGGAGAGGTTAAAAGCGACAAACAGGTTCAGGTGGTAGGACAGCTTGGAGAAATACATTTAGAAAATCTTTATAGAGTTATGGCAAACGGTACAATACAGACTTCAGGAAATATTTTTTTTGTTACTTAAAAGCACAAAATATTTTCTCCCAAAATATTTTTTAGCAAGTAGGAGGTACTAACAATCCATGTCCACATGTTCAAACAGAAAAAATTGCACTTATCGACTAGGAATGGTCAATGAAAATAAATTAATATTTTACTTAGACACGGAAAATGGGGAGGCAGCAGTTCTGATGTAGGTGCACTAAAGACATAGGGAAAGAAAGGGGGGGTTTAGAACTGCGACATGTCCACATGTTAACAGGAACTTTAGACGTGGTGAACTGGATCTGGACTTCATAAAGGGTTGTGTACTTTATTAAAGCCGAGAAACACTGATCTAAGAAAACCTTTTGATAATAAAACTGTCTCGCTTGTTTGTTTAGTCAACTCCTTGCCCGTATGGACAATATAGTAACAAGTTCTCAGATATGATTAAAAAATATGATGTTAGAACTTCAGGCACACACAGACATTGCAAATGTTCTGTTATTAAACTAGATCATTTCTCAGTCAGCGCCTGGTAAAAAGCAAAAACACAATACCTGTTAAAGTCATAATCATCTTTTGCAGTGAATATGACACAATTGAAATATTGCATTAACTTCAGCATTCATATATTTCCTTTGTTCAGAAACAATATTTAATTATTTCCTTTTATCTGGCATAATAAAAGAAGTGTGTATTTTGGTTGCACTGACAGTGATAAATGATCGGGAGAAGATTTCAACAAAATCCTACTTCTGAAATAAATCTACAAGAATAATATATGGCTTCATCTCAAATGATAGTGTTACTTACACTCTATTTTCAAGTGTACCTGTTCCACTCATTTTACAGATTGTAGCACTTTTCAGTTGTCACTACAGAAATCGGGGCTTTTATGGGGCAGTTTGCACCCTAAAACTTAGCTAGTATGCATGAAATGAATAAATTCATAAATTACATTTATTAAAACATGGTCTTGCCGTCAAAATTGTTGCTGCTGTTGTGCGTGGATGAGATGGCACCCTTATCTTTATCCACCTTTAAAGCAAATGTTAAGGCAAAAAAAAATCAGTAAATCTCTGCAATACAAAGACCCTGAAAATACTTATAAAGACCCTGCAAGTATAGAAAAATGCCTACTGTTCTGCCAGAAACTCGATCCACTCCTAATTTCTGGTTGTGGGCTGACAACGCAAGCTTTTTCTGGACTGAAGTCACAAGAATTGGTGGCAGCCCTAACCATCTGTCTTGTGCTAAATTACCGTATTTATCGGCGTATAACACGCACAGGCGTATAACACGCACCATAACTTTAAGAGGGAAGTTTCAGGAAAAAAAACTTTCCACAGCCCCCTGCGTATAACACGCAGGCACAGTTTATCTTCTATTTTCAGGGTAAAAAAGTGAGTGTTATACGCCAATAAATACAGTACTTAACTCCACCTCCCTTTCCTCATCTCTATAACATAGAGACTAATTGTTTTGTAGCCCAATATAAGAATTATGAGAGAGGATAATACAGCTTATGACACCACAGAAAGTGTGCACAAGACACAGGACGGTTTCCAATTGTTGACAAGGCTAATAGATATTTTCAAAGATAAGGAAACACTTTCAAGATTTCTACAGACTAAAACGGAGCAACTAAATGGTATCAAGTTGGTAGCAAAGCCGAATTCTATTCCTAAAATTGTTCCCTCCCCCTTCCTCCTACCTATCCTGTATACCCTGTATAAATAAAAAAAGATCTGTATGCTTACATATTTTAATTTGGTTTGATTCAGTCATGTAATTCAGCAGTTTGGGCTCCCTAATGTAAAAAAATGCTCAACAACAGGTGTGAATTCCAGTAACATCACCCTAATGCTCCCATGGCCCAGCCATTGACAGCGCCCCCCTCTCCCCTGCAGCAGCTGTTTTCTGACACTGAAAAGCCAGAGTTGCTGCATCACATGACTGCATCAGATTAATAATAGGCAAGAACACAGATCTTTTTCATGCAGGATAGGTAGGAAGAGGAGGAATGGAAGAGAATAGTTAGTAGGGCTTTTCTTCCACTTTAATTGTTGGGGTCTGATTACACTTTAAATGTCTGTTTTGTTAGGGCAGCCCTCTCTCCATATACTATCCAAATACTTGTATAGGTGTAGGTGGGTGGTGGTTGTATCTGGTAGGGAAAAAATGTAAGGGTTTTTTATTCGGATGATTGTTTTTAACCATGGCTTGATAAAGGAATACAAGAATATGTGGATGTTAATAATAATGATTCATGGTTTATTTAATAATGTTGTTTAATGATGTGATGTGTTAATTACAGTAACACATTGCAACCTGATTCTGATTCAGTGGGATATCACCTTTCGCAAGTATCCTGAAGTTAGAGCAGTAAAGATGTTTGCTGATTGGTTGCTCTGGATTATTGCTTTTGCACATTATTTTTATGCTTATATAAAAACACTTGATAGTTACCAACAGTGGCTTATTACTGGAGTCAGAAGTTGCTTTTCACTTTTACAAATCTCAGTGAACTGAGTGAAAGCCTTGATAGAGGTGACAATAAGTGACACCATGTCTTATCATTTACGGCTAGTTAAACCATTTGAGGGAGTGTGGTGGTTGAATTATCAGCTGTGTTATCTATTGCTATTTAATTGTTATATGACACTGACAAGCTATGCAAGAGTTCACAGTAAAATTTACTCACAAAATCAATAAAGGAATACAAAGTTGTTACAGATACTGCAATTTAAAGCTTGGAATGAGATGTTAAAAAAAAAAGCTTGATGTCTGGATGGCAATGGAATATTTGGCTATATAAATTAAACATACAAGGGAGTACAATAAACTTCAGTGCCTGCTTGCTATTTCTTATGGCTCACATGATATGTTTATTAAGGGTGCCCCAGAGGAGAAGATACTGAATTCTCAATGTATTCCTTTATGGTAGAATGTTAGAACGCTGCCAACTTTTGTGCTGTTACCTGTATGTTCTAGCCTTTTTAAGAAATCATTATTTTGGATTATAGAGCTTCTTAATTTAAAATATTTTTTTGATGCCCTATTAGTTTAAATCTTGTCCTGATGTTGGTTTTCGCAGCTGTGAAATCTTAAAGTGGAACCCACTGACAAATCATTAAATGTGATCTTCATTAGAATGGAACAAACTTAAAGCCTCCTATGTTTCTTTTGCTGTCTGTTCCTTTCTAAGAGAGATTTCCAATACCACTGTCGCCAGGACATTAAATGGGAGGGAAGCACAGAAAAACTAATCTAAAAGAGGTTCAACCAAATGACCACTATACTTTTTTTTGTATTAAAGGAATAACCCCTTATTTTGTGTTCAAATTGCACTCATACAGTACACTGGATACAAGTAAAAGCCATGTATGTCATTAACCATAATGCCGCGTACACACCATCACTTTATGTGATGAAAAAAAATGACGTTTTTAAAAACGTCACTTTAATTGACTGTGTGTGGGGGAAAACTTCGTTTTATGTCTTGTAAAAAACGACCAAAAAAAATTGAAGCATGCTTCAATTTTATGTGTCGTTTTTCAAAAGTGCACTTTTTACTTCACAGAAATTGACCGTGTGTAGCAAAAAACGTCGTTTTCAAAGACGTTTTTTCATCCACACATGCCCAGAAGCTACTTATGAAGCAAGCTTCAATGGTAAAACGTGGTGGAACGTAACCTCACTTTGCAAGATCATTGTGAGAAAAACGATGGTGTGTAGGCAACTTCGTCTTTGAAAATTGAAGTTTCAAAAACGTCATTTTTTACTTCACAGCAAGTGTAGTTTTTTTTTCATCACATAAAGTGATGGTGTGTACGCGGCATAAAGGTTCTGAATATGGACTGTTAGCTCCTGTATCTAGGGTTCTATTTGTCATAATAGAACACAAGGGCCAGTGCCTAAGGCACCATGGTTATGTGGAGCAGTACAGTGCTAAACCTTAAAATATACAAATTTTGGTAATCTTGTTTCCCTCTTCTAACCATTTATAGCAAAGTTCATGAAATTATCTTAATTTTTTCAGGTTTGTTGATCTGCATATAGCAATGCTCCCAGTGGTGCATTCTAGTTTGTTTTTACTAACATATGTGCATGTTGCGAGGAGCGGAATAGTACAAAAGCACATCATTCCCTGCCAGAGCCACAAACTGCCCAACTCCAGTAAAACCAGTTAGTGGGGAAGCTACTTTAATATCGGTACAAAAACCAAATAGGCCCATAAGTGAAGGAAATTTTCACCATATGCCCCTTTTGCCCAACTCTGGTGCGATCTTGTAAAAATTCAAGAATCCTGCTTTAAATGCATATTAAAATAATTATATTAAAGTATATGGAAAGGTTACGCATAATATTTTATTTAAAAATATATATTGCTGTCCATAACCCTTTTGAAAAACAAAATGTCCTTTAAGTTTACCAAAATAAATTAATAAAATAAATGTAAAACTTGCATTCTCTAGCCTTTATAAATCGACAGTAAAAATTTTAGATTATGGCAAAAAAAGTGCCCGCCGTTGTTATACGTCAGCACTTTGAAAAGGGATATCATTGTTATGACAGCAAATAACTGCCATAACCCTGGTATTCTCTTCTCCAGCATGTGGTCTGCTTTCAGATAAAGGTGGTCTCTGCGGCGGATTCGCCGCAAGATCACTTTTATCGGCGGCGGAAGAGGGCCCCCCTCCTGCCCCGCTTTGGTGCCCTCCACTGCTTACCGGAGCTGCCGACAGCGGCAGAGGCAATCGCGTCCACTCCACTCTGTGGTATGGAGCTGAGTGAGGGGAAGATGACCCCCACCCAGCTTCATACCATTGCAGGGCGGAAGCAACGTCATATCGTTAAAACAACATTTTTTTTTCAAACAACATTTTTTTTATTGCAGTGTAAATATGAGATCTGAGGTATTCAGGCACAGTTCCTTAAAACCAGCCATGGTCTATGAAAATTAAAAGCCACTGACAGTTATGCTAGTGTTAAAATATTGGGTAAGTTTTCCTTTTAAGAAAACTATACATTGGTGATATTATAAGATGTTCTTTCCTAGGAGCTGGAACTCTAAGCTAGGCTCAGGATCTAATTATTTGAGTTTTGAATTTTTTGTCTTTGAAAAACAAGACAAAGCATCTTGAGCTAGACTAATAATAGATGGACTTCCACTTTCTAATGATTATTCTCGTATTAATTTAATGCTAAAAAATGTGCTTGTTTTGCTAATTGTTTTAAATAAAGCCCCATGTTGTTTTTGCCTATTAATGAACAATTTTAATAAGCATTTGCGGCATGCCGGCTCCTGGCGGGGAACTGAGTGCCTGTGTAAAGATTTTTTAATAATAATGTTGCACTTAAGTATCCCCGTAAACGAGGGAATATCAAAGCACTTTGCATCTTTATGCAGTTTTATATAGCATGATTAGTAACCAGATATAATTGGTAATTTTTATGTCCATTAGAGGTAGCAAACTTTTAACCTGCTGCGCCAGGCTTTGAACCTTTGACCTTTTTTGTTTTGCTGAGGTTTAAAGGGCGGCCATTTTAAGCTGTTAAACTAACGTTGCTCAGTTAACAAAGTAAAAGCTGATTTTTTTTCTTCCAACATTTAGTGTGTTGTGAGTGGCTTTTAAAGTACGTATTTATCTATCATAAAATATTGTTAATAGGATTTCCAAAATGCAACATTAAATTAGCAAAGATGCTTTTAGATTCTTTGGTAAATTGCGACTTGCGCCTGCATAAAATTGTGGCCTGACAGCTGGAGGTTACATTTTTTAAAGCAGTTGTACCAAGTGTTGGGCTTGTGTATTACATTTTTCTTTGTATGACCCGTGCAAGAGCCTCTAGGCACATTCTTAGATGTGTAGGAAAAGGCTGGACATCTACTACATTATAAATTTACTTTAGAAGGAGACCATACTATTGATGCCATAAATGTTATGTTTTTTTTTTTTGGAGCACAATTTACATTCTTTATTGTAGCCCAAGTGTAAAAGCTGAGGACCTCAGGTGAAAAGAAACCTCCCCAAATGTTTTTGTGCTCTTTTATATAGAAAACCCGGAATATAAAGCCTATATGAGCTCTAGCAACACCAAACACGTGCCTATGAACACGGCCACTGTACATATTAAATTTGCAAAAAGTTTATTGTATCGAAAGCATAGAAAAGCCAATATTAAAATCCAAAAACATTCAATTAAGACATTTGGGCAGATAAAACTTCATGTCCACCATACATGCCCACATCCAATGACCATACATCTATATATAAGAATATGAGAGCTGTTATATAGCACAGGATATGGGAAGTTGCCTAATAAACTGTAACCTTCTGTTGAATACTTCAGATATTTGTAAACCCAATCACGAATATCTCGTATAAGGTTTACCATATCAATGTAATTTCAGAAGTGATTTTGATACTATAAAAATGTGCAGCTTTTATTAAAACTGTATCCCTATGATCTTTCCATGAAGGTCCTTTTTCAGGTAACTACTGGGTTACGACAGTCTGTCCATGTCACTCAACTGTGCTCTTGTGATGTCACACAGCCTTCAAATAGAGACGACAAATAGCCATTTCCAAGCAAGAAAGAGCACCTGCTGTGCATTAAACACCTTGCTGAAGCTTATTCAAAGAGACTCTGCAAAAAAGTTTTGGATGAAGTGAAATGCATTAGATTTGTGGTGGATCAGCTTGTGCTTAGAGTACTTAGAGAACACATGCAAGGTTTTTAATGAAGAATTTCTTCCCATTTTCCTTGCTTGGAAGTGGCATTTGCCAACCTTCTTGTAAAGAAAATTGTGACTTTTGTCCTGTCTACATTTGGTTAAATATTGTCTATATACATACATAGTGGGGGTTATTTACTAAAGGCAAATCCACTTTGCACTACAAGTGCAAAGGTGCAAAGGGCACTTGAAATTGCACGGAAAGTGCATTTGGAAGTGCAGTCGCTGTAGATCTGAGGGGGACACGAAAGGAAAATAAATAACAGCATTTTAGCTTGCACATGATTAGATAATAAAATCAGCAGAATTTTTTTAGGAATTCTCTTTAAATCTTTGAATACTTCTATGCATTCTATGTGTGGCACTGCCTGTGATTTTTGGATTTTTCCATCCAGGTGGATATACTGTAAATAATCTTAGTATTCATACCAACCTTCAATTCATGCTCTTTTTACTGTGCTCACTCAGCATCTCCAGCATAAACCATACACTCTTGATTGATTTTGATTGGTCAAGTGCATCTTAGTGCCATGGTTCATCTCATTGTATTTGATATATAGTGGAATCGGCAGAGAATTTTCCTGCAGACACTTTTCATCAGTGGTTTGTGTGACACTCTCTATACACTGCATTTCAGATTTTAGCTTGGCTGTGCTAGGCTGTAGCAGTAATGGTAGATCTTTTTTTTATTTTTATTTTTTTTAATGAAAGGGCTACTTTAATGGAATCTTGACAGAAAAACGTGTAAGGGAATGTGGCTGCTCTCCTGAATTAAATGCAACTTTCACAGTATGCAACAACAAACTGCTATCCATACCAATTACATTTTCAATGCATTTCTTGCCTAAGGCTTGCAGTGCATTATGGGACTGATTGAAAAGACATCTGTATTTATCAACAAGAACAGTCAGCTGATCCTGTCTATAAACATTGTAATTATTTGCAAGTATGATTAATTATAGCCATGCAACAGAAATCCTTGCTAATTTATCTGGTGAAGAGTACCAGCCAAATCCCAAGCTTATTGAATGTAAGTATAATAGGTATATGCCCCTCGAGAATAAAAATAAGGAAGTTGAACCACCAATGTTGTGCAGCTTAGGGCAATCAAATCTGTTTGAGCAAAGTACTTAGAAAAAGACAACATAAAGCACAAAATGGTTTACATAGCATTCTATAATTTTATTAAAGTATAAATAAAAGTAACAATAAAAGATAAGTGCACTCATTCTTCCCCTTGCCAACTTAAAGGGTGACATGGTTTTAAAGTGGTTGTAAACGCAGAAGTTTTTTTTTTTTATCTTAAAGCATTCTATGCAATAAGATAAAAAGCCTTCTGTGTTCAGCACCCCCCCTCAGTTCCTTAATACTTACCTGAGGTCCATCTAGATCCAGCAAGGTTGCACAAAAGACTTGGCTGTGCGGGATTCCCCTCCTCATTGGCTGAGACAGCAGCGGAGCGCCATTGGGCTCCTGCTGCTGTCAATTAAAGTCAGTAAGCCAATAAGGAGATCAAGGGACCAGGCCGCGGCTTTGTGTCTGAATGCACACAGGATGCTTTGGCGTTGTTCGGGTGCCCCCATTGCAAGCTGCTTGCTGTGGGGGAACTCAACAGGGGGGAGGAGCATGGAGCACCAAAGTTGGACCCGGGATAGGAAGATCTGAGCTGCTCTGTGCAAAACCACTGCACAGAGCAGATAAAAATAACATGTTTGTTATTTTTAAAGAAAAAAAGAGACTTTAGTATCACTTTAACTGTAGTTCATTATCTATCTATTCAAAGAATCCTCCCCTGTCTCACCTTAGCAACTTACATACCTCAGGAGGTCAGTTTGTTTCCACCCTCCTGATATAAAGTGTATTTAAAACCAAAAACAAACATTTACTAAAGGTATCTGTAACATCCAACATGATTTGTCATTGCTGGAAGATTGATTAAAGCAGTGGAAACTGCAGTTCAATGTTTCTTAGACCCCTTTCACATTGGTGCCACCAATAGCATCGGCAGTAAAATAGTGGTAAAACGCCACTATTTTACCGTCGAATTTGCGGTGCATTTCGGCTCCTAGCGGCCGAGAAAGGCTTAATATCACCCGCAATGCGCCGCTACAGCGATGTATTGCCGGCGGTACGGTAGCGCTGCCCATTGATTTCAATGGGCAGGAGCGCATTAGCAGCGGTGAGTTCACCGCTGCTAATGCGCTCCAAAGAAGCTGCTGGCAGGACTTTTCCTGATGCCCTGCCAGTGCACCGCTCCAGTGTGAAAGCCCTCAGGCTTTCACACTGGAGGCAAAAGAGCATCTGTTTTAGGGCGGAATGCAGGCACTATTTTTAACGCTATAGTGCCTGCGAAACACCCTTAGTGTGAAAGGGGTCTAAATGTGAAATAATGCACAAAGGGAACAATAAAAAAAAAACTTCTGCCTTTACAATCACGTTAACCCTTAATGCTGGTGCCTACTGGCCCTTTAAAAGGTTACTGATACAAGGAGGCAGGGTTTCTGATCATGTGACCGCCGTGATTGGCTGTCATATCGGTCACATAATCGGAAAGCTCCTGATCACAAGTAGAGATTAGGAGCCACCAGTAACTGTGCCTCTCTTGGCACAGCTCTGTTTACATTCTGGTACACATATGTGCGGCTGCTCAGCAGTATGGCCCACCAGCCAAGAGGATGCAAATATGTGTATCACCAGCGTGAAGAGGTTAAAAAAAACTATATAGGAGCATAGGGATCTCTGTTTACTCAGTACTAGTCAAATGAACAAGGAAGGTTTCACAGGCAAATAATGAACTCCTGCGTACAGCTTTGGTTGTGTAAAATCTGTTATAAAACATGGACGCATAGGGCCAGATTCTCAAAGACGTAACTCCGAATCTAAGCCCGTAGTATGTTTAAGTGTATACTCAAACTGAGATACACTTAAACATGCCTCAGATACGATGGCCTGCGCCGTTGTATTTTAGGGTGCAATATTTACGGTGGCTGCTAGGTGGCGCTTCCATTGCAGTCAGCGTAGAATATGCAAATAAGTTGTTACGCCGATTCACGAACGTACGCTTGCCCGTCGCAGTAAATTTACGCCGTTTCTGTAAGAGATACGCGGCATTAAAGATAAAGCTGCCCCCTAGGTGGCGTATCCAATGTTAAGTATGGCCGTCGTTCCCGCGTCGCAATTTGGAAATTTTTACTTTGTTTGCGTAAGGCGTCCGTGAATGGGGCTGGACGCCATTTACGTTTACGTCGAAACCAATGACGTCCTTGCGACGTCATTTACCGCAATGCACGTCGGGAAATTTTAGGGACGGCGCATGCGCAGTATGTTCGGTGCCTAATTTAACGCGCCTAATTTAAATGATCCACGCCCCCTACCCGGATCATTTGAATTAGCCGGGCTTGCGCCGGGGAATTTACGCTACGCCGCCGCTACTTTACAGGCAAGTGCTTTGTGAATCAAGCACTTGCCGTAAAACTTGCGGCCGCGTAACGTAAATGCGATACATTATGCCGACGCAGATCTACCTGAATCTGGCCCATATTCCGCAGCTTTAAAGCACTATAGCTCCATGGAGTATAGAACAGTTTGGTTACGGCCACCGGTGTTTACTTGGTGTTCTGTCTGGTATTCTTTGTAAAATAACCTGCTTTACGAAGAAGAATAAGGTCATCATTTTACCCTCCTTAAACTGGAATTTTTTTGGGGGTTTGGTTCTACGCAAAATAATTGTCTTATAATTGTCTCGTAGAATCTGAATTTCCACTTAAAGCTTATTCTTTATCACCCAACATATGCTCTTAGCTTGCACTCCATTTTTCATTCTATCTTTCCTTGCTAATAGCAGGATTATTGCTTCCTGCTTTTGGTATCAGGAACGTGTTAAGTTATTATAAATGTATTTATTTTTTACTAAATCACATGTACTGTGCGAGCAGATGTTTAAAGTTCGCCGAGAGATGCAGATTTATTTTCGTTTCGTATTTGCAAACTCATCAGAAATAGAACTAATTGTTCCGGTGTCCTTAGCACAACTTCAACTTTTATTTATTGTATAGAATGTACAGTAAACTTAACATTCCATCTTTCTACTTCATCGTTATGTCTTTTTATGGAACCTTCTTATGTTGTTATTATTTTACAGTGCAAATTATGAAATGGTTGTAGAACTACAGTCAATCGGTTTAATTTAATACAACCGTTGCATTCTTTTTGTATGGTGTTCTCCAGCAGGATCAGAATGTTGCATATTGACCTCTTTTTCATTTTTATTAAAACAAAAGGTATACACATTCACCGGCTAAAGGATTATGTTGTCTCCTCCAAATATTGAATAAAACCATATGAGGAATTGTGAGTTTAGCTTTCAATTTTTAATAGCAGTGAAACCATAAAACTCCATCTCTGGGCTTTAGATAAGACTTTAAAACAAAGTCCTGGATATTTTGGCAGTATGCTTAAAACCTGTAACTGAGAAATACTTTTCCCTCTTTCATTGCTGAAAAATATAAGTAGGATGTTATTTGAAAAAGTATATTTGTGGCAGCAGGCCTTGGCCACCGAAATCACAGTACTGATGGTCATCCATCAGATGTCTCAATCAGGAGATCATACAATGTACGTAAGCTCAAAATTGTTTTCTTTTTGTTTAGTATAGGATAGGGAAGGATTACAACTTTTGTCCCATTAGGGAGCTTGCCCTACTTTCCACTTAAGTAAGAAATGGGAGGAATTCTCTTCAAAGTGAATGGAATTCCATTTATCAGATTTTTCACTGGAATATGTGTCCTCATTGGTGGATTTTTCCTCACCTCTAGTGCTAAGAACAACTCAAATTATTTGGATTTGCAATCCCCAGTTATTTGGGGTGAATCTCCTATGCAGGCAGGGCCGCTGATAATCCATTACAACTGGCCCGGTTATACTGGACCTGGCCAACAGGGGGCCCGGACAATCAGAGAATTAAAGAATACAGAATAAATAAATAAAAACTCCCTCTCCAGCCAACCCCCACTCCCCTCTGCTCAGACTTATCTGAGGGTTTTTCTTCTTTCTGAGTACCATCATATTGATGTTCTTGTGGGTGTGTGGGAGGGACTATTTTTTCTATTTCGGGTGCATGTTACGTTTGTGCCACTCCGCATGTTGGCTCAACTCCCAGCCTGCATATTCCCTTCCCTGGCGGAGTGATTCATCTCCCTCCACTCATATATGGGACACAGAAGTCACCATTGCAACTGGTCTCCATGCTGCAGGGGGTCATTGTGCCCCCCATGTCTGAAATGTTAGAGAGGTGGCTGCTAGATACTCAGCTGGGGTGTAAATTGTCAGTGCAGGAGCTCGATCTCACTGTTTACACTGAAAGTGAAAGCAAAGGGAGAGATGTCTTGCAGTGTGTGCTGTGCTCTCTGCCTCCCCCTACAGTGCAGTACCCAGCATGGAGAGTGAAGGTACAGGGCTGCTGCTGACATTTTTTTCAAAAAGAAATCTATAATATATGTTTGTATGCGTGTATGTGTTAAAAATCAGGAGGCAGAGAAGAAGAGGCATATAACAGACTATAGTAGATGGTAAATTCTCACAGTATCCATCAGGAGAGGAGACCATAGACCCTTCAAATGCACGGATTTTGGATATACATTAAAAGTGAGGGGCCTATTCTGTTGAGAAAGCATGGCCAGAAATCTGTCATTTTTGTCCCCCCCGTTCCAAAAAAAAAAGTTGCCTGCTGCTATGTAAATCTAGCCTCATGCCATGTTCCATGCTTAACTGCAGGTCTCCCCCTTAGCAGACAGCTACTGTTTAAGAGGTGTGTATGTGCGTACATGTGTTTACATGCGTGTGTGTATACACACATTACTTTTAAACCTGACTCCCTTTTTCTGTACGATCAAAACAGATTTTTTAGAGCGGGTTCATAAAACCAACAAGAAAATACCATTCCTCTGAAAAGCAATACAGGCTCAGATTGCTTTTCAGAGGCAGTTGACAGGCAGTGAAGAGGCAATGTATTCCCCCATGACTGGTAAAATGTTGAGAAATACTGTTCTCTCCAATTTTCTCCTGCAGCCACTGAAAGTCTGGAAGACGCTAGGGGTGGGGCTGAAGGAGGGACCATGGGCGGGACCAGGGGAGGGGCTGAAGAGGGCCCAGTCAGGTAGGCTGTACGGGGCCCCGTGATTTCTATCAGCGGCCATGTATGCAGGGGACACATACAGCAATATAAACTTGACAAGGGTCTAACTATTCCCATCTCTAAACAACTAAACAAAAAAAATTGAACTTCATACACTGTAATATTGAACCACTTAACGACCCGCTCATGTACATATACGTTGGTATTTTAAAGATGGATATCTCGGTAACGGCAGCAGCTGCTGCCACAACCGAGGTATCCATCTTTAGCATGAGTGGTCCTGTTTACGATAACGGCGGTCTCCGCAGCGGATTCGCCGCGAGAATGCTGTTATCGGCGGCGGGAGAGGGGCTCCCGCCGTTCTCCCGCGCCCTCCGCCGCTTCTTACCGATCCGTCGGTAGCAGCGGAGGCGATCAGGTCCTGCTGCCTGCTGTGTGGGGATGCGAGTGAGGGAAAGATGGCCCCCACCCGTCCCCATAGTATTGCAGGGCGGAAGTGAAGTCAAAACGTCAGTCCCGCACATGCGTCTTAGGCCCCGTACACACGACCAAACATGTATGCTGAAACTGGTCTGCGGGCCAGTTTCAGCAGACATGTTTGGTCGTGTGTGGGCGCGAGCGGGCCGAATTCCAGCAAACATTTGCCCGCCGGGCCTTTTCCCAGCGGACAAATATTCCTGGACGTGTTTTAAAACCATCCGCTGGAATCCTGCCCGCTCGGACATGTACGGTCGTCAGTACAGACCTACCGTACATGTCCAGGCGCCCGCCGTCCCTCGCATGCGTCGAATGACTTCGACGCATGCGTGGAAGCCTTTAAATGGCAGGCCCGCCCACGTCTCCGCGTCATCGTCACGGCGACGACGCGGACACGCCCCGCGTAATGTTTACGCGCGGACTTCTGTACGATGGTGTGTACAACCATCGTGCAGAAGCCCTCTGGCAGACATGTACGGTGAAAACGGTCCGACGGACCGCTTTCACCGTACATGTTTGTTCGTGTGTACCCGGCCTAAAAGAAACATTTTTTTGTTGTCATTTTTTCAAATGACAAATGACAAAATTTCCATTATTTTTGTGCATTTAAGTCTAAATATGAGATCTTTTTGACCCCAGATCTCATATTTAAGAGGACCTGTCATGCTTTTTTTCTATTACAAGGGATGTTTACATTCCTTGTAATAGGAATAAAAGTGATCAATTTTTTTTTTCAGTGTAAAAAATTATAAAATAAATAAAAATAAATAAGAAAACAAAAAAAAATGTTTTAAAGCGCCCCGTTGAAAGTAATGGAACATCTAAATGTTTAACTTGTCATCAGTACAGCAATAGAAGAATATATGAAAATCTGTGAGTGGGGACATTTGTCTAGGAGGAATTTACCTCTTTTTTTCTCGGAAAGTCCAGCCATGTGTAGCCTCCATTGGACTTTTTTGGTCGGAAGTCCGATGGACCTTACATAGAGAACCTGTTCTCTATCTTTCCGTCTGTCTTCCGACGGACTCACGGGCGACTTTTGCATTATCAAAAGTCCGACCGTGTGTATGAGGTATTAGAGAGATTTCTTCACACTTTCTATTGCATCTACAGGACAGTATGTAAAGGGACATCTCGATATTCAGACACAGATGGTAAAAAAAACCTGACCTGCATTTTAGCTATATTCTACCCCAGATTTTTTTTTTTTTTTTTAAGTGTATCTTTTTGTGCGTGTACTCGAGAGTTGCCTACACACCATCGTTTTTTCACAATGCTCTAGCAAAGCGAGGTTATGTTCACCACGTTTTTCCATTGAAGCTCGCTTCATAACTAGCTTCTGGGCATGCGCGGGTGTAAAAACGTTGTTTTAAACGTCGTTTTTTGCTACACACGGTCAATTTATGTGAAGTAAAAAACGACCTTTTGAAAAACGACACATAAAATTGAAGCATGCTTCAATTTTTTTTGTCGTTTTTCACAAGACATAAAACAACGTTTTCCCCCACACACGGTCATTTAAAGTGACGTTTTTAAAAACGTTGTTTTTTTTCATCACATAAAGTGATGGTGTGTACACAGCATTAGCAGTTCCACATATTTATTAGGCAGATGTGGTTCACCAAAAGATAATTATGTAAAAAAAAACTGTAAAGACTGCTTTTCATCTGGTGTATGTAGTGCATGGACACTCCTGCCTGACCAGCCGGTTCGGTTTACCGTTGAGAGCTGGTAGTAGGATATGTTGCATGAAAGACCGCGTAATTTAGATGCAAAATCAAGCAGTCACCAAAAGTATGGGTACATAGAGGGAAGGGGAGGGAGAATGACGGGGTGGGCATGCACTTTGGTTGACGTTGGCTTGGTGTTCCCCAGCGGGGGATATAAGAGTGGGTTGGGGGGTATTGGTCGCTGTGGTGTCTCTATAATGGGTCCAGCACGCCCATATGATCCTGAATTTAGTGGGGTTGTCCTTAGCTTGGTGAATGAGCCTTTCCATTTCTGCCGTCTTGTCTCCTTTTTTTTTACATTTTAGAATGGAGTGCCTCAAGATTGTGCATAATTTTAAAGGGTGCCTTGACTGAAAAAAGGTTGAGAAACACAGTCCTACTCCTTCCAAATTGAAGAGGAAAAAAAATATTCTAATACATCACTTTCTCAGAAGTTTGGCAATAGATTTTGGTACTCTGAGCAGAACATTTAATAATTCATAACCTAATAATTTCTTATCTAAGTACTTCCCAGGCAGCAAATCGCATTTAGCTAGTGTATTATATTTTTTATTGTGTTTTGCTCCTTTAATACTACATTTGCGTTATGCACACCCATTTCTTACAAGCATTATTAATTAACTTTTTAAAAAATGTTATGTTAACTTTCTGGAAGCTGCCTCCCTGGGTATTTGTCTTAGTTGCCATCCCAGCTCATACAGACAAGCTTTGTGTGTTACAAAAGTATAGGCATGCCATAATAAAATGTTATGAGTGCTTAAAGTACTATTTACGCTCATTTAGACATAACACTGTGCTGCCTTATTTCTTACTAGAGAAAACCATTTTGTTGACTTTGTTAATAAATGTGATAAAACAGTAGCATCAGTCACCTAAATGAACATAATTTAAAGATAACGAAGCATAACTTATTTTAGGAAGAGTAATTATCCCTTTTGAATGGCATGGTGTTTTTGTTAATGCAGAGCCTGATGGTAACACTTTGTACCTTATAGCTGAGACTACAGGCTGTTCTGTCTGCTTCTTCCTCACTTAATTTCCTGGCGCTTTGTAACTTTTCCACTCTCAATCAGTTTTTAATTGTCAGTGTTTTTTCCTTTCAACTTCCATTATGCAAATATAAAACAGAGACCACCATACTGACACTAGGGTTATTATGCCCACAGCTGGCACCTGAAGAAAACCGCATGATTCCACTTGCCCAAGACTTCAGATAGAGTCCTGTGCAAGCTGTGCCTAGATAGTGCCCTGATTGGCTTGACCAATCATAGCGCTCCTTAAAAAAAATTAAAATAAAGAATGCTACAGTGTGTGCTGATTATTCGCAACTAATGGCGTGTGTGGCTGGGGCAGCATGAATAAAGATGCGTGTTTTAATGAAAATTGCACACCGGGAATAAATGCAAAGCAGAAGAAAGAACAACGTTAAATTGCTCATACAAAATTACTCACTTGAATGTGTGTTCTAGCAAATTAGTGACACTGATGTTTACTAAAAGGGCAATTTGAGAGCTGTCTATCTGTTCCTTATGCAGCTTGTCTGCACCCAGTGTTCACGCAGCTCCCTGGTACAATGAATGAAAGCTTGCCCTGCTCCCAGGAATAGCTGTAAGATGTAAATTAAACATATCATTTTGTTTTAATACCCTCTAATATCTGGGAGCTAGTAAAAATCACAGGTATATGCTGGTGCTAATTAAGAAACCGAATAAAATTGGCACCTTACAATTAGTGTAGTAAAAGCCGTGAAAGTGTGAAATTATATACTCATTCTTTCTTATAATTGAAATGTTTCAGTGTTTCTAGTCAAGCGTACATGTAACAGATACAGAGTTTTAATTTAATTGTAACCAAGAATCTATAACAGACTGTAGATCTTTCTGTCGATTTAGCGATCTCTCAAGTAATTAAAATAGCTTTTGTGACCAGATCAGATGGCCTTTAGATGGAATGTTTGTAATAATACCTCCCTTGTCAATTATAAGGATATGATAATTAATTTAAGCTGTCAATGGCCATATAAATATATATAATATATACAGGGTATTTTTTCCTCAAACAATAGGTGCTGGAACTCAACCACGACCCCCCAAAACCATTCCCCCCCACACACACCGTCCAAATCACATCAAATAGTAGGTATGGTCAGTCAAATTTCACGAACAGTAGGAGGGTCGGAAAGGGAAATTAAATATCAGAATTGCATTACACACAGAGCAGAGTGCAGAGTTTAGGGGGGTTACACACAGAGTGCAGAGCTGTCACTTGTAAACACAAAAACTGGACTTCTGTGTTTACAAGTGATTGTGGAGAGCAAGCCCCCCCCCCAGGGTCTTGTGGAACTGAGTTCCCCCTGAAAAAAAGCCCTGAATATATATGAGTCAACTATATACTCCACCAAGCTGCACGTTGCTTAAACTCTGTAGAGTCTCGGGACTCTTATGAACAGCCCCTGCATTCCCTGATATACTAAAATGAATGAAACCATAAAACAAGAAAGTAATTTTAGATTTTAGTATATTTATGGTTTTGTGTTTTCTCTTCCAATGGTGCATGTGCCGTGTGGTAAATATGACCCTGTTGTTAAAAAATCATCTTAAGGGCTCATGCACACTGTAGCTCAAAGAAGCCTACATGCGTTTGAGCTTTTTGGAGCTCACATTTATCTCTGGCTGGAAACTCCCCTCCATGTTGGCCAATGTCTCCATGCACTCTATGGAATTTCAGGAGTTTACAGGTATTTGAGCTTACAGGCAGAAAAAAAACCTCAGCAAACTTGCGTTTTTGAGAAGAGCTTTCAAACAGAAAAGACACATAAGCACACAAACACATGCATGAGTGCTCCGGCTTCCTTTTTTTTGTCATATACAGTGGTTAGGAAAATACTGTCTACTCATTGGAAGCCTTGGGAGGTTCCGGCAGTTTCCAGTGGCCCTGCTGTGGAAATGTCAGGTCAACTGTTGTACTTTGGCCATTTTTTTTCTGGCCACAAAAACTGGCCAAAGTAACTGCCCAATTTTTGTGGCCAAATGAATACATAGATAATAATAAGGTCATCAAAGATCACAATGGACATCCTTGTAAAATTGTTAAAACATTCCTGGATGTTTTCTTAGCTCACCAAACGTTTGCAAAATATTCAGAAGAAATAAGGTTGTGTGTAGTAGTGACGACGGAGGATTAGCCTGTGTTGCAGCTGCATTCTCATAATTAGCAGCCTCTGCAATATAAGCAGTATCACTATTTCATGAATCATTACAGTAAGGGGATCCATAATAATTGCAGTAAAAAAAAATTGTCTATACCGTCACCGCGATCTCACTCTCAATGAAAATGATGACTGGAACGAATTTGGCAATGTGGTCATTTGGGAATAAAAAAATTGCAGTGGGGAGTGTTTTTGAAAAAAAAGCTTATGCTCAAAAACACGCAATAAAATGTGAAAAGGTGCCCAAAAATGGGCAAGCTTCTAAAACAAGCTTTTAGGCAGAAAAATAAAAGCTCAAACACTGGTAAATGCGGCTTTTTTTTTAGCTCTTAGTTGTAGTTTATTAGCAGTCTTGAAAATGTCCCATGCCTTTTTAATTGACACTTGAACCATTGTTATTCTAGTTTATCTATAACTTTGTTATGCGCACCCCGCTTTAATTTTTATTTGCTGCTATAATGCTTTCACTGATATACTACTTTTATCAAACATAATGCACTAGTTATGTTTTATTGCTTACAAAGTTACCGTAAATACTTTGACATTTGGCCTTATTTCTATTTTCTTATTTTGATATTGTCCTTATTCAGTGACAGCTTATTCATGAAAAAACAAAATGCATACATTATACAGTTTTGTCATTTCCATTTATTTACGTGTTACTTGTGGGATACTTTTTCAGTTTTTTCGTAATTTGTAACTTTAGCATACTGTCTTTTTCTGCAGTAGTAACTTGGCCCACCGCTACTACCTGGCTACAGATCCAGTAACTGGGGATCTTTATGTTTCTGATGCAAACACTCGCAAAATATATCGTCCTAAATCGCTGACCGGAGCAAAGGATTTGATCAAGAATGTGGAAGTCATCGCTGGCACAGGAGAACAGTGTACGCCATTTGATGAAGCAAGGTGTGGAGAAGGAGGAAAAGCGGTAGAAGCAACGCTAACAACACCAAAAGGTAATTCACATTAAAGTGTACTTTCAGTCATTTCAAAAAACTTGTTCTAGCTTCTCTTCCTCTCTCTCCAACAGCTGGAAATTAGTACCTTCTTTTTTTGGGGGTTTGGACCGTCTTTCACGCCTAGACATGAATGATATAGCACACCCCCTCCTCTCCACTGTCTCCTATGTCCACCTGTCACCTCCAGGGAGGGAGTTTTTCTGACAAGTACCACAGTATTCTGTGCAGATATGGCACAGGAATTTGGAACCCAGCTGGGTCACACATAGGAGGCTTCCCACTCATGCTGTTAGACAAGACAGTGTGTATGGATATGCATGGGAAAACCCAGATGGGTCCCAAAGACTGGGCAGAGATCTTTGGCACATCTGTTCATGCTTCAAATATGGTGGCATGGCAGAGAAGGTGGGGATTCAGTATATCGGGAGAACTGAAGTTCCTCTTTAAAGTGTATGTAACTTTCTTTTTTTGCTTTGGATGGAGAAGGTAAGGGTTAGACTGTTACGTACCTTAGGTGTGAGCCTGATGCGTGGAGAGAGACCTCCCGTACAACCATGGCTTGGAGACCACTGGAATGGAGACAGTGGTGGTAAGAGCACGGTGAGGTAAAGGTGCCTGTTCCAGTCCTTGCTGCAGTGTGTAAAGGAGCCAAGAGGAAGCTGGAACCGCTGGGCAGGAAGCAGGGGATGCAGGTCAGCAGGCTAGCGAATACAGGTCAGCAGGGCCGTGGATGCAGGGCAGCAGAGCCGTGGATGCAGGGCAGCAGAGCAGCAGGTGCAGAGCAGCAGAATAGCGGAGTCAGACAAGCCGGGT
This sequence comes from Rana temporaria, assembly GCF_905171775.1. Classification (NCBI taxonomy): domain Eukaryota; kingdom Metazoa; phylum Chordata; class Amphibia; order Anura; family Ranidae; genus Rana; species Rana temporaria. Next base: position 558,098,739 of record NC_053489.1, read on the forward strand.
CATACACATCAAGGTAAGGCATAAACGACAGGCAGGAGAATAGTCAGAGTCCAGGCCGGGTCTTAGCAACAGGTAATCAGGCAGAGAACTGAGCTGGGTCAAACAAGCCAAAGTCAGGACTGGAAATAGAAGCAAGGTCGGGAAGCCGGGTCATACACAGGAACAGAATGCTTCTCACTGGAACAGGAACACAAGGAATGGACGCAGATCAAGCCGCAAGGTGCAGCATTCCTAGAGCGTCTTTTATAGACCGTTGGGTTCCAAAGGTGCGTCTAACGCGGTTCGCGAATGCGCATAGGCGCACGCCTACGGAAGCTGGCAGAACGTCCCTAACAGGTTTCATAAGTGTGGCATATAATAGTTTGAAGCACTGCAGTACATTCACGAATGGCTGGATGTAAACAAACCATGGCTGCCACTTGAAGGTACAGTAGGTATGCAGGTATGAAGAAGGTTGGGTTAGGTTAGTTCAGAGGTTGAGGCTAAAAGAATAATGCATTTATCCCTTAACACTCAACATCTGATTTTGAAGTTAAGATTGACAGCGCGTATTTGCCTTCTCTACTTGTGTATTTATTATTAGCTAACAAAGTATGTAATATTTTTAAATTTTTTTGCTTGCTAGCTACTTCCACTGCAACTGCTTTTTCTCAAATGAAGGTTGCAACTTATGCCACGTACACACAATGGGAAATTCTGACAACAAAACTCTGGATTTTTTTCCGACGGATTGTTGGCTCAAACTTGTCTTGCATACACACGGCCACACAAATGTTGTCAGAAATTCCGAACGTCAAGGATGCGGTGACGTACAACACTACGATGAGTCGAGATCAATGAAGTTCAATAGGCAGTGCGGCTCGTCTGCTTGATTCCGAGCATGCGTAGGATTTTTGTGCGTCGGAATTGCATGCAGACAATCGGAATTTCCAACAAGAACTTTTGCTGTTGGAAAATTTGAGAACCAGCTCTCAAATTTTTCTTGGCGGAAGTTCCGACAGGAAATGTCCGATGGAGCCTACACACGGTCGGAATTTCCGACAACAAGCTCACTTCGAACATTTCTTGTCGAAAATTCCAATCGTGTGTACACGGCATTAGAACATATAACCCCCCAGCATTACCTATATATTGGGAAAGCCAAACTTCTATTTTTGTACCACATAATGGTTGATGTATAAAATTATTGACCCTGCATTATTTGACATCATTGGTCCTTGACCAATATAAGAACTTCAGTTGAATGGAGTCACAGGCTGCTCTATAGCTTTAAAACCTTCCTTATTTATGTGCAGCTTAAAGTGGAGTTCCACCCATAAATATAACATTACATCAGTAGTTTTAAAAAAATGTCATTAGTCCTTTACGATTTTTTTTTTTTTTTTTTTAGATGCCTTCAAAGTGTTGTTGCTAGGCAGAATAGTTAATCTTCCCACTTCCTGCACCTAGGTGCTTAATGCTTCCTAACCTACACCGCACAGACTCCTGGGAATGTAGTGGGTGTAACTTTCCAGGAGTCTGTGCATTCCCCAGTCTCAAAGAATCATGTGACTTGGACAGCACAGGTGCTGAAACCTGATGTGACACTGCTTGTGCAGCACTGAGCATGTGCAAGATTTGCAAGGCTGAAATCCAGGAAGTCATACAGTCTGGCTTCATGATGCCCACACTTAAGATGGCCCCAGTCAATTTCTATTTTATAAAGTGTCTAAATGCTGTAACAACCTAACAAAACGGACCTTAGTTTACAGACTAACTTTACTAGAATACATTAAGCTTGTGTATTACAGGGGTATTTATATTTAAAAAGTGAAATTGTGGCCGGAACTCCGCTTTAACACACCAGAGTAAGCTTTTTGATACAACCCCTTATGGGGTTGGGTTTGGTCTACTCAGTGTCATACTTCATTCAAATTTGATGTGTCTACTTTGAACAGACTTTTTTTTTACACAGTTTTGTCATTATCCTGGAAGACTTCTCCATGCTTCTTTAAATCACCGCACTTGTGAGTTTTACTCGTCCCAGTGACAGTGACACAAACATCAAATGTTTTCTTTGTCACAACTTTCTTTACTTGAGCATGTTGCAAAAATACTTCTTCTAGGATAAATCAGAAAATTCTGAACATAAGTAATTCACCCAAGACCAAAATACAAAAAGGGTGGTTAGATTTTTTATAGTATATTTCTGTTAAAAACAAGGTAGGTAATTTCATCAGGTTTTATACTTTAGAAAGTAAGTTTCATCCAACTATCAATGCACAGTTTTCAATTGTAATACTTTATTACTGCCCATGGTACTGTTTTTCTTCTTTTTTTTTTTTTGCAATAAGATTTTCAGGACAAGCTTTCAGGGTTCTACTCCCTTCTTCCAAGCTCCAATCAGTACTGATACACAAAGTTTTAGCAATATGCTAAGTAGAAATCTGCAAATGCAACAATCTGTGAAAACACACACACTCACGCACAGATGCTAGTTAAAATAAGAAAGTTAGCATATAAGGAGTAGAGAAGGGGACTGTGGAATGGAAGGGAGGGGAAGAGTCACAGAGGTGAGAATGATGATAAGAATGTTTGATATGGATTGAGAAGGCTGAGGTCCTCATTCACTCTGTTATCTCTTGTGCAAAACAGAATTATTTATCATTCGCAGTTCAAAGTGTTTATTTTCTGAGTACTCTTAACATTACCAAATTATTCATGTTTTCCATACAGTGGTTTGCTTGTGGGACATGATGTCCCACTGGTGTGCAGTAATCATCTTCCTTGTATTCTTAATGGTGTGCCTATGTAAATTAATTATTTGTTGTAATGCCTGTCCTGGCTTACTATTGTCCTATCTCTAGCTGAATATGTTGCATTAAAGCAGAATTAAACTCTGCTTTAATGCAACATATTCAGGAGGTTTATGTCATAATGTGCTAGTGTGCACATTATGGCAGACTCACCTGTCAAATAAAGCCCTTCAGCGCTGTGCTGTCAGCATTCCAGCTGGTCCTTGGCTCTTCCATCTGATCCTTGTCTTCCTTCCAGGTTCCTCTGTTTCGCCATTTAAATGACTGGGCTGTAAAGACGTAACTCCTGCACATTCACTTCATCATGGTTTCGTAAATGTACTGTGCATGCGCAGCTCAGTGCACAATACTGTTGAAAGGCTGAGAGAAGCATTTGTGTCATAAAAACCCTACTTGTCAGTGGTTTTGAAAAAATTAAGTTTAATTCCGCTATAAAAAAGGTACACCACATTACTGGAGATGCAGCTGTATGATCCAATAATACTGAAGGTTCCTTTTATGTGTGTGAAACTTTTTAATTGTGTGGCTGCACAGTTTATACCATTTATTGTTGCAAGGTTTTGTTCAGTTGTTTGTATCCCTGTCCACAGAATAAAGTTTCCTGCTCATTAATTTATCTGAGGTTGGGTGATTGCCTGAGGGTCAGCACTGGAGGTTGTTGGAAGATTTCTTCCAACGTTTCATCCTCTGTTATGATAGGTTGCTGGTCTTTGATTATCTTTTTTATCCCCTCTATTGCTGAATAGCATGTGGTTACTAGAGGTACACGGCTATTTGTTTCTATTTCTCTTTGTATTGTAGGTGATTTTCTCTTTGGGTTTTCAAGGCAGCATTTATGCTTGTACAGATGATTTTGTTGCTGTAAGCTGTCTAATGAAAGGATTATGGTAGTGCTCTAAAACAACTCTAAGACAACTATTTATGTCTTCTGGGTAAAAGGCATTGTTATTGGGCGCAAAAAAAAACAGGGATTTTATCAGAACTGCATTTTTATAATGGATCTTAATGCAGATCTATTGTTTTATATGGTCCCGTTGACATAGTACCTACAGATCAGAAAACTTACATTGTGTTGAAATCTGTAAAATCAACACAGAAAAGTCTGTATCCAAGGTCATAAATTTAACTTTGTATGCCTGTAAGCTCATGTGAATGCATGCACATGTGTACACATGCAAATTTAATTGTATGGAAGTAGAATTCTTTGCATCTAAACAATTTACCAACGTTTACGTGTCTATACATTTGTGAACACAAGCATTTCATGGACTATTTCATGCATTTTTTATGAAGGATCTTTCTTTCAACAAGATCCTGTGTAGATGATCATTACAATCATGTGCATGTGCCCTAATATGACAGAAATAAACAATTATTAGGCTATTTTTATCACAATAGTTAGGGAAAGGTGTTTTATTTTGAATTCAGAGTGCTGATTTACAACATAGGTCCCAATTTTTTAAAAATTTAAGAAAGCAATTTCTCCGTTCATTCATAACTTTCTTACATGGAATGATTTGGTTAAAAGTTTTCACTGGATTACACCTCGAGGGTATAGGTTCATCCATCAAATATCAGTGTAATAGCCAACATTCTCCATCTTGTAAACCAAACAGGAACATTTCAGGAATTAGGGAGATGTAGTAAGTAAAAGAATGATCACTTGCCTCCAGAAATCAGTTATATTCAGGAAAGACAAAATAAGGTATATAGAATCTGCATGGCTTGGGTGGATTGTATGCAGTTAGAGGTGGACATACATCCCTTTTTTGTGTGTAATTTTCCAATAGATAAATACATTTGGTGTACAAAATACAAATGAATCAAGCAATTTTTTTTAAAGCTGGCGATATGAACATGTGAGAAGAACACATTGGGGTTTACTTATTAAAGTTGGAGAGTGCAAAATCAGGATCACTTCTGCATAGCTTCCAGGTTTTATTGTCAAACCCTAACTGAACCAGGTGAGGTTAGAAGCTGATTGGCTACCATGCACAGTTGCACCAGATTCTGAGTGCTCCTGCTTTAGTAAATCTACCCTATTGTCCCAGTCTTCTGCATTCATAGTGTGCTTAAAAATATTGGAATAATTATTAAACCTGACCCCATCCGCACAAGCCTTGCCTATATGTATATAACCATATCTATTTATGCAAAACATTACGAGTCTAAAAATACACTGTATGTGTGCAATAAATACAGTTGGCAGGTGTGAATAAGACATACTTGATAGATGTGAGCAAGTAGCTCCAAATGTTAACGTAAAACTGTGACCATTGAATCAACTTTAAAACAACCCCTCCTTGACCTATGTAGCTGCAGCCACTCTGGGATAATTTATCCTCAAAGACTGCAACACAATCTTTAATATCACTTTTTTGTAACTCAGCTCCCCTTTGCCAGCAGAAATTTGACAGCCTGACAGCCTTTTAAGCTCTAATGTAAATAAAGAGCAGGTGTGTAGGAATAGGGGAGAGACTTGAGTGCTGACACTGGACTTGGAAGACTTTGCTACCTCTGTTATGATCATTGAGAATGCATTGCTCTACAGTGTCTACAGCCGCAATGAGGGATTATTCTAAAGTTTATTTACTGCTTGATAAGATTTTGTAAACGTGTCAGTTTCCATAGCCTGGCAACAGTTTTACTTTAAAGTGTATATAACTAATCTAACAATGGACTTCTCTAATTTCCTTCCATTTTTATATATGTTCTATCTATTTGATGAATGCCAGAAAATATTAATTGATCCTGACACTTGTGCTATTTGCCTGTGCTACACTATATAATCGGTTTTCATGGGTCACTCCCAATTTGTATTACATTTTTGTTCTTGGGTTTAGATACATAATAATCATCACCAGCACCAGGCAGACCATTTCTGTTCCTTTTTAAAGGCAATAAAATTGGCTATGGTGAGCAGAGACAGAAAGCAGTTATTGGACAGGCAGATACTTCAGGAGATACCTGCTGTCTATGATGATCTTAAAGGATAAGTTCACCTTGTTTTTTCTAATTTCCCACTCCCCTATGTACAATATGCCATTAATGTACTTCTTTTGCAAAAATAAAACAACTTTTCTTTTATTATATGCATGCTAACCTCACTGTCTTTATGGATGTTTCAAAACACTGCCCGATTACTTCTGCCTTACTTCCTGGACAGACTTGTAGGTCATGGCACAGGAAGGAGTTGACCAGCTGATCTCAATAGTGCACACCCTGCATCATTTACCCCCAGCTGGTCAACTCCTTCATGTGTCATGACCTAAAGTCTGTACAGGAAGCAAGGCAGAAGTAATCAAGCAGTGTTTTGGAACAACCATAAAGAAGGTGAGGTATGCGTGTGTAGAATAAATGGACAGCTGTTTTATTGTTGCAAAATAAGTACATTAATGCTATATCGGTACATAGGGGAGCTGAAATTTGGGGGGAAAAAGGTGAACAAAGGTGAACTTATCCTTTAAGTGTTCATACTTTAAGCTACATAAAAAAATTGCCAGATAGGAAATGCTATTTTTATTTTATTTTTTTACTGTTGTGGGTGTTGCAAGTAGATAAGAAAAGTGTAAATTGTCAATTGCACTCTGTGCTGTGTTTTGTTGTTCTGACTTATTCTGCTCTTTCGTAAAGGCATTGCTGTGGATAAGAATGGATTAATCTACTTTGTGGATGGAAAGGTTATCAGAAGAGTGGATCAAAATGGAATAATATCAACACTGCTGGGATCCAATGACCTGACCTCTGCACGGCCTTTGACCTGTGACACAAGCATGCATATCAGCGAGGTATTACCATAAACAATAATGATAGATGCTTGGTCTTCTAATCACTGTTTAACTAGCTTACTGTGATACTGAAAATTGCTCACCTGGCAAATGCATATAGCTCATTTGGCTTTGACAATATTGTAAAATCAATAGTTGAATGTTTTAGTAAAATAATCACATTATCTTATGCGCAAAGTCTGCATTGAATGATGAGATGAAGCTTGTTTGACCAAGGGCTGAATCCACTTTAGATTACACACACATGCACATATTTACACATACATTTTAAATTATATATATATATATATATATATATTTATAATGATATATATATATATATATATATATATATATATATATATATATATATATATATATATATATATATATATATAAAACTATCACAGTGACTATCACCCTTGAACTTTACTATCTAGATAGATAGATAGATAGATAGATAGATAGATAGATAGATAGATAGATAGATAGATAGATAGATAGATAGATAGATAGATAGATAGATAGATAATTAAGAGTCTCAAATAGGAAATGATTAATTCTGAAAGAACTGTAAGTCAGTCCTCTTCCTTTACGAGTGTCCAGAAACCTCTCACCCTTCAAGGTTGAGGACCCCAGAGTACACCAAATCCATCTTCCTTAAAGGGACCACAACCTAAACACGGGTAAAACATAGCACCTGTCCAAGAGCCATCCTTAGCGTCCTATTCAAAATAAATATGTATATAATTATATATGGTATATACTGTATGTATACTGTATGGCTTAGGAATTCAGCATTCGGGGGGAAAATTACACGTTTTCCTAACCTCTGCTAGTACAGGAGAGAATTCCAAAATGCTTGATATATAAAATGCATCATTATGAAGTTACAGTGAGAGCCACCTGTTACAGTAAACCCTTGTTTATTGGTGACATGTCATAAACAGAGATAAGAAGTTGGTCATCAGAAGTTTTAAGTGTTTGTAAACCCTAAATTTGTTTTTCAGCATGCTTGGCATCATGCCTCACTGTATAATGTTTTCTTAAGGGAATCATTTTTGTGACTTTGCTGTAAAATGTCTTACCTGGAGATCTTGCCATTAACAGCACTTCCTATTTCAGGTTGACAATGTTAAACCATTGTTTGTCAATTAATTGCAGCATTGTCAAACCGTACAAGCACCTTTAATTGATCATTGGGCTGTTTGTCAGGTCTGATCATGCCTCCTGCAGAATTTTTGCATTAACCCTCCTAGCGGTATTCCCGAGTCTGACTCGGGTGAGATTTTCTTACCAAAAGCGGTAACCCCGAGTCAGATTCGGGCTTGCCTCGCTGCAGCAGTAGACAAAGTTACTTACCTTGTCCCTGGATCCAGCGATGCCACCGCGCTGTGTGAGCGAGTGGGTGCTCGCTCGATTCACACAGCGTCCTCCTGTGCCGCCGATCTCCGTTCCCTGCGACGTTACGACGCACGGGAGCGGAGAACGGCGCCAAATTCAAAAATGTAAACAAACACATTTCATACAGTATACTGTAATCTTATAGATTACAGTACTGTATGTAAAAAATACACACACCCCTTGTCCCTAGTGGTCTGCCCAGTACCCTACATGTACTTTTATATAATAAAAACTGTTCTTTCTCCCTGCAAACTGTAGATTGTCCATAGCAACCAAAAGTGTCTCTTTATGTCAAAAATGGTTTTAGAGCAGCTAGAAAACAGCGATAATAAATTATAATCACTTGCAGAATTGTGCGATAGCGATTTGTGGGGAAATTCATCATAAAAAAAATGACAGCAACAATTCTGCAACTGAGCAAATTTAAGTGATTTTGAGTTGATTACATTATTGAATAATTTTTATTTGAACTATATTATTATTTGGTATAATTATTTATTATATTATAATTTATAATAATTTTTTGTTTTTAAAAAAATGTCATACCCGGGATGCCTATTAGATTCTGGTTTGGTCAGATTTAAGTGAGTTATTCCTAAAAATTAGAGGCCTACAGTATAAAATGCCAAATTTCCTTGCAAATAATGGTACCGCTTTCAGCATCTTTTTTCTGAAAGAATCATACCGCCAGGGAGGTTAAAGTGAGTTCTACCCTTAGTGTGTCTCTACCGTCTTTAAACAGTACTAGCAGTTCACTGGTCCATTTCACTTATTTCTTGCCATTACTGTTTAAATGGGATCTTCTGCTTTTGAGAAACACATTCCTATTACACTTCCACAATCACTTATAGTATTGCCCAGTGTGATTTGTTTACATTAATATTTTAGCCATAAGCTTAATATACAAAGGTGCCTGTTGATATAATAGGGAATAAGTTATTATCAGTATTTTTTATAAGATCATTGCTACCTATTGGGCTGCGCAAGGTAATTATTACAAACAAGTATAAATAACCAAAGATCATTAAAAAGCTGAAAACTGTTATAAGGTAATAGTAGCATATATTTTGTCAGGCAGCAGATAAGGAAGAAGTAGTGGACTAGAAACTGAAGAGAGCATCTTAAACAGGTGAAACATTTCCCATCATGTACAAGGAAACTTGTGAACTCTGTGACTTTTTTTTTTCCTGACATGAAAATACAAAAATGATCCAAGCAATTTATTGAGAAAGTCCTAATTTTTAGCTACTAATGTATAAGTTCAATAAGTTAGATTTTCACAGCCGTTGCAATTTTATTTTCTTTAGGTAAGGCTTGAATGGCCCACAGACTTGGCTATTAATCCAATGGATAATTCTATATATGTTCTGGACAACAACGTAGTTTTGCAGATCACTGAAAACAGACAGGTCCGCATTGCTGCAGGAAGACCCATGTATTGCCAAGTGCCTGGTGTTGAATATTCCATAGGAAAATATGCAGTCCAAGCAATATTAGAATCAGCTACCGCTATAGCAGTGTCCTATAATGGGGTTCTTTATATCACAGAAACGGATGAGAAGAAAGTTAATCGTATTCGACAGGTAACCACCGATGGAGAAATTTCGTTAATTGCTGGAATACCATCAGATTGTGATTGCAAAAACGATGTTGTCAACTGTGACTGTTACCAGAATGGAGATGGCTATGCAAAGGATGCTAAACTGAGTGCACCATCTTCTTTAGCTGCTTCACCTGATGGCACCCTCTACATCGCAGACTTGGGGAATATTAGAATCCGGGCTGTCTCCAAAAACAAACCTGTCCTCACTTCAATTAATTATTATGAAGTTGCCTCACCCACTGACCAAGAGCTCTATATTTTTGATGTCAATGGTACCCACCAATACACCATGAGTTTGATTACTGGAGACTATTTATATAACTTCAGTTACAGCAATGAGAATGACATAACTGCAGTAACTGACAGTAATGGAAACACTTTCCGTATCAGGAGGGATCCAAACCGCATGCCAGTGAGAGTCGTTGCACCTGACAATCAAGTGATCTGGTTGACCATTGGTACAAATGGATGTCTGAAGAGCATGACTGCCCAGGGACAGGAATTGGTGTTATTTACCTATCATGGTAACAGTGGACTCCTAGCTACTAAAAGTGATGAAACTGGCTGGACAACATTCTTTGAGTAAGTACTATGCTAGTGGTGTTATTTACTGTTTATTACTAATGTTTAAAGTTGAACCCAATCATTAAGCATCCATAGTTCTACTGAATTGTGGTTCCCAAATTATGGAATACAAAAGCTGGGCATTTTTAACCAACGTACCTCTCTATTGATGTAGAAGCAAGGAACATAGTTTTTGTAACAGTGACTAGTGTCAAAGAAAACAGGGGGTCTTGCTTACATAAAAACAAATTTTCCTTGCCCAAGTTAGTGCCTCAATTCTTATATACAGTTGCAATACAATAGTCAAAAATACATGTGGGCTATGGCAGAAGGAGAGCAGAAGATATACACTGTGACAAAAGAGGGTGTTTGAGCAAGGGGAGAGAAACTAGGGCCCACGGTAGTTTTAGTTCTTTGTGCTTGCTTTAATCCATAGACGCTGCTCAGTTACTCTTAGCTATGACCATGTTTGTGCTTGACCACCTGGTAAGCCTATCCCTATTCAATAATTGTTTAGTCAAAATCAGTTGTCTGGCAAAAGTTCTCAACTCTGCTTTGTAGGAGCATGAGCTGTGTTTTATTCTTGTACCATTAAACCGAATTTCCGTGCTGGGCAGTTGTTGTTTTTTTTGTTTTTTTTTTCGGTCTTTTACCTGTAGCTTTAAGGGAAAATTAGCTTTTTAGCAAACAAATTTAAAAGTGAACTAAGTCTAAATATCCTGGCCATCCCTCCTGAACCTATTACACACAAGGTTCGTGATATCCTGTGTTGCCAGTATAGTTATTCTTACACAGTCTCAGAGAGAGTATTCCTTATGATCCTCATAATGGCAAGCACTCATTGGTCTGCTCAGCCACGTAAAGTTGATGACCAATGAGAAGTGCATGTGATGCTTCTGGTAAGATGTTCCAGAAGAAAAAAGTGCTTCTCTTCTTGTCACACTGATCAATGAGCAATTGCAACTGTGAGCATAACAATGTATACCCACTCACATGGACCACTACACTGGCACTGGCATCACAGCTATTATGTGCAATGGGGTTTGGAGGGGTGGTCAGGATTTCTGGAGTTCACCTTTTCATTTTTTTGTCAAAAAGGGAACTTACCCTTTAATAATGCTGGCTGAAATAAATTTGCTTTGTTTAAAGTTCAATCATTGACATTATGATTTTGCACTATTGCTTTTAAGATAGAATTTCAGATGCATGTATTAAAAATACTTTTTTTCCTAGCTAATTAGACACATAAAAATGATTCCCTTTCTAGCGTGACAGTATTTACTCAATAAAATAATGACTCTATAATCACATCAAACAGCTAGATATGAGAAATCAGAGGCACCTTTTTAAATGATAATTTACTATTTTATCTCAATGGGATCCAGAAAATATTTTGTGCAAAAGAACAAGTCATTCCAGCCATGAAAATGACATAATTGGAAATAGCAGGGGGTTAGGTAAACACATGTGGCATTATAAACTGGAGTGGAATTGATTTTCTTGATTCAGTGCCTTCTTAGTTTAATATCAGTAATAAAGTTGATGGAATTCCTCCATGTCTAATTCCTGTAGGTAAGTAATATGTGTTTTATTATTTTGCATTGATAATATGGTCATTATTAAATCACGTTTAATAGGAATCTGTGAGCATAAAGACATAGGAGCTGTCCTTGCTGACTTATTTAAAAGTACAGCATCATGTTCCATTGTACAGCTCTTATCTTTACTACCTAGTTAGTTGCTGACTTTGAACACGCATGTGGCCAGTGATGTCTAAGGCCTTGTACACACGGTCAGTCAAAACCGATGGAAACGGACTGAAGGTCCACTTCATTGATCCAAACCGATGGTATGTGGGCCCCATCGGTCTGTTATCCTTCGGTCGAAAAATTTAGAACTTGCTTTAAAATTCAACCGATGGACGCCTAACCAATCGGTCAAAACCGACGGTTAGTATGCAAAAGCATCGGTTAAAAGCCAGCGCATGCTCAGAATCAAGTCGACGCATGCTTGGAAGCATTGAACTTCATTTTTCTCAGCACGTCGTTGTGTTTTACGTCACCGCGTTGGACTCGATCGTTTTTTTAACTGATGGTGTGTAGGCACATCAGACCATCAGTCAGCTTCATCGGTTAACCGATTAAACGGTTCTTCAGTCCGTTCTCATCAGATGGACTGATCGTGTGTAAAGGGCTTAAAACATTTTAGTTCCCACCCTTAAAGCTTTTTTTAGGTTAGTGACTTACCAGGTAGTGAAGCTACGATCACAAACAGCACCAAAGCTTGCAGTGTTAAAATGCAAATCCCAAATGTTAACCTACATATTTCCTGATTAAGAAAGAAAAAAACTACCATTGTGAGATGACTAAAAAGCAAATAGAGAAAGGCAGTTGCATTGCTTAATCTTATTACTGGGCAGGGCTATTAAAAAAGTACTAGTGGGTATATTAAGGCAATGTGAATGTGTTAAGATTATCTAAACTTTGTGGAACTTTCCAACACTGCCAAGTCAAATTCCAAGCTATGGTAATCCATAGCTTTATTCCCAAATCTGTAGGGAGACAACATAAAGATAGTGGACTTACTGTAGGGCTGCACTGGAATACATCTCTGTTACTGAGAGATGCAACTGCCTGATGATTGAATAGAGTGTTGCAAATGAGCTGAATGCCAACACGTGTTAAATCCCTCAGTAGCAAAGATATGTAATTGCGTGTGTATTCTTAGGCCTATAGTTTGAGAAAAAATACATACTGTGTACCACGGCTGGTGATTGGTTAAAGTATGCACTGTACTTCCCAAGCTGTTGGGTCTGGAGGCTTTGTGTGTTCAAGTCTCCAAAATTTCATATAGAATTTATTCTTTCTCACAACCATAAGTGTACTTTGCAATGACAAAACAGTACACCTCTGTTGTATACCCTCACTTGTCCTGCCTATAAGGAAGGTGTTCTAGCAGCGATGTACATAATTTTTTAATCAGTCTATTGGACTTGAATAATAAAAATTTTACTATAAGTAACCAACCAGAGTGTATCTTTCACAGATTCGAGAAATCTGATTGGCTGCTATAGCATACTTCTTTGCTCCATTGACTTCTGAAGCAAGCACTTCTGTGTCTCCCCATCATGGCCTATTCTAGAGTGGTTAACACATTTATGCCTTATGCCGCGTACACACAATCGTTCCATCCAATGAGAACGGTCTGATGGACCGTTTTCATTGGTTAACCGATAACTGATGGTCAGTCGTGCCTACACACCATCGGTTAAAAAAACGATCGTGTCAGAACGCTGTGACGTAAAACACAACGACGTGCTGAAAAAAAGAAGTTCAATGCTTCCAAGCATGCGTCGACTTGATTCTGAGCATGCGTGGATTTTTAACCGATGGTCGTGCCTACTAACGATCGTTTTTTTTTCTATCGGTTAGGAATCCATCGGTTAAATTTAAAACAAGTTGGCTTTTTTTTAACCTATGGATAAATAACCGATGGGGCCCACACACGATCGGTTTGGTCTGATGAAAACGATCCATACGACCGTTCTCATCGGTTTGACCGATCGTGTGTACGCGACATGAGAGTACTCTAATGACATTTCTAGCTTCTGTTCACCAGCATGAGACTAGTGAAAAAAGTAGGATATCCCTTACAAGTCCCTTACAAGTGCAAATATCTATCTCCTGAGTGATCAGTTCGTTGCAGGAGAAATACAAGTTAAAATAACTTTAATTTAATGATGTGCATGTAATCTCTTCCACCATTAATGCCTCTATTTACAAGGGTTTAATTGCTCATTTTGAGACAATGGGTTGCAGCTCTGCATAGGAACCAATCGGCTTCCAGGGATTTTTGGTCAAAGCCTAATTGAACAAGCTGAAGTTAGAAGCTGATTGGCTACCATGCACAGCTACACCATATTTAGTTTTTGCCAGTTTTAGTAAATCAACCCCAGTGTATGAACTTGCCAAAAGGCTTGTCAGTCCTTCCTTTATACCAATGTGGCCAACTGTCCATCCAGAACCACTGGTTGCCATTGCTGGTCTCTCTTTCTGAAAATGTGAGTTGCCACCCTGCCTGTGCCTTCAACATTTTACAGTTCACTGACTTGGAACACTTGTGTAGATCAGTGGCTGCGTGTTTGTTCCATGTTAGTGACTCAGAATATGCTCAAGGTCAGAGACAGCCAGGCAACTTGAATTCTCAGAAAGGGGTTAGCAATGACCATCACATTCTATACTTCTATAATCAAAGGTTTTCTTTGGTGGACTATCTGACTTTAACACAATTACAATGTGTCCTGGATAGCAATACTTGTTCCCAGGAGTTGCCCTTTAAAGAACCAGATGTTTACATGATTGCAAAGTTTTTTCATTCAACAACATGAAAGAATGCCAGACCAAGGGCAAATCAATTATAGTTCAGAGATGTTTCAAAGCCTACCCAGTAGCATGTGTGTAGACTTGATCATTAGCAACATTTTAACCTCCCTGGTGGTAATCCCGAGTCTGGCTCGGGGTGGAATTTCAGTACTAATAGCAGTAACCCCGGGCCAGAGTCAGGATCGCATCGCAGGATCCAGGCAGGGAGTTACTTGCCTTGTCCCCTGGATCCTGCAATGTCTCCCACTGTGTGAGCGAGCTGTCACCTCGCTCGATTCAGACACTGCCCCGTGTGGCGTCGAGCTCCGTTCCCTGCGACGTTGCAACGCACGGGGGCAGAGATCAGCGCCAAATTCAAAAAAGTAAAAACACAGTACACATACAGTATACTGTAATCTTACAGATTACAGTACTGTATACAATAATTACACATCCCCTTTGTCCCTAGTGGTCTGCCCAGTGTCCTGCATGCACTTTTATATTATAAATACCGTTTTTTTCTGCCTGGAAACTGTAGATTGTCCATAGCAACCAAAACGTGTCCCTTTATGTCAAAAGTGGTTTTAGACCAGCTAGAATACAGCGTTAATAAATTGGAATCACTTGCAGAATTGAGTGATAGTGATTTGTGGGGAAATTCGTCATCAAACACTAAAAGTAATGACAGCGACAATTCTGCAACTGAGCAAATTTCAGTGTTTTTGATTTGATTACATTATTGACATTTTCTTATTATTATATTATTATTTGTTATAATTATTTATAGTTATTTATTATATTATAATTTATGATTTTGTGTTTCAAACTTTCATACCCGGGATGTCAACTAGACTCTTGTTTGGACAGATTTAAATGAGTTATTCCTAAGAATTACAGGCCTACAATATAAAACGCCAAATTTCCATGCGAAACAATTGTACTGTTTTCGGCACCAAAAATTGCAAAGAATCATACCGCCAGGGAGGTTAATATGTTGGCATCTATACCATATGTGTATAGTAATTATTAGTAATGCTGCTATTTTGTTTGACATAAAAACTACAGTGTACTTAGTGTTTCTTTTTAAGTATCTCTGACATGCACAAAATATCTTTTTAATTTGAATGTCAGGGGTGAACCTGTGTGTTAAATGTGAAATCATTACATTTTCTTTCACTTTGAAATATACGTAAATGTGAAGTTGAAGTCTATCATGAATCAACAGAACTTCAGCCTTAGACTATTAGAGTTAAAAGAAATGCAATGTTTGTAAATAACCTTCATGAGAAAATCATTAAATAGAATAGTTAAACAGTAAAGAACATTTTTATGTGCCCTTTATGTGTACCCTCAGCAAGGCCATACTAGTCATGAAGTGAGTATTGGATTGGCATTAAAAAAAAACACCATTTATAGATATTAGAGGAAAGAGGATAAGTTAATCAGTGATTGCACAGCTATGACTGTTATAGGAAGTTATGTAAATTACCTGCAGTTTACAATGTGCAAGATTGATTTGACTCTTCCTTTCCTAATTAGAGGTACAACTATTCTAGTCAAAGGGATTGCAGCAACATCTAAATCCACTGGAAAGATGGATGGCTGTAACCCCAGTATAAAATCCTGATGGCCCTCAAAAGTGAGATCACCTAATGCCTTTCTATGTACAAGCTCCTGGTGTGTATGTTTCATATTATTTTCACAATGTGGACCTAATAACCACATTTCTGTAAGTCAGTCTGGTAAAGCCTAGATGGGTAACATTTGGGCTTGTATCCTGAGATGCCAAGTATCCAAAAAATTATCTGATAGAATAAATGTCATTGTTGTCCACAGATAATCCGTTTCTGAAGCCAGATGGCAGATGAAAGTAACACTTATGCTGCATACAGGCGATCGGACATTCCGACAACAAAACCGTGGATTTTTTTCCGACGGATGTTGGCTCAAACTTGTCTTGCATACACACGGTCACACAAATGTTGTTGGAAATTGTGAAAGTCAAGAACGCAGTGACGTACATAACTACGACGAGCTGAGAAAAATAACGTTCAATAGCCAGTGCGACTCTTCTGTTTGATTCCAAGCATGCGTGGAATATTGTGCATCAGAATTGTGAACGCACGCTTGGAATTTCCGACAACAAGTTTTGTTGTCTGAAAATTTGAGAACCAGCTCTCAAATTTTTGTTGTCAGAAATTCCGACAGCAAATGTCCAATGGAGCCTACACATGGTCGGAATTTCCGACAACCAGCTCCCAATCGAAAATTTGTTGTTGGAAATTCCGACTGTGTGTACGCGGCATAACAGTTCTTCTTCCAGATCATCTCAATTATGAAAAATCAATCAGAATATTTCTATGAATTGTGGAATGGGGTTAGTTGACAAGCTATTTTACTTGTTTCTAGAAGTGATAAATTCCCCCCCCCCCCCGGTGGAAATTAAAAATAGCACATTTATAATTTAAAGGTTTATATGTACTGTATTTTTAAAAGTAAAAAAAAAAAATGAGCAAAATATCTAGGGCACAAAGTCCCTTTTATAAAATAAATTGTGCCGTGTCCACACTTAACCTTTGGCATTCCGAGACATAAAATCATATAATTGTTATGCTTTGTCAAGTAGACATGGTAGGATCAACTTCTGTGACCTTGACCTCCTTTCTTAATAATTTAAGCTATGTAATAACAGAATCTAACTTGGTCATAAAGCAACCATGAACTCACTTTCCTACTTGTAAAGCTGTCAAACCACTGGAATGGAATAAAGAAGCTGAGGAAATATTTTAACACATTGCCTTAATAATGTTTCAATTGGTAGTACATTTCTCATTTCTATAACTGATCATTTTACCCAATGAGAGCTTTTTATAAAAAAAAAAAAAGTCATATTTGCTTTTAAAAGAAAGTTTCAGTTGTGTTTAATTTATTTTAAAAACTTAACTAATAATGAAAAATGTGTATAATTAAACTGTAGGAAGTCAGTACATGTATAGATAGTATTCTAAACATTAATTTCCTTATTTTTTTTAAAGTCTGTTTATTTCAAGGATAAGTTCACTTATATAAAGTGTTTTTGCTCTCCTTTCTATACCCCTACTACAAACCTTAGCTGCCTCCTTCATCCACCGCTACATATGCAGTTTGGGAGTCATCTTATTATCTGGTGGGCTACAGCATACTGTGTATGTTATTTTTCTCTATAAGCTCTAGTGGAGAAATCATATGCTTGCTTAGACGGTGGCGGGTGAAGGGGGTCACTGGCTGATCACTATAACACTGCCAGGGGTGGACTGGCCTTTAAAAAATAGGTCACTGGCCCATCAATGTAACACTGCCAGGGGTGGATTGACCTTTAAAAAATGTAGCCCTTGCTGAGAAGAATATGCACTAGGAATGTAGGTGATGTGCTACCCTTTAGGACCAGTTTACACTAGTGAGGTTTTTTTTTTTTTTTTTTTGTAATTTGGCCAAATTAATCTATTTATATACAGCATTAGTACAATTATATATTGAGAGAACAACCCGGGTCCCTAATTACGCCCCATAGCCAGTCTCTCATAAACCACTATGTTTTAAAGAAGATTATGGGAGATGGACACTAATGCCTCGTACACACCGCTTTCCTCGGTAAAAAGCATCAAGAAAATGCTGGCAGAGCTTTTTTGCCGAGAAAAACAGTCGTGTGTATGTTTTTCATCGAGAAAACTTTTGTGGATCTCGACGAGAAAAAAAGAGAACATGCTCTATTTTTTCTCGTCGGGAGTCTCAATTTTTTCGTCGTGGTTCTCGTCGGGCTGGTTTACGACGAGAAACACGTTCGTGTGTGTGCTTAGAAACCCGTGCATGCTCAGAAAAAAGTATGAGATGGTAGCGCACCTTCGGTAAAAGTAGCGTTCGTGGGTGAGTGAGTGAGAAACGTATATAGCGCAACACATGCAAACTGAATCACCTCTGGGCGCTTGGTATCCATTCCCTGGGCCCTCAGAAGAGATGGGTCTTGATCTTTCTCCTGAAGTCCAGGTGGTTTACCTTGTAATGGAGATAGCACATTCGTCACGCTGTAACAGACTGAAAAGCGTGAATCGTCTCTCACCAAACTTTTACTTAACACACAGTAACATGAGATTAGCAAAAGCAGCCCCAAGGGTGGTGCTAGTGGAATCTAACTTCCCCTTTATAGTGTCGTCGTACGTGTTGTACGTCACCGCGTTTAAGAAACGGTGTGTATGCAAGGAAAGCTTGACAAGAATCTCGTCAAGCTTGACAAGAACCTCGTTGAGGAAAACAATGTTTCTTTTACGACGAGATTCTCGGTCATGTGTATGAGGCATCAGGCATTGATCATTGTCATTTGAGCATCATTAAAGGAGGTCAGAAATAAAGAATTAGACCTCTGTTAACCAGTGCTTCTGTCACTTAACCTCCCTGGCGGTATGATTCTGTCAGAAAAAACATGCTAAAAGCGGTACCATTATTTGCAAGGAAATTTGGCGTTTTATATTGTAGGTCTGTAATTTTTAGAAATAACTCACTTAAATCTGACCAAACAAGCTTCTAATAGGCATCCCGGGTATGACATTTTTTTAAAAACAAAATTATAAATTATAATATAATAAATAATTATAAATAATTATAACAAATAATAATATAATTATAATAAAAATTATTCAATAATGTAATCAAATCAAAATCACTGAAATTTGCTCAGTTGCAGAATTGTTGCTGTCATTATTTTTTTTTTTTTATGACGAATTTCCCCACAAATCGCTATCGCACAATTCTGCAAGTGATTATAATTTATTATCGCTGTTTTTTAGCTGATCTAAAACTATTTTTGACATAAAGGGACACTTTTGGTTGCTATGGACAATCTACAGTTTGCAGGGAGAAAGAAACGTTTTTATTATATAAAATGACATGCATGACACAGGACAGACCACTAGGGACAGGGGGGGTGTGTTTTTTTTACATACAGTACTGTAATCTATAAGATTACAGTATACTGTATGTAAGGTGTTTGTTTACTTTTTTGAATTTGGCGCCGTTCTCCGTCCCCGTGCGTCGTAACGTCGCAGGGAACGGAGATCGGCGTCACACGGAGGCACTGTGTGAATCGAGCGAGGACCCACTCGCTCACACAGCGCGGTGGCATCGCTGGATCCAGGGACAAGGTAAGTAACTTGTGCCTGTGGATCTAGCGAGGCAAGCCCGAGTCTGACACGGGGTTTCCGCTCGCAGCAGGAAAATCTAACCCCGTGTCAGACTCGGGAAGACCGCCAGGCAGGTTAAGAATGAGTCAGCACTTATCCACTTTTTACTCTATATGAAAACTAAAAAGTAAACCTTGAGATGCATGGTGAGAGGCTAACTGCTCCATGTATGTGCAGTGGGTTTTGGCATTTCTAACAGCAAAATATATATAGCGAGCACTCCACCTAAATTAGCAGCTAGCACCCAAGGTGACTGTACAACACTTTTAATCAGTATATTCAAACAATGTGCAGCGCTTTAACAAGGTAATATAACAATGACAAATCTGTATAATACAGTCCAATATTCATAATAATGTGGAAGGTTGTGATTAAGGGCAAAAGTCCATATAAAGGAACGTTCTTCCAATATACAGTTGACAGTAGTAAAAGTAGCAGGTATTAACGCATAGCATAACATCTATTCATAAGGTGTCACCAGGTGCATAAAGAATGTGAAAGGTTGTAATTAAAAGCAAAAATCCATATAGCGAAAAATTCCTCAAATATACAGTTGCCAGTAGTACTTTCAGCTCACCAGAAGTGGCAGATATTAACACATAGCATAACATTCATCCATAAGATATCACCAGGTACGTAAGGACAACTCCACATGTGAGCCTTCACCCAAACAATGCACTCAATTCACCCAAACAATGAATAAGCGTCAATCGGTAGTTAGGACTCAGTCCTCTTCAGAAAATTCATTGGTTGGGGGATAATACCCAGAACAAGGTACTAGGTAAAAAAGCTCACCAACCAGGAGCCCAAGAAGGTTTATATAGTGTAGTACTTAGTGACTTCGAAATTTGCAGCAGCATTAAAACATAGTAAAACATAAAGCATGATAATAGACAAAAATGGCGAGGACCTAACAGAAGCATATACAGAAGAGATGGCAAGAATACACAGAAGAACTATACAAGAATGATCTGAATATCCCATATAACTACGATGCAATTAATGACCTTGAACCGGAAATCCTGGAGAGTGAAGTCAAGTGGGCATTGCTAATAACAAAACTAACAGAAGTGATGGTATCCCAGCTGAGTTTAAAATCCTACAATATGATGCTGTTAAAGTGCTGCACTCTATATGTCAACATATTTGGAAAACTCAACAATGGCCACAGGACTGGAAGAGGTCTGTTTACATTCTGATACTAAAGAGAGGCAGAGGAACTAGAGATCAAATTGCTAACATTCGCTGGATCATGGAGAAAGCAAGGGTGTTCCAGAAGAATGTCTACTACTTCTGCTTTATTGGCAGTAAAGCTGTGTGGATCACAACAAGATGTGGCATATACTGAAAACAATGGGAATAGAGACCACCTCACCTGTCTTCTGAAAAACCTGTATGCAAGTCAAGAGGCAACAGTTAGAACAGGACATGGAACAACTGACTGGTTCAAAATTGAGAAAGTAGTGTGGCAAGTATGTTTAATGTCACCGTACTTATTTAACTTATATGCTGAGTACATCATGCGAAATGCCAGGATCGACGACGAATCACAAGACGGAATTAAGATTGCAGGGAGAAATATCAACAACCTGAGATATGCAGACAATACCAAACTAATGGTAGAAAGTGAAGAAGAAGTCTCTTAATGAAGGTGAAGGAGGAGAGTGCAAAAGCTGGCATTAAATTGAACATTAAGAAAACTAAGATCATGGCAACCGTAGCGTAAAGCCCTCTGGCGCAAGCCCGCCTAATTCAAATGGGGCGGAGACCATTTAAATTAGGCGCGTTCCAGGGGCCGAACGTACTGCGCATGCGCCGTCCCTAAAATTTCCCGACGTGCATTGCGCTAAATGACGTGGCAAGGACATCATTGGTTTCTACGTTAACGTAAATGGCGTCCAGCGCCATTCACGGACAACTTACGCAAACGATGTGAAATTTAAAAATTCGACGCGGGAACGACGGCCATACTTAACATTGGTTAGACCACCTAGAGGGCATGCTTAGTTTTACGCGACGCATCTCTACAGAAACGACGTAAATTTAGATCGACGGGCAAAGCGGACGTTCGTGAATCGCCGTAAATAGTCATTTGCATATTCTACACAGACCGCAATGGAATCGCCACCTAGCGGCCGGCCTAGAATTGCAGCCTAAGATCCGAAGGCATACGAAGCCGTAAGCCTGTCGGATCTTAGCCAAATACCGTCGTATCTTGTTTGTGAATTACAAATTAAGATACGATGCGGCAAATTTAAAAAAGTACGCCGGAGTATCAGCAGATACTCCGGCGTACTTTTTCTGTGAATCTGGCCCTAAGTGTATAGTCAAAGCTATGGTATTCCCAGTAGTAACCTATGGCTGTGAAACTGGACCATAAGGAAGCCTGATTGCCGAAGAATTGATGCTTTTGAGCTATTGTGTTGGAGAAGACTCTTGAAAGTCCCTTGAACGGCAAGAAGGTCAAACCACTCAATCCTGAAAGAAATCACTGGAAGGACAGATCTTGAAGCTGAAACTTGAATACTTTGTCCACCAAATGTGAAAGGAGGACTCGTTGGAAAAGGCAGTGATGCTGGGAAACATTGAAGGAAAAAAGAGAAGAGGGCGACAGAAAACAAGATGGATAGATAGCTTCATCGAAACAATGAGCATGAACTAAGCAAGTTCTGGGAGACAGTGGAGAACAGAAAATCATGGCACGCTATGGTCCATGAGGTCACAAAGAGTCGGACACGACTGAACAACAAAAAACATAAAGTAAGTGCACTTACAGTAGTGCTATTTCTAGTACTACTGTTAACTGTATTTTGGAAGAACTTTCCTTAATATTGACTTTTGCTCTCAATCTCAACAGTCCACATTATTATGATTATTGGCCTGTATTATACAGATTTTTCATTGTTATATTACCTTGTTAAAGCGCTACACATTGTTTGAAAAAGGTATTGGTATTTCTACTTGTAGTCTTGACCAGGGTAACATGTGGGAGTGTGAAAATACTGGAGCCCAATTGAGTAGTTACCCTTTATTAGGAAGTGATTGGACAAGGACCTTCTTGGCATTTTATGAAAGCTGCTTACCTAAAAAGATAAAAAAAATATTACTTTAGTAATTATATTAACATGTGTATATGAAAGTTTAGCACTTGGGGTTAGATCTAATTAAAATCTATTTTACGGTATGTTTAGAATAATGCCCCTGTGTTAACAGTTTCTTAAACATTTATTTATTTATTTGTTTGTTTAATTTGAGAATGTATTGTAACGTTTATTACATAGAGATCATTCCAATGGTAGCACCTTACTGTTGCATGTTGACAGTAGTAAGCCACTGCCTCCCAATTGGTAGCATTCTAAGCCTATTGTGTACATTCCTTCAGTTGACCATTGGGCTGCCTATCTGAAAAGGCAGACCAATGGCTAACTGAAGGGACACACATGGCATGTCAACATCGCTGCTGATAATTAGGGGGAAGTAACTTGGCATTTTCAGCCTCCAACAGGAAGTGCTGTTACCTGTTACCTCCAGGTAAGACATTTTACAAGAGATATAAAAAATGGCTTGTTGAAGAAAACTATGTGCAATGATGTGAAACATCCTTAAAATAGATTTAGGGTTTACATATAATTTAAAGGTATTCTCAAAAGTCAGCTTTGAACTTAGATTTTTAAAGCATTAGCATGAGGTTGACCAAAGAGTTATTGTGTCATCTGCTGGACAGTATTTATTGTAGGTCTGTGTTGGCATAGAAAACCTACCTGTGACTGTATTAGTTTTTAGTACTTGGGAACATATTACCGCAAGTGATGTAAGAATATAATAATATAAAATGTTAAACATGAGTTAATATTGAAATGAGCAGTAAACCAATAGTTATAATTTTAATACAGGCTTTTTGAAGGCATTTGTCTTTCGAGAAATAAGCATATAAATTGTTTTTAAATAATTGTAGGCCTCATAGCTGGAAGGCTGTCATTATATTTTTGTCTCGTTGGCTCACAAGCTTTGATTAATTTGCTTGGCTAGATTGACGTTTCTTACCATGTAATTTGTGTTCATCTCATTACTTACTTCTGTTTTGTTCCTTTTTTCCACCTAGAATGTTGGCATAGTTTCAGTATAAGGTGAACAGGTGGCAGTAGTTAATACTCTGTAGATTAGATCAATTTGATGGAATTTCGAGGCCTAACTACAAGTCAGGCAAACAAAACTAGAACTTGAGGCATACTAAAGGTTTCTAAGGACTGATTTGGGAGTAATTACAATCCAGATGTACCTCTCCACAGAATAAATTGGATAATCATTAAAATACATAGATGTAAAGCATGTGTTTTCCTGTTTGCATAATAAAAGCAAGCAGTGTAATAAAACAGTGAAACAGGTGGGTATATGGAAAGCAAACGATGTTTGTTAGCAGAGGAGGACATAAGGTCAAAAAGAAAGATTTTAGAAGTCTCAGATTATAAAAAGCAAACATAAACTTGTCTCTACACCAGTAGATGTAGCAATTGTGCTTCACACATTCAGCAAAGAATAATAGAGCTTCATGAAGGCTGGACCAGGTTTCTCATAAAGCAATTGTAGGCTCTTTTCGGGGGGCTCACAAGGATTTGGGGAGTCATGAAGGGCTCCTTATAGTTCAGTACAGATATCTTCCTTGCCACAGTTGCAACCAAGGAAAGCACTGTGATTCAGAGAAATGGAGGCTTTCCTAAAATTGCTTCTGAGTGGAGCCCACAATCTGAATACTGAAGAGTTTATTTACCAAAGTAATAGAGAATGTTCACTTAGCAATGTGTTTGCTTAGCTTTGTGCATAAGATTCAACTTCCATTATCCAACTATTTTAACGCAAAGATCCTGTTTTTCAAATTCTCACACATTTTTGGGTATTCAAACTAAACAAAGAGTTAACAGTTAACCTTTTGTTACATGTTACACCCAGTGTGTAGCATGTTACGGAAAGACCGGCCCCTGCTCCACCTGATCCCCTACTCTGACAGCTAGCAGTGATCATCTCCGACGTGGCCGAGGGAGGGTACTCAATTACAGTCCTCTATGAATGGAAAAATATAAGTCCTGACAGCCTTTGTAGTATTCAATGAACTATCAATGTGCTGTGGAGCACTGTGGAAGTTCATTGAGTCTTCCTGTCAGATTGTATCTGCTTGCCCATACAATGCATGGGCACACAGATACACTGACAGGTCTGCAGGAGACCTCAATGCTTTAGAAGCACCAGAAACAAAAAATAATAAATGCACATTTTACCTGCAAAAAAATGTATATGGTGAACATTCACTTTGCTCAGTGAATAAATTGTAGTAAACCATGCCCTCCATGTCCACTTTGATAGTTACTCTCTAGCAGCATGATGTCCTGTTTGAGCTTGCCTTTGTGAGGTGGGTATGGCTGTACAGCAGTCTGTGGCACTATTGATGGCATGGAGCAGTAACAGCAATAGAATTAGTGATGGTAAAATTGCTCACACATTCTATGCATTAAGATAAAAAGCCTTCTGTATGCAGCAGCCCCAGTGTATACCAACATGTATGGTGTGAGTAGACGCTTAAGGCACCTACAGATATTAGATGATCATATTGCTATATCTTTTGAATTAGGCAGCATTGTCCACAGGCTACTCTGACCTTACCAGACATTATTGATAGACAGACCTTGAAGTAGTATGCAATAAGTGGAATATTTTTTTTTCTCTCGGGTGATTTTTTCTCCTACCAAATAAGTATGGAACCAGGCGTGTGTTCTTTGCATGTAGACTTGCACAATCTTATATTCCAGCATGCACCCCTATATGAACATCATTTGGGAGAAAGATATTTCAACAGGTGGTAAGACATCTGCGTACTGACTGTGTCTTAAATTAAAAATCCAGTAGAACTGTAATGCCCTGTACACACGATCGGTCCATCCGATGAGAACGGTCTGATGGATTTTTCCATAGGTTAACCGATGAAGCTGACTGGTGGTCAGTCACACCATCGGTTAAAAAACTGATCGTGTCAGAACGCGGTGATGTAAAACACAACGACATGCTGAAAAAAATTAAGTTCAATGCTTCCAAGCATGCGTCGACTTGATTCTGAGCATGCATGGATTTTTAACCGATGGTCGTGCCCACTAACGATCATTTTTTTGGTATCGGTTAGGAATCCATCGGTTAAATTTAAAACAAGTTGGCTTTTTTTTACCGATGGTTAAGTAACCGATGGTGCCCACACACGATCTGTTTGGACCGATGAAAATGGTCCATCAGACCGTTCTCATCGGTTTAACCGATCATGTGTACGCAGCCTTAGAGAAAAAGGAATAACCCATTACCGGTTTTATAATTTCATTGTTCTTCCTAATCATACAAATACAAAGATACAGAATTTCTATAAGGCATTTTCTCTAAATATGAAGATAAACAACAAATCAAATACATGGTATAATTCATGTGAAAAAAAAAATGTTTAAACCATCATACTTTTCAGCAGAATTTTGTAAAATAATTAATTCAGTTGTTTTGTTTTGGAATGAAAGAGCATACTTAATTTACAACCTTTGCTTCTTAGAATATTTGCCAAATGTAAACAATGACTGGATAAATTTGTTACAGCTACAACAGTGAAGGTCGTCTCACCAATGTAACATTCCCAACGGGTGTTGTCAAAAATCTCCATGGAGAAATGGACAAGGCCATCACAGTGGATATAGAGTCGTCTAGCAGAGAGGAAGATGTCAGCATTACTTCCAATTTATCTTCTATCGATTCTTTCTATACCATGGTTCAAGGTAAGTGCATGTCCTACTTTAAAAGAGAAAGTGACTTTACAATTACTTAGCGTTAGGACTGTGACTACATTAGTAATGCACTTGGGTCATTAAAGAGCTAAAAAGTGAAAGACTAATGAAAGCATAAATTGCCTAAAAACTTGGATTTTGCCCTGCAGCTTTGAAAAAACTGGTTCATTATTTTCTTATTAGCTCACAAGTACGCTGCATGAACGTTAACTGTTCCCTAAAGTGGAAAATTGCTCAAAATCGACTTTGCTGTTTGCCCTTTTGTGTAGGCCAGTGATATCCTGATGTACATTTACCAATGTCGAAGTACTCTGCTTTTATGCTGTCTTTTTCATAATCTCTAACAGAGTTTTCTACATGTAGTTGCAGACAGTTTAGCTGCATTTAGGAAAAGAAGGAAAGCCCAAGGTCTGCAGCTATCTGCAAGTAAATGTGCATTGCGTTTAGCTGCAGATACTATATCTGCAGTACATTTAGCAACAGAAGATTATACACTTCCTTTTTTTCTTCCTAAAACGTTGGTATTCCTTCTCATGCTGATACTCATACACCTTCATTTTGGTATGCATTCTTTGCAGATGTGATATAACAATAGTTATTAAGCTGTCAAAGGTGGATAGGGACATTTTGGTAAAGTTATACAATTTATTGGGTTAGGGTCTTATTTCTTCATACATCAGAACACAATATCCCCCAGTTAGATGCTGGCTTCCGTTCACCCAACAAATAAAATTCAAAGTACTTACAAAGCCATCCACAACTCTGTCCCCAGCTACATCACTAGCTTGGTCTCAAAATATCAACCAAGCCACCCTATTCGGTCCTCCCAAGGCCTCCTGCTTGCTATCTCCCTTGTCACCTCCTTCCATGCTCACCTCCACGATTTCTCCGGAGCTTCTACCATCTTTTGGAATTTCCTACCCCGGAGTCTGACCATCTCCTAATCTGTCCATCTTTAGACAACCCCTAAAAACCCTTCTCTTTAAAGAAGCCTATCCTGCTTCTAACTAATACACTGTTTTTTTACTTTCTCCATCAGCTCATCCCCCACAGTTATTACCTTTTGTATCACTTGACCCTCCCTTCTAGATTATAAGGTCTAACAGGCAGGGCCATCTAATTCCTCTTGTACTGAATTGTATTGTAACTTTAATGACTGCCTTCATTTTGTAAAGCGCTGCGCAAACTGTTGGCACTATATAAATCCTATATAATATAATAATAAAAATGTTAGAGGTTGTACCTAACTTCCCTTCATTTGCCTGTTCTTCTGCTTCTCTATCAGCCTCAGGGCTGGTTCACACCAGAACACAGATGCATTCTGTGCACATTTGTGGCACTGCAGGGGACCACACTGCCCTTGCGATCTGCATGTGGGTGCCAATTAATTCTTAACAGCACCCCAAAAGCAAATCACAAACCAGTGCATGTGTGGGCACCAAATCACATGGTACCGCATTACTATGCAGTTTGGTGCAGTGTGTTTTTAAAAGTAGTGCCCTGCATGTGAACCAGTCCTTGATCTTCCTCTCTCAACCATGCACACAATGGTAAGCATCAGCTTTGCTTTGCACTCCATTTCAATCACACAGCTCTGAAAATGACCAAAAAGTGTTAGGCCCCATACACACCATAGAATCTATCCGCAGATAAATCCCAGCAAATGGGTTTCAGCGGATAGATCCTATGGTGTGTACACGCCAGCGGATCTTTATCCGCAGATATTTATCCCCTGGGATGGATTCCAGCAGATCGGATATTCGCTGACATGCAGAATAAATCCATCTGCTGGAATCCATCCCAACGGATGGATCCGCTGGTCTGTACAGACTCACCGAATCCATCCGTCCTAAGGGATCCCCCGCATGCGTCGTAATGATTTGACGCATGCGTGGAATTCCTTATATGACAGCGTCGCGCACGTTGCCGCGTCATAATCGCGGCGACGGCGCGACACGTCATCGCCAGAGGATTTCGGCGCGGATTTCAATGCGATGGTGTGTACACGCCATCGCATAGAAATCTGCTGAAATCCTCGAGAGGATTTATCCGCGGAAACGGTCCGCTGGACCGTATTCGCGGATAAATTCTCCCGTGTGTATGGGGCCTGAGAGGAAATGCCTAGGGTATAACATATCCCCAAGAATGTGGTATTGAGAGAAAATGTCTGAAGACGCTGATTCCCCTAAACACAGCTATCTGCAGCTAAATGCAGCTAAATTATTTTGCAAACCGCACTTATCTGCAGGAAATATGTCAACTTTTTCAAGTGCAGATTACAGGAGTTTAGCTTCAGTCTTACCGTAAGATTCTCCTATTTTTTTTGTGAAGTATTTCACAGCATTGATTCTGTTAGAAAACTCAATTCCCACATGCTTTTCATCTGCTACTATAACACATGTAACTGTTCACATACACAGTAACAGTTAAAGTGTTTATAAACCCTAATAATAAACTTCTAGTTGCATGGTCTGTTAAATATACAATTAAAAGTGTTTTGTTGTATGTGTCTGATAAGGTGCAAAAAATATCTGTCGCTCTTGACAGAAATCTCGTCATCTGATTATTACCTGTCTGTTGTCTTGATACAGTAGAATATGTGAGTTTTGTCATACTAGAGCTAGACAACTTGCAGAATAATTAGGTGAAAATAAAGAAACAAAATCAAATGAAAACGAATGCAGCCACCACATCTAAAGCCCAGTGTAAGCTGCAATACATTACCTTTTTGATTTGGGGTTTAGATATGTTTTATGAGACAAGCAATGCTGGAGTGAAGGAAAGAAAGAGAAATAAGGATTTTAAGGGGACAGGTGGAAATATCTACAAAACGTAGGGCACTGTAAAAGCTCCACCTTCTTCAGGAAGGTTATATTTTATTCAGAGATCGAAAGGGCATGTTATGCATATAGATGTATATCGTAGAAATTTAGTTTACCACTTTCCTTCCCTGGTGGATAGAAATAATTGTGTATTTACTTGTATGATGTGTCTAGCGTATTTTCAGTTTTGTGTTGGCCCTTTGCGTGTAACATGGGAGACCTTTTTTCTTAGTCTTCACATTTCTGTAGACACAGACATTTCTCCCTCTGTAGGTCCAAATGTTTTCATTCCTAGACTTCTGCTTTAAAGAATAACTTTTGTTCAGAAAAAGAAAAAACATTCCTCTCTGGTTGATCTATGTGAATTGCAAGGATTTTTATTAAACTTTGTTGCAGATTTGTTGTTCTGAAGAAATTGTTGTTTGTGTCCATGTGTAAAAGGAATGTGAATGGGAGTAATTTCATAAATATCAATCAGCTGTTGCACTTGCAAGGCTCTAATGAGGACAATTGCAGGGTCAGCATCCCTTTAGACATGATTTCCCTTTGGGAGTATCTCACCAAAAATAACATAACAGTTTTGTTTCAGGGGATGCCCGAGATCTGACTTGTATCCTAGGCCCCTTTCACACTAGGGCGGGAGGTGCGCTGACGGTATAGCGGCGCTATTCCGTTGGAATTGCCATGGTATTCGGCTGCTAGCGGTGCGGTTTTAACCCCCGCTAGCGGCCGAAAAAGGGTTATTACCCCCGGAAATGCGGCTCTGCAGAGGCGCATTGCCGGTGGTATAGCCGCGGTGTCCCATTGTTTTCAATAGGAAGGAGCGGTGGAGGAGTGGTAAATATGCCGCTCCTTCACCGCTCCAAAGATGCGGCTAGCAGGACTTTTGGAGCGGTCCTGCTAGCGCACTGCCTCAGTGTGAAAGCCCTCGGGCTTTCAACATTGACACTGCAGGGCAGGAGTTTTTCAGGCGGTATTTAGGTGCTATTTTTAGCACTAAACCGCCTGAAAAACTCCTCAGTGTGAAAGGGGCCTTTGTGTAGACTTCTGGGAAAATCTGTAAGATAATCTCACTTGCAGGAAGAGGCATTACTGGGGGCGGTTCTGTTCACCATCTTTTGCTATATTACATTGCATTTTACAGAAAACTATAGCGTTACAGATTGAAAAGGAGAGGTCATTTGTAATAACAATTATTTACATTATGACTTGTATAATATTAGTTTGTTTTAACTTTTTTTTCCTCACAAAAGTGAAGTTACCCTTTAAAGCTAAGGTTTCATTAGGTTATGCATGATGAATGTTGACGGTGTCATTAAACGGCACTTAACCATTTTCTATTTGTTCTGGCTTATAGATCAGCTGAGAAATAGCTATCAAGTTGGTTATGATGGTTCTATCAGAATTATCTATGGTAATGGACTGGACCTGCACTTCCAGACAGAACCTCATATTCTAGCTGGACCAGCTAATCCAACAGTGACAAAGAGAAACATGACGCTTCCTGGAGAAAATGGGCATAATCTGGTGGAGTGGAGGTTCAGGAAAGAACAACTTCAGGGAAAAATAAATGTGTTTGGACGGAAGCTCAGAGTAAGCATCACATTTATACACAACATTTATGTCTAATTATGTTTTGCCTGCTCTAATGCAGGAACAGAAAAAAAACCTTAAAAATGTTTGTCTAGTATTTTGTATAGACGTACAATCAATACAAAACATCATCTACAACTGTGGATAAAATGTTTGCATTAAATTGACTTGGGTATTTTGTATTTTTCCCCTACAGTCTACAATAGAATTTGGGAGAAGATCTCTATAGGCAGTTGCCTTTATCTGTGCTTGCCACGACCAGGTCATACATTGCAGCTGATTTAGTTGAAAGCCAGGTGTGGCAGTACGCTTCTTGTGAGGCATGAGATTACCTCCAACATCACCTAAACCATATCAGAGGGTTTAACTTAACCACTTCCATACTGGGCACGTATACACCTTCCCGCCCAGACCAATTTTTAGCTTTCAGCGCTGTTGCACTTTGAATGACATTTGCGCGGTCATGCTACACTGTACCCAAACTAAATTTTTATCATTTTGTACCTACAAATAGAGCTTTCTTTTAGTGGTATTTGATCACCTCTGGGATATTTATTTTTCAGAATTTTTTTTTTAAAAATGACCGAAAATTTAGAAAAAATAAGTATTTTTTTGTTTCTGTTATAAAACATTGTAAATAAGTACGTTGTCTCCTTCACTGATGGGCACTGATGGTACTGCACTGATGGGCACTGATAAGGCAGCACTGATGGGCACCGACGAGGTGGCACTGATGTGGTGGCATTGATGGGCACTAATATGCGGCACTGATGGGCGGCACGAATGGGCACTGATAGGCGGCATGGATGGGCTTGGATAGGTGGCATGGATGGGCACGGATAGGTGGCACAGATGGGCACAGATAGGCGGCACGGACGGGCACAGATATGCGGCACGGACGGGCACGGATAGGCGGCAGGGACGGGCACAGATAGGTGGCACGGACGGGCACGGATAGGCTGCATGGATGGGCACTGATAGGCGGCATGGATGGGCACTGATAGGTGGCACTTATGGGCATAGATGGGCACTATTGTATGTGTTGTACTAATGGATGCCAATCAGTGCCAAACAATGCCTGCCAATCAGTGATGCCCATTGTGGGCACTGATTGGCATCCATTGCGGCACTGATTGGCATCCATTGTGTGTGTCCTCCTCATCCCTGGTGGTCTAGGGTGGCATCCTTTTTTTTTTTTTCACTGGTGGTCTATATGCCCATCCCTGGTGGTCAAGTGGGCATCCTTGGGGGGGTGGGCTGTGCTGATGATCGATCAGCACAAACCCCCCCTGTCACAGGAGCAGCCGATCGGCTCCCCTCTAATCGCGTCTGACAGACGCAAGTGAGGAAAAGCAGATTACCGGCTTTTCCTATTTACATCGTGATCAGCCGTGATTGGACACGGCTGATCACGTGGTAAAGAGTCTCCGTGAGAGACTCTTTACCTTGATCGGTGTTGCGGGGTGTCAGACTGGCACCCTGCAACAACGATCGCCGCGATGCGCGCCCCCGGGGGCGCGCAGTGGCTCAGAAACCTGAGGAAGTCATATGACGTCCAGTCAGGATTCTACAACCACTTTGCCGACGTCAATTTGTCATTGGCGGGAGGCAAGGGGTTAATGTTGTGAAACTATGAATCTAAAAAATATTTTTGTAGCCATTAGTGCACTTACAACAAAAAGTATTGAGTACTCTCTGTAATACCTATTTTTTATATTTGCACTAACATCCACATTTGCAGGACAACGTATCGAGCTATACCCCTTCTAGTACAACTTGGATCTTAAGAAAGAGGGTACATCCTTGTCCTAAAAATGTGAATGTTAGTGCAAATTAAAAAAGTATCACAGGCAGTAATCATTTATTTTCAACTCAGATAAAAATTTTAAGTGTGATGCATACAAAAAATAATAACTATACATTATACAAATAGTGCTTATAAGACTAGAATACAAAAGAAAGTAGAATTTTCAAAAAGAAAATGATTGTAGGGATGTTGAGCATCTAAATAGTTTTTTTACAAGTTTGAGGTGGGGGAATACATAATAAATAAAATGTATATATTTTTTTTAAACTAAAAGTGTTGTGGCAATAAAAACATATGCAGAATCCAAAGATGTTTTAGCTATAGATACAGTACCTGAACCTAAAATCACTACAACGTGCTGAGAAAAATGAAGTTCAATGCTTCCGAGTATACGTCGACTTGATTCTGAGCATGTGTGGATTTTTGACCGATGGAGTTCCACACAGATGATCAGTTTTGTCTATACGTTTTTTTATCCATAGGAAAATTTTAAAACATGTTCTATTTTTTTCACCGATGAAAAACAAACCCACACACGATCGGTTTGTCCGATGAAAACGGTCCATCGGCCCTGTACACGTGGCCGGGAATCCCGTCAGGAAAAAAACGTTGGTTTTCCTGATGGGTTTCCTGCCAAGCTTGTCTTTCAACGCTGTGCATACAGACGGCCATTCAAAAGGACAGCCGTCCCTTTGAATGGCAAGAACGTGGTGACGTCATCGACTACGACAAGCCGGCGCTCGTCACATTCGATGCCGTCACTGCCATCTTACTACATCCCACACTAAACTTGTATGCTACCTTGCATGCGTCAAACTCTTATCGAGCATGCATGGGTTTACCTGGGACAGGTAAGCATACAGACGACCGGTTTTCTCGGCAGGAAACACTCTGCCGCGAAACCCGACAATAAAATAGAGAGCAGGGTTCTCTATTTTCCTGTCGGGATTCTCGGCTGTTTTCCTGACAGGAAAACTGCTAGGGAGCATACACACGGCCGGGATTTCCGGCAAAATGCTCTCCTGCCGGGAAAACTGGTCATGTGTACGAGGCTTCAGGCTCGGTTCACATTGTTGCGATGCAGGAAGCCCTGCAAATCCATTGCGTGTTCCCGACTCGCAGGCTGCTCACACTGAACCGCTGGGAGTGTCAATACAAAGTTAATGACACCCCCATATTGTTTCGCATATCGCAGTGTGAACTGTCAATTCGGACATGAATCAGATTGCATGAGATCCAATTCTAATGCGGACCATAAAAAAGGTCCTGCGCGACTTTGATCCGAATGCGATGCAAATTCAGCCACACACTCTGTGTGGCTGAATTTGCATCACACAGACATCGCATGTGATTTGCACAGCAGTGCAGTGCGAATTACATGCAATGTTGCGCAGCGCGCTAATGTGAACCCAGCCTAAATTACAAACTTTTTAGTCTGTGCTTGAGCTAATCAGTTCATCAGTAATCATGTTTTCTGTAATTCGTAACTTCTTCTTATTACTATTATATTATAAGTAGGCATTGTCTGTTTGTTGTTTAGACATGTTCGTATTTAAAGGATAGAGACATTGAAGGGTTTGAGTGATAGAGAGTATTTATCTACTTTCAGAGATTTTAGATTAAATAAATAGAACTGTCAGTCCATTTACTTTTAGTTAACCTAGATTTGTTAAGGCTGCTGCAGCGTGACACTCATTTGTTTGCAAGCCTCATACATAAAATAGCTGAATGATATTATGCCAAACAATCCACCCAGGCAGAAGAAATATAAAAAATAAACAGCTTTTACGGCAATTTAGATACTGTAACATAAACCGGTTGCACTGTTTTTTGACAAGTGAATGATTACAATTATAATATGCTTTATGACTCTTTTGACCTTGAAAAAGGAATATAGCTATTAAAGCCCTTCTCCTGCAGAAAACAATGACAATAAACCTACGCATTATATGTGTTGGAGTGCTTTTCAAAGAAAAACAAATTGCTTATGCATTTAATTGTAAATCACAATATTTGAGTAATATCACAGCATCAATAATATGTGACAAGTTATTTTTCATTCTACACTGTTCTAGAGTAGAAGATAGTTTGTCTCTGTCTGCTGTCATTGCTGACAATAAAGTTTGACACACAGAGCTGAAGCAGCTTCTAGTTATTCGGGTGTTTTTTTGTTTTTTTTTCTGGCTGGGTGGGTAATGAGCATTCTGACTGCTAGTAAAAAAAAAAAAAGCTCCCTCCATTACCTAGGTATCTAGATGTGTCCTTATGAAACTTTTCAATTAATACATGTTAGTCTTTTTTAACAGATGACTACAATTCGAAGACCTCAATTTAGAAGAGGTTGAATAAATGCCAGGCTGTCTCTGTGTTTAATGAAACCTTTTAAAACAGCAGTTAGTCTAATGCCTTACACTTACACCAAGTAGTTGCTAAATTAATTTACTGGCAAAGGAAATCAATCATCTTTAATGGTGTCTAAACAAAAAGCTGGTAGTTTGTGAAGTAATAAAGGCCTGATTCCTCAGCATTTTGATTTATTGAACCTTCTTGTTTGCTTTATAAAAAGGTAAATGGCAGAAACCTTCTCTCAGTTGACTATGATCGAACCATGAAGACAGAAAAGATCTATGATGACCATCGAAAGTTCACCTTGAAGATAACCTATGATAGTGCTGGCCATCCCACGCTGTGGCTCCCTGGTACCAACTTTATGGCTGTCAATGTCACCTACTCGTCAACTGGACAGATTGCAAGCATTCAGCGTGGGGCAACTAGTGAAAGAGTGGAATATGACGGACAGGGTAGGATTGTGACAAGGTCATTTGCAGATGGCAAGATGTGGAGCTATACATACCTGGAAAAGGTGGGTTCTGGAAAAATATAAAATAATTCACAGCAGCCAAATTTACATTCTAAAAATGGAACTTAGCGGTTGATCTACTAAAGGCAAATAGGCTGTTCATCTTGCAAGGTAATTTTCAATTTGCAAGGGAATGTTCCCTTAAGGGGTTGTAAACCCTCATGTTTTTTCATCTTAGTGCATTCTATGCATTAGGGTGAAAAATCTTCTGGCAGTGACCGGCTCCCCAGCCCCCATTTTACTTATCTGAGCCCCGTATTTCCTCGGAGGAGACACGCTGTCCCTCTCTGCATGGGGTCCCAGCTGTTGATTGGATAGATTTATAGCAAATCCAATGACGGGCGCCGGGGGGCAGGGCCGAGTCCGGTATTCATGTCTATGGATGCCGAATGCTGGCCCGCAAGGTAACCCCCTGGGAGAGCGCTTCTCCTAGGGGGTTATCTGATGCAAGAAGGAGCCTCGAGAGCTGCAGAGGGACCCCAGAAGAGGACGATTGTGGTCACTCTGTGCAAAACGAGCTGCACACATTATTTGTTTGGTTATCCAAAGAATAAAAGACGAACTATGATTGGCCATCATGGACAAACTTTTTTTCATATATTTCTCCCTCTTTTATTATAAATAATCTTTAGGTTTTCAGACTATGCATGGAAGTGGTAATTTTTCTGGTCGATCAATACTGTTTTAGTTAATCTTGTTTCTTCTCAGAGTGCTAGTTAGATACATTTAATTACAGCTTTTTAAATTATTAAACACAGCATCAGCACTGTGTTAGAAAACAACAAAAAGATTGGTGGAATCGCTACTTCCTTCCTTATAGGTTAAAACTAGCATGAACAATGCAAGGGTGCCTCTGTCCGTCTGCTGTTGTTTTTTCCCCAGTTATATAAAAATAAAAACTTGCCAAATGTATATGTGGGTATGAATATCCATATTATTAAACTTTTACATCATGCATACTTTATGCTGAGATTGTGGAACACCCAAAGCAATTTTACATTGTTCTTGTTTTATATATCAAAATTATACAGACTTGTTCTTGAAGGGTTTCTTTTATGTAGCACGGCAACGAAAAATATGCCAGGCTAAGTGGAAAAAATGAAATTATGTATCCCTGTTTGCCATGCTAATAGTATTTGACTTTAAATAGACTTTTGCAAAGCCATTTAGGGAATATCACTATTGAAGTGGCAACAGAGTAAACAGCAAACTGTATATTTTTTTTTCAAGCAGAAAATAACATAAAGTATTGCAAAATATAAAAGATTGCTTTAGCTGTACAGGGCTTTTTGTGTAACCAGCTTTCCTAGTCTGTATCTACATCCATTAACATACACAATATTCATCCGCGTGATTCCAGAATTCTGCAATCTGTCACAATTTAGCATAATTCCCCATGCTGTGCAAAATGCACAGAATTATAATAACTAAGCATGCCAAACACACCCGTTGGTGGAAGAGAATTAACTGACCTGCTCCAAATGGCACAAAAATGCAGCAGCACATGTCAGTAGGTATCTCTGTCATGGCACCAAAAGTCACAAAACTGTATTTGAAAGTGAAAGAATGACGACTGTATGAACAGAGGGAATATAGTTATGACCCTGCCTCTTGTCAGCGTGAAAGGCAGTTTAGGATTTAAAAAACAGCTGCAACCTGCTTCTGGTCAAGAGACATCATTATGGAAAATGGCAGGAGGAGGGAGGGTGAGGACACAGTCAGTAAAATGATTCTGAATGGTACTCATTGTCAATGTATAAGGCAGCATCTTCAGTAAATGATAACTTTATGGGTGAGAGATTTCACTTTCCTAGCACAGGCTCACTGGAAAGACTTATTGAAAGAATGGCTAGTAAGTCAAACCCCTATTATGAAAATATATGCGAACATAGTTAGGTCTAATTAACCAGTCACGGCACCCTCTGCATCCTGTTGAAATACTGGCACCATCGGCAGAATCACTTCTGTCTCAGTTATTACATATGACTTGCCCATAACCATTGACAATCTGCTTCTTGGCTGTTTGTGCTTGACAAAAGAATGGCACAATCAAAACAAGCAACACATTATAAATCTCTTGCTACTAATTGCAGGAAATTATACAATAAAACATCCACTAAATTAAGCAGAGAATTGCAAACAACATGTAGGGTCAAGGATGATTCAATTAAAAGAGAGAATTATTTTCTCGAATGAAAAGCCTAATGATATTATGCACAAAATCAGCACTTATTTATTCTGTATGTTTATTTTATTCATCATGAATATTATTATGTGGTTTCCTTTTTTCCTGCAGACTATGGTGTTGCTGCTCCAGAGTCAACGGCAGTACATTTTTGAATACGACTTATTGGACCGGTTATCTGCCATTACAATGCCTAGTGTTGCCAGACATACGATGCAAACAATTCGTTCCATTGGTTATTACAGAAACATATATAATCCCCCAGAAAGTAACGCTTCTGTCATAATGGATTACAATGAGGAGGGCCAACTCTTACAAACTGCCTTCCTTGGAACAGGTCGCCGTGTTCTCTATAAATATAAAAGGCAAACAAAAGTTTCAGAAGTTCTTTATGACAGCACACGAGTTAGCTTTACATATGATGAGACTGCAGGAGTACTGAAAACAGTTAACCTACAAGTTGATAAATTTATTTGCACTATTCGATACCGACAAATTGGCCCCTTGATTGATCGACAAATATTCCGCTTTAGTGAAGAAGGCATGGTTAATGCAAGATTTGACTACAGCTATGATAACAACTTCAGAATCACAAGCATGCAGGGTGTGATCAACGAGACTCCATTGCCTATTGAGTTATATCAGTTTGATGACATATCAGGAAAAATGGACCAGTTTGGAAAATTTGGTGTTCTCCATTATGAGGTCATCAAGGTAATTTCCACAGCTGTAATGACATACACCAAGCACTTTGATGCCCACGATCGAGTTAGAGAGGTTCGGTATGATGTCCAGAGATCAGAAATGTATAGACTCACTGTACAGTATGACAGCATGGGGAGAGTTACTAAGCGGGAAATTAAAATTGGACCTTTTGCTAATACAACTAAATATGCTTATGAATATGATGGCGACGGTCAACTTCAAACTGTTCTCTTGAATGAAAAGATTATGTGGAAATACAATTATGATTTAAATGGTAATATTCGTTTGCTGAACCCAGGTAACCGTATAAGGGTTGGTTCTCTTCTTTTTGATCTGAGAGACAGGATAACAAGACTAGACACCATCCAGTACAGAATGGATGAAGATGGCTTCCTGCGACAGAGAGGGACTGAGATCTTTGAATATAGTTCTAAGGGCCTTCTCACCAGAGTTTACAGCAAAGGCAGTCGGTGGACTGTAAAATACCGATATGATGGCCTTGGTCGTAGAATATCCAGTAAAACAAGTCCTGGAAAACACCTTCAATTTTTTTATGCTGATCTCAATTATCCATCAAGAATAACCCATGTGTATAACCATTCCAGCTCTGAGATAACGTGTCTTTATTATGACCTCCAAGGACATCTTTTTGCCATGGAGATTAGCAGTGGGGCAGAATTTTACATTGCATCAGACAACAATGGCACACCTCTGGCTGTTTTCAGTAGCAATGGTCTTATGCTCAAACATATCCAGTATACTGCCTTTGGAGAAATTTATTTTGACTCTAATCCTGATTTCCAATTGGTGATCGGATTTCAGGGAGGCCTGTATGATCCCCTCACAAAGCTTGTCCATTTTGGGAAAAGGGACTATGATATATTGGCTGGGCGATGGACTACGCCTGATATTGAGATATGGAAAAAGATTGGCAAGGACCCAGCACCTTTCAACGTATACATGTTTAACAACAACAACCCTGTCAGTAAACTTTATGAGATCAAGGATTACACAGGTAATAACAATTTATAATTATTGTAAAGTTGGCACAAACCTGGGCACTTTAGACTTTGCATGTGATATAAAAATGCATAAGCAGAGGTTGCTTTCATAAAACCTACATCAATATGATCATTGTATCCAGACGTAGGCAGATGTTATATGATCTTTTCCTGTTAAAGTCAGACTTGGTTCCACTCCCTGCTATCCAAGCCATCCTGTTGGTCATTTAAGAAGTTATGCATTTTCTTTGACCACTAATGATGCTTGGGTGAGGGCAGGGTCAAACTTTACCTTTACAGAAATAGTCAATATTTAAATGTCTGATGTCTATATCTCTGAATTTGTTGCTAATTCTGAGATGCAGTTTTTCACTGAAGGAAATCTTTAATTACTGTATTTATTGGCGTATAACACTCACTTTTTTACCCTGAAAATAGAGGGTAAACTGTGCCTGCGTGTTATATATGTCTACCATGCCATCCAGCATACTAGCGTTAGCAACAGTATGCCTTTATTTTTATTTTTTTCGCTGTACTCACAGTTTAATCCATTAGTTAAGTTTCAGACTGCCGCGGGGAGTAGGCGTTCCTATGAAGAGGTGAACATGATTGACGGCCGGCTATGGCGCGTCACGTTTCCCAAAAATAGCCGAAATAGGACTCGGCTCTTCACCGCGCCTGCGCAGTCAGCTCCTAGTCTGTGCGCAGGCGCCGTATAGCACCGTGAAGAACCAAGTCCTACTCCGGCTATTTTCGGGAAGCGTGACGCGCCATAGCCGGCCGTCAATCATGTTCCCCTCTTGATAGAAACGCCTACTCCCCGCGGGAGTCAGAAACAAAACTAATGGATTAAACTGTAAGTACAGCGCAAAAAGAAAAATAAAGGCATACTTTAGCTGACGCTAGTATGCTGGATGGCATGGTAGAAAGTTGCTTTTTAGGGTGAACCTCCGCTTTAATTTCCGAAATGCAGTAGACACATTAGAGATTGGAATATGGTTGCATAAAGTGATGTTGTCACCAAAGTGCTCTACAACACTCGTCTTTAAACTCAGCCATATCGCTGCTCCCTGGCCACAGTGGGTGTGTGCAAATACCTGCTTTTGCCACTGCATGCTTGTATTTCCTCCATCTCGCTTAGTTGCCTCTACGGGATATACAAGTTGGCAGGAGAAGCTACAGCATGTGGTGGAGGAGCATTTACTGAACACATTTCCAATTGTTAAATACCTGCAGCAGCTAGGGAGCAAGTAAAGTAAATTATTAAAACCCTGATCACTGGAAAGTTGAGTAATGGTAAAGGGTTAGTTTTAACTTCATGATCCTGTTGCAGTATAGCTTTAAAGTGTTCCAAGTGAAACTAAACAATATCCTTATTCCCCAAAACAAATCTATACACATCCACTACTTAATGGCCCTGAAATTTATTTTTCATGAAAATTTTTCTTACTGTGTTTTTCTTCCTCCTTGTAATCTCATTGATGAGCTCTTGAACCCTGACCCTTCCCCTCTTACTTCTGTTTGTTTGGAACCCCGTGTGGTCCCATGTACATGCATATTACAAATCCCATGGGTCCATAGTCCATCTTGTGAGTAAGCAAGAGAGGGTGGCCATGTTCCTACATGCAGTGAGACCACGGAGAATGCACATCTACGACTTCTAACAGGAAGCCGAATCGCAGCAGGAAAAAATAACAGGAATTTTGAGATTTATAGGAGGCTGAGAGCCAAAGAAGGTACTTTTTTGAGTTAGGAATACATAGATGAATAGATTATTTTAAACCAGAGTTTAGTGTCACATTAATGCCGCGTACACACGATCATTTTTCGGCATGAAAAAGAACAAAGTTTTTCGGCATGTAGAAACAAATATGTTTTTTCAACTTCATCATTAAAACGACATTGCCCACACACCATCGTTTAAAAAAAATGCTCTAGCAAAGTGCGGTGACGTACAGCACGTAAGATGGCACTATAAAGGGGAAGTTCCATGCGGATGACGCCACCCTTGGGATTGCTTTAGCTGATTCCATGTTAGTAAAAGACGATTTGCGCTTTTCTGTCTGTTACAGCGTGATGAATGTGCTTACTCCATTACGAATGGTAGTTTTACCAGAACGAGCGCTCCCATCTCATAACTTTCTTCTGAGCTTGCGCGTGTTTTTAACATCGTTTTAGCCCACACACAATCATTTTTTACAACCTAAGACAAGATATTATTTAAAACGTTGTTAAAAAATGTAGCATGTTCAAATTTTTTTTTGTCGTTTTTAAGAACCCGAAAAATGATGTGAAGCCCACACACGATCATTTTAAATTACATTTTTTAAAAACAACGTTTTTTTCATGCCGAAAAGTGATTGTGTGTATGCAGCATAAGGATTGCATAAAACTAGGTAAACTGATTATTGGAGGGAGTGCAAGCCTGCTGCTCTCAGCCTTGCTTCTATTTACTATATAATCATGTAATTTTATAGCAAGTGGCTCCTTTACATCAGGACATTTGCCTTGCTGGATGTCATTTCTTCTAATGAGATATATAAATCCAGGGGAATTAAATAATTGATTTCATGGGATGACATAATTCAGTGGTAATAGACCTGCAGCTGTTTCAGTATTTCTTGAGGTATTCTAAAAACATCACTTGGGTACAGTCGGCCAATGACTTGCGTGGTCCTCTAGTACGCTTGTGCTGTAGTAGATGCCCCCAATGAAACAAGGCTTCCAGCTTAGTAAATGAATGCAGAAACTTTAATTAGCACCTGTATATTTCCCCCAGACTAATAACGCTGCCTTGTCTTCCAGATTAATGACTCCTAGTTTGATGGCATTTGATTGCACAAATCTAACCCTACAGACAGTTTGCCCCAGGCATCTATTTAAATGATGTATGAGGTTTCTAGTCTAGATTTCTAGGGAATGGCTAAAATGTATCTGTAGATAATTGTCTGAAATGTTAAATATAAATTTAACTTTGTGTTCTCCATTATTGGCTTGCTGTATGAATACTGAGATTTAGTTGCTCTTAATCTCCCAAATGCATCCAAGTCAGCTCCCTCTAGTGGAATGAAAGGTCTCACATTAAGGGAAATGTATAAGCTGCCATTGCTAATCTCCTTTTGAAAATGTGGCATGGCGCAATGGTTCCTGTATTTTTACAACATGTACATTTTTGTTGTTTGTACCTTTACTTGGACTAAGAAACAATAGTATGCATTTTTTCTAATCCTACATGAAACATACCGAACCTGATCTTGACTCTAAAACTAGCCTAGATCAAGCCCTGATCTAGCTTTTTAACTTTATTTTTTTACAAACATGTGTTTCAGTGATCACTGAACCAATCACAGGCTATCACAGCAATCTTGTGATCAGGAACCGGTCTTCCCAGCATCCAATCATACAAGACCAAGGGTTGACAGTGACAGTTTGCACTGTGTGCTTAGAGCACTATGGAGGATGCTTCCAACACATATGGTGTTGTTTCCGTATATGTTTTTTTAGGGCAAAACGACAATTAAAGCGGAATTCTCTTTCCCCCCCCCCCCCCCCGTGTCACATTTGGCACCTTTCAGGAGGGAGGGGGAGAAGAACCCTGTGTAATACAGGTATTTGCTCCCACTTCCTGGCATAGATCACTGCGGTGATCGCGGTGA
Organism: Rana temporaria; assembly: GCF_905171775.1. Classification (NCBI taxonomy): domain Eukaryota; kingdom Metazoa; phylum Chordata; class Amphibia; order Anura; family Ranidae; genus Rana; species Rana temporaria. The sequence continues at coordinate 558,141,881 of NC_053489.1, forward strand.
CCTACGCCACGTCCGGCTCCTACTCTGCCCCCTACTGTCTTATGGGAGACACACAGGTCCCAGAAGACTGCAGGGACCAGTAGGAATGCACAGCACGGCTCGCACATGCGCAGTAGGGAACCAGGAAGTGAAGCCGCAAGGCTTCACTTCCTGATTCCCTTACCAAAGTTGGAGGCGGCAGCAACTGAGAGCCAAGGGAGAGATCGGCTTCGGGTACCGACATCGCGGGCGCCCAGAACAGGTAAGTGTCCATATATTAAAAGTCAGCAGCTGCAGTATTTGTAGCTACTGACTTCTAATATTTATTTTTCTGGTGGAACTCCACTTTAAAGTGTTTCAACAGCAAGTATAATTTTTTTACGCAAACAGCATTGAAATGCTATAATTGCCTTTTTACACCGTTTGTAAAAATAATTTCCTACAAAGCCTGATTTCAGTGTTTAGTACTTTAATTTGAATGTCTTTGTGAATGTGTCAATATCCCTAAAGGTCTGTCATTCTTCCAGCTATAGGTACCACAGTTTGTATGTGTGATTTATTTTACACAGAGTCCTCCAAGTATTATTTCTTATTCAATTAATAACTTATTTTAAATGAATCAATAAAAATAACGAGCTAACCTTTAATTTGCATAGCACTTAGATACAGATAAAAAGAAACGGACACTTATTTTGCCTTCACAAGTTGGACTGCGCTGTGTTACTTCCTTAAGTGATTTTCACCTTTACTGTGCATTGCTGTGAAGGGCAGATAATTGAATAAAATGCTATGTAGAGATGAGAATTTCTCAGCGACTTGGCAGTCAGCTCTTGCCACGTGTTTCCTTGCTGAAGAATTTCTTTAATTCACACGACAGTGGGGAGAATGCTCTCTATTAACCATAGAAATGAGATGCCCTCCTCTTGACAAAGGTGTATTGGAAACAAGCAGCTTCCCATTCCTTTGACTAGAGGTTTATCACAAATTATTTAACCTTAGGTGGATAGGAAATGCAGAGAAGAGCTATCGGCCACCTGAGCCTCCGCTTGTAGACTGCCTGTAGGAAATGCCAATTTACTATTCCCTTTGATGAGTCCAAGAGTAGATTGTCTTGTCAAAGAAATGACACGGCTGTGTGTGTGTGTTCCTAATGACGTTTACGAAGAAAGTGACATGTATGCAACCACACATGATAAATAATTAGCAATTTGCCCAAGATGCTTTCTTTAATATTGTGATGAAAAAAAAAAAAAAACAGGGATGTTGGTTCTGGTTGAAATAAAAGGCAGTATCTAAAAAAGGTTTGCTTCTGGAAATCCATAAGTATAGTCATTTAACATTTTTACTTTCTTTTCTTGCAATTGCAGGGTGATTTCCTCCCAAACTATGTGTCTTTGCACCTGCACTCCACTACAGCATGCTGATAAAAAAGGAGAGGCCTTGCAGGCTAAGAGCGACTATAAGGGTCATTTACCTTCCCTCTCCATCAATCTAGCAACATGTGCTACGCTTACCTTCACTCACTTAACAATCTATTCATAGTAAATTAAAATACCTGGGTATGAATTAGTATGCCACTCACTCCCCCCTGTCTCATATGACGTGCCTTAGGATTGGCCCACCACTGTCACATGGGGATGGGGAAGGGATTTATAGCCATGTGTAAGCTCCACCAAGTTGCCTTGGAGCATACACAAGACTTTTTTCCCTAGTCTCATTGGAGGAAATTTACTAAAACTGGTGCACACAGAGTCAGATGCATAGTAACCAATCAAATTCTAGGTTTCATTGCCAAAAGCTTAACTTAATTTAGAAGTTGATTGGTCACTATGCACAACTGCACCAGATTCTGTGTGCACCAGTTTTAGTAAATCTCCCCATAAACTGAACAGAGCAATTCGAGGGACAAGAAAAGGAGAGTAAGTGTTGCTAGGGGGGTAGGGGATTTAAGTAACCATTTTATTTTACTTTGCTTTGCTTAGCAAAGGAAAGGGTCATTTGAAATGTTTGCACCTAGGTTTGGAATTTAGAATAATGTACTTACTTTATTTTAGCTCCTAACATATTTTTTGTTACAGATGCTGATCCTGAAAGTGTTTTGTTGTAAATTTTCTAACACGATTCATTATGTCTCAACATATGTGCATGTTGTTTTCTTGAAAGTGATACTATTTATATGCTCCTTTAGATGTTAACAGCTGGCTGATGACATTTGGGTTCTATCTACACAATTCAATTCCTGGCTTTCCAGCTCCCAAACTGGATTTAAACGAGCAGTCCTATGAACTTCTGAAGAGTCAGCAATGGGATGATGTTCCTGTAAGTTATACGTTTGTTATTATTTTTACTATTATTATTATCATCACCGCTATTATTATCACTTTATTTATACACTGTTTATCCCTTGAATGCACTCAGAGAACAGGGGACAAAGCACCTAATTTATAGTTATTTTGTTCCTGCCACCCTTACATGGGTAATGCATGTGTATAATGCAATTTTACCTGGCCTGCTTTGGGGAGGCATTTCAAAGACCTGAAGGTCCTCCCTTTGTCCTGGGAAGCAAGCAGGGCTAAGTGCTCACTGGGATGAATGTTAAAGCTCTAGTTCATCAGCTCCCTGGTAGTTAATTGAAAACTACAAGCCATCAGCCGCAATGGCTGAGGGCAGTTGTAGTTCTCCCATTCACAGAACTCTGTGAATGAATGACGCAGCGGGTGGGCAGAGCATTGTGACAGCAGGTGCAGGGAGATGATCCCTGGCCTGCTGTCTTAATAAGGACTTAGAGTGATGCAAAGACTACTGCATCAGTAACATGTTACATTTTACTGTCTGAATACAGGGATAAAATCTTAGGAAAGGTGAACTTATCCTAAAAAGCTCTGACATTGGACTGATGAATCATGAGTTGGGTCTCAGTCCTGGGAAGGGCTGACTGGATTGGATATTGAATTGTATTAGACTGATATTTTGGGGCGTGGTTTCTCTGTCCTGAGAGAGGGCAGGTCTAAGTGCTTAATGGGACTGATGGGGTGGGTGTTTTTTTTTTTTTTTTTTTTGTACATGGAAGGGGCAGGGCTAAGTGCTGACTGGGATGGATGTTAAAGCTCTGCCACTAAACTGATGAATGGTTGTAGGACTCATTTCTAGGAAGGAGGCAGGACTAAAAGCTGTCTGGGACAGTTGTGGAATGGTGGTGCAGAACTCCAGTCTGGGAGGGAGGCAGGGCTTAATGCTGACTGGCATGGATTTTGAAACTCTGACATTAGACTAATATTGGTGTGGATTATTGGGAAGGGTCAGGGCTAAGTGCTGAATGGGATGGATGTTGAAGCTTTGTCTTGGACTGCGATTCAGAATCTTCCCCAAGCACAGACTAGGGAATATGACAGTTTTCACATGTAAATATTGGAGCATTTTCTGTGCACCAAGTCAACAATGTTCTATGTAGTTTTGTAGCAGTTGCATCAAATCACAATTAAAAGTCACATGTGACAGCATCTATAAATGTGCCATTGTGTGTGCACCAGAATAATGCACCAATCATCAACGTTTAAAAGTTCTAAAATGTAAACCATTGCCCAAATGGCATAAATACTGCAGTAAGAAGGAGCAGATAATGGCAGTCAGCATTGCAGTAGATTAAGGAGGTAGATATGTAGACAGCCAGTGCATTACTACATTAGAATGAAAGGAAAGTGAAGATTTCTGTAGATCAAAGAATTATGGTGCAATGAAGTGAGGCTGTGGAGTGTTATAAGAGACATCAGGCTAACAAGGAGTGGAGAAGGCAACTTATAGATTTATGCTTTTTCGGATTGCCAGTTAGGCAGCACCTAATCTATTACAGGGCTGTTGTTTTCATTTTGATATTCATACCACCCTATCTCTGCCCTATCTGATTTAGTACTCTTCGGTTCCCTTTGTGTAACCACCTCCCTAACCCCACCCCCTTAAATGGCACAGCTCAGCTCCCTCCCCTTGTGAATAATTATGGTCAATCACTCCTACATTATTTCCCCTTTCACTCGGTATAGTTCCTTCACACTTGTCATTCCATGTAAAGTGTCCAGGCAAATGTTGTCATACATCCCAGGAGGGGTTTTCTCAGCTAAGCACAGTCTCCTGCATGCGTGCTTGATGTAAAGGCAGAAGGATTCCGGGAAGTAAATGATACATGAATCATCTGCCCTTACTCAAGATGGCCACAGCCAGAAATGCTAGGGGGGTGTCTTTTCAAAGTGATTTCTCAACAAAATAAAGCATAGAGACATGAATGGATTGAGGAGTTTGCTTTAATAAAAATTCAATAAATTTAGTTGTTGGTGCTCAGATGTAGTGAAGATTCGCTTTAAAATCAGCCCTTTAATACGTAAGGTGCTGCATAATGGTGTCCCAAATAACCACAACTTTGCAAGCTGGTGTCTCCACTCCCAGTGTCTCTATTAATGTTGCTTTCCTAACATTCCAATGCCCTAATTCATTATACTTCATTACACATTCTTTGGTCTGGAAATATATATTTGTATATGCTGCACATATACTACTGCGCTGATTCAGTGCAAAATTTACTTTTGACCCCTATAAATATAACACTTTCAATCTCTTTACAAACATAAATCATTTAAATATGCAATAACACAAACATGCTCAAAACGTGCCCCGCGATATGCAATCACGGATAATTAAACCAATGAAAACATGCACAAATAAAAGTCCAATGTTCAAAATTCCAGAGAAAATTTCCAGAAAACTTTTCCAAGAAATTATATGTATAGTGCCAATATTCTTGACTGAAATTCTGTGACTTTTTCACCCTCTGTGTGATACCACCACCTCTTATGTGCTAAACTCTCACCAGATAAGGGTAGGTATATAGCCTGTAATCAGTATCCAGGTGTGTGTCTCCTCAATTTTGTGGCAATATTTCCGTATCTCCTCGATTGTGCGCTGATGACGCATGCGTACATGCGAAACGCGTAGAGGCCTATGGGAAATTTCTTCACGACTGGAAATACGTCACGCGTCACCTCCACGGCACTTCCGCATACTGAACAGCGCACAATCGAGGCGTGGAACGCACGCCGAAGAGCCATAGCAGTAACGCTGAACAGACTAGTGCCGGGTAGGCACTTGGAAATGTGAGTGAAAAATCTTTTTATGTTTATAAATAAACCTGCCCTACTTTTACATACTACACCATATGGAGTTTTTCCTTTTGGAGCAAGGAAAGCAGTTGGAGGCTGGTGTGGATGCAAAAGTTTTTTCTGTATGTTGATCTAGCATACATCTAAAAGGAGAGACGGAAATATTGCCACAAAATTGAGGAGACACACACCTGGATACTGATTACAGGCTATATACCTACCCTTATCTGGTGAGAGTTTAGCACATAAGAGGTGGTGGTATCACACAGAGGGTGAAAAAGTCACAGAATTTCAGTCAAGAATATTGGCACTATACATATAATTTCTTGGAAAAGTTTTCTGGAAATTTTCTCTGGAATTTTGAACATTGGACTTTTATTTGTGCATGTTTTCATTGGTTTAATTATCCGTGATTGCATATCGCGGGGCACGTTTTGAGCATGTTTGTGTTATTGCATATTTAAATGATTTATGTTTGTAAAGAGATTGAAAGTGTTATATTTATAGGGGTCAAAAGTAAATTTTGCACTGAATCAGCGCAGTAGTATATGTGCAGCATATACAAATATATATTTCCTATATTATCACACCTCCTGAAGGTGTTCACAGTAACTGCAGCAGATATAGTAATTTGATAAAAAAAAAAAATGTTTGCGCCGGTGACACCACATACACATATAAAATTCTTTGGTCTGGACATTCTTTTAATATGACACAACAAATGAACAAAGTGTCATAGGATGCCTTTAGAAATTTGATATATATGTATATAACTTTGAAAATGCATAAAAATAAAAACTGGCACATATTTTTCTGTGTGCCAATCTTTGTTAACCAGTTTTTATAGTTTGCATACATGTAAAAATCTTATTGCGTGTCAATAAAATTAATTAAACCCCCAGAACATTATATATTTTCGGAACGCAGACGCCCTGTAGAATAAAAATGTGATAGTTGCACATTTTTGTTTCACATGATATTTGTGCAGCTATTTATTAAATGCAAATTTTCAGGAAAAAAATATTAAAATGAATTTTAGTGCAAAACCACACCATATAATACCCATTTTTAGTTAAAATATAAAGTATGAGGTTGTATCGAGTAAATAGATACCAAACATTCCATGTCTTAAAATTGTGTGCGCCCACAGTATCGCCAAAGACTATGGTGCTCAAAAACCCACATAGGTGACATTTTAAAAGCCTTTCCAGCTTATCGGTTTAGTGTTAGCTAGTAGCTCTTGTGCTAGAATTATTGTTTTCACTCTAACGTTCACAGCGATATGTCACATATGTGGTGTGACTGAGTGTGCACACATGTGCACGTGTGCTCGCGTTTGCGTTTGTGCAGGTGTGTGGGGCTACCAAGGTTTTCGGCATTGTTTTTTATATATATTTAGTTATCATCTTCTTTTTTTTTACTTTTTTCTTTTTATATTTATTTTTATTTAATTGCTAACACAAGGGGTTAATCAACCCCTATGTGATAGCATTAGGCAGATGACATGTAATCTTTATGGAGACATTAGCAGTCCAATAGACCCCAATGTCTTCCCTGGCCTTCACACCACCTAACCAAGCACAGATCGGCTTGGTTAGAAGTGTTTCCCGGCTGTGCTGGCTAGGAAAGGGTGCATCTGAAACCGGAAGTGACATCACTTCCAGTTTCACTGTTTGCAAGTGAGATCAAGGCATGGATTTGCCTCGGTCTCACTGCAATCTGTTCCCAGGCTCCAGTGAGTACAGGACAGACCAGGAAGCAGGAAGGGAAGGGGGGTCACCGGCAGGAGGGGGGAGGCACCGTGTGGCCAGTTCTGTGAAAGTGGTCAGCAGCTATGTAGCTGCAGCATCACTTTCACTTTAAAGCCGGTCATTGGCTGAACACATCCGACACAAGCTGATGACAGCTACTGCAGCAATCAGCTTGTGATTAAGGGTTCACTCTTTCAATGTACATAGTACTTTCAAAGAGCTCAGTTAGTTAATCCTCCCAGTGGGTGCAGGTTCTACAAGGTGATTGCACTTTTCCAGGATAGTTGGATTATATACTTTGTATGGTCTGATGAATACACACACAATATTAAAAAATGAGCTTAGGCTTTACATATCTTTAATTGTATGTTTTCCCTGCCTGCTTCATATGTACATTTTCCATTAAATTTTGTGGTTACCAATAGAAGAGGCATTTTTACTGTGCAATACTGCAATAAAAAGCCTAAAGTCCTGCTATTGAATGATCATATCACAAATCCACAACAGTGTGTACAAAACTGTCATTCCTTCATTTTCCTTGGGATGCTCGCTGCTGTACAAATCGCCTAGTGTGTAATTGAAAGCCATTCAAGCCAGCTAACAAATGCCCAGAGTATCTATTAAAAAGATTTATTTTCCTCTCATCATGTGCTTAAAAGAAATACATAGCGAAAATGATCCTGCATGGTTTAAAAGCTGTGTGCACATGCAAATAAATAGGGATATGCTTTGCATATTGCCGGGACTTTGAAGGAGATAACCCTTTTCAATAGATGTTTCACAAGGGACAGCATGAAGAGCGGACCTAATTCCTGCAAAGTCAAAATGAATTTTCCATATTACATTCTGGTCACTGCCTAAGTCAGTCCATTTCCCATCTCTTCTGGCAGGTGAACTCAGAAAATACTTCACTTTATATGTACTGTGACAGTGATCCAGGCTGACTGACAAAGTCGTTGCAGTCAGTTTACAAATTTCTGTCTTCGAGATGCAACTGACAGGAATGCTTACAAATGCTAGTTTGTTTTCTTCCAGCACTTCTTTCCCTATGCTAAGATTTGTGTACGTAATGCCAGTCTTTCATAATGACAGCTCAATCTGCTTATGTGATAGTGTAGTGCTTGCTGTGCCGAAGAATTGGACTCTACTTGGTTGCACGTTTTAGGCTTGAGCTACATGGGAAATGTATACAATTGTCGATGTCCTTCTAGTATATAAAGTATATAAACTCTTCTTTGTGTTTCTATAATTGTTTGCCCTGAGCATTCCAAATCCTTTTGCCCCACAGCCCCTGTTGCCTATATATCTGCCTTTAAATGTTGCCTATAGACCTGTGTGTTCAAGTCACACAGCAAAAATTCCAGGAAATCATGACCTCGGCATGTGACTATATCATACTGAACTGGGTTCAAGAAGCTGATATATACACTAGCTTTTCTTCTACTATTAAATATAGTTATATTTTACAAATTGGACCCCTTTTCCAACTCTACTGTGATTTCTCCACATCTAGTTTACATTGTCATAGCAGACAGCCTATTCTGATAAATGGCACTTGAAGGAACACCGTAATGATTGGGGTGACAATACCAAGCTGAAATTGCAGGTCTTGTGAACAGTAAAAGGAGGCAATTCAGGACTTTTTGTCCCCTATAATTTGCCATAGTGAACAGCCTCAGGAAGTATCTCACTTTTCAATTAAAGTGGAAAACCCCTTTCAAGCAGTTTAAGAATATTTTTCATCTTTCCTGTAGCATTAGACCGGCCTGTGGTCTCTTCATTAAAGATCCTAGTAATATCTTGGTAATAAAAAGTTCATTTGCAGCCATAAGAAATACATGTATTATGCATATAAAATGGATATAAGAAGTTGCAGTCATCTACACTGAGCAAAATGACTTCTGGGATAAGAAAAAAAATCATTGTATTTACACACACTCCAATGTCTTTTTAATGTAACCATTTGCTGAAATGTTGGAAAATGGCATATTGGCTAGTATAAAAGCAAAGTGCCAGTGGGGAACAGTGGCAGCTTTAATTTCACTTGTCGGAAAAATGAAATATCGGTGTTAAATTTAATTGCAGATTTCCAGATGACAGTCAGTTTAATTGGTGAACAGATACATGTATTATGTGCTAATGACTAAGAAAAAAGTGACTGGCGTTAATACTTTGCAGGGCTTTTCATTAGCTCCAGGCTACTAGCACCAGGGACAGAGGGAACTATCCATCAAACTTTGACAATAAAACAAATGTGAACAGTCCCCCGGAACCATGCATTAATTCCGAGTCCTTTAACTCCACAAGCACTGAACAGATCCCCACTCACACACAGCATGAGACTTTTTGTAAAATATTATTCATGAAAGTGTCTAAAGGTAGACTTATTCTTATAGACATATTAACCGGTGAGATTTCCCCTTTGATGCTCCTCATATAATGTGAAAAATTACAAGGAAGAATCTGATGGCTACAAGATAAGCTCTTCTTTTGGACTCTTTATTACATAAAGGCCATTCATTTTGACATATTTTGGAAGCTGTTTGCACTCTTCCCAGCAGACTTTAATTTTGACTTGATTAAGGATAACCAATACCGCTGCTGTTCACAGCTTCTATGCATGTCAACTCTTGTAACACTACATACACATCATTTTGTGGTGCAGTTGAAATACAGTCATTTTCAATACATTTTGTTATATTCCTATGAACGGTTCAGCATATGTTACAGCACCAAAGAGGCAGAAAGCAGGATTGGAGGGGAGAATGCAACTGTGTTTTTATCATTACCCATTCCTTAGAGTTAGGGTATGTGAAATAGCCAAGGCTCATGATGTTTTTACTTTGTAAATACTAACAGTGGATGAATAATTTAACAGGTCTTTTAAAATTACACACCCCCTGTATGGTGGGCAAGTGTCATTTTTCTTGGTCTGAATTTTTAACAAGCTTTTGCCTAAAAAGCTGGTTACTGCTATGCAATCTGTTTAGCTAACCCATTGTACCATGTGAATCCTTTCTTATGTATTAACCCCCTTAGCGGTAAACCCGAGCGTGACTCTGGGTGGATTTTTTATGCTAAGAACGGTAACCCCGAGTCACGCTCGGGGTGGATGTGCAGAGTGTGCAGTGGCGCGGCTTACCTTTTGCAGCATCCACAGACAAGTTACTCACCTTGTCCCTGGATCCTGCGATGCTTCCCCGCTGTGTGAGCGAGCGGGTCCTCCTCGCTCGATTCACAGTCTCCCCGTGTGCCGCCGAGCTCCGTTCCCTGCGACGTTACGACGCACGGGGGCGGAGAATGGCGCCAAATTAAAAAAGTAAACAAACACTATACATACAGTATACTGTAATCTTATAGATTACAGTACTGTATGCAAAAAATACACACCCCCTTGTCCGTAGTGGTCTGCCCAGTGCCCTACATGTTATTTTATATAATAAAAACTGTTCTTTCTGCCTGAAAACTGTCCCTTTATGTCAAAAATGGTTTTAGATCAGCTAGAAAACAGCGATAATAAATTATAATCACTTGCAGAATTGTGCGATAGCGATTTGTGGGGAAATACGTCATAAAAAATAAAAGTAATGACAGCGAAAATTCTGTAACTGAGCAAATTTCAGTGATTTTGAGTTGATTACATTATTGAATAATTTTTATTATAATTATATTATTATTTGTTATAATTATTTATAATTATTTATTATATTATAATTTATAATTTTGTTTTAAAAAAAAAATCATACCCGGGATGCCTACAAGACCCTTGTTTGGTCAGATTTAAAGGGGAGTTCCACCCACAATTTCACTTTTTATATATAAATACCCATGTAATACACAAGCTTAATGTATTCTAGTAAAGTTAGTCTGTAAACTAAGGTCCGTTCTGTTAGGTTGTTAGAGCATTTAGTTAGTTTATAATCTAGAAATAGACCGTGGCCATTTTAAGCGTGGGCATCATGAAGCCAGACTGTATGACTTCCGGGATTTCAGCTTTGCATATCTCGCACATGCTCAGTGCACAAGCAATGTAATAGGTTTCAGTCAGGTTTGCAAGGACTACTGGGAAACATGATGCCTATCCCAGAAACCCTTGCAAATAGCCTAGGCAAATAAGGAGGAGGAAGTAATGAAGGACTACAAAATAAAGGTATTTACAAGCAACAAATTAAATACAAATTGTCCATTCTGAGCACTATGAGATTAGAGCATGCAGCACAGACAAACATAAAAAAATGGGTGGAACTCCACTTTAAGTGAGTTATTCATAAGAATTACAGGCCTACAGTATAAAACGCCAAATTTCCTTGCAAAATAATTGTACCGCTTTTGGTACCTAATTCCAGACAGAATCATACCACCAGGGAGGTTAAGTGTTTTTAAGCCAAAAAATGATAATCCTTAAAAGAGAAGTTTGGGGATTTTTTTTTAAGAATCACACCTGCCTAGGTGCTTCTGTCCCCCGCCAGCTCTAAGACTGAGAACTGAGTGATTAAAGGCCGCTGATCTCTCAGTTCTCAGTGAGCAGAGAGCTGGTGACTGTCAGTCACTGCTGTCTGCTGTGACTCCCCCTGCACTCACTGGAGAGGCTGAACCAGGTTCTGGGTGGATTCCCACCATATCTTTCCCCAGCCTGGACCAGCCTTTTGTCGTCAGCTGACAGCAGGCTACAGCCCGCTGCTGGCTGAAAACAGGTCATAGGAGTGCAGAACAATTCTGCACTCCTGTAATCCACATGATTAATTTAGCCAAACAAGCTTTGGCTGTACTTCTCCTTTAAAACAAAATGGATACTCTTTAAAATAAAACCTAAAATAAACGCGATTCAATGTCAACATAGTTTACCTTAAGGGCAATGTTTTTATATCATAATTGTGACTTTACAGAATATGATTCTATCTGTCTATAAGATTTACAGAAATTTTGGACAGGAAATACAAGACAGGAAGTAACTTATCACTTAGAGCAGGCATCCTCAAACTATGGCCCTCCAGTTGTTCAGGAACTACAATTCACATTGTGCCTAGTCGTGTCTGTGAATGTCAGAGTTTTTCAATGCCTCATGGGACTTGTAGTTCCGCAACAGCTGGAGGGACATAGTTTGAAGATCCCTGACTTAGAGTCTTACTCATTATAAACCTTATTTATATGAATCAAATACAAGTAAAAAAAAAAACAGAACAGATGGGAAGTTGACAGAGCATTATTTGCATAATGCATACCAATTGTCTGATGTGAGATGTTAATATACTGCAGGGTTAGAATCAATCCAGGGCTCCTTAGTAAAGGTGCATATAATCTGTTATGGCCTGTACACACGATCGGTTCATCCGATGAAAACGGTCTGATGGATTTTTTCATCGGATATTCGATGAAGCTGACTTTCATCAGTCGTGCCTACACACCATCAGTTAAAAAAACAATCGTGTCAGAACGCGGTGACGTAAAACACAACGACGTGCTGAGAAAAATGAAGTTCAATGCTTCTGAGCATGCGTCGATTTGATTCTGAGCATGCGTTGATTTTTAACCAATGGATTTCCCCACAGACGATCGTTTTTTTTTATAATTTTTTTAACCATCAGATAATTTTAAAACAAGTTCCTAGTTTTTTCACCGATGGATACAAAACTGATGGGGCCCACACACGATCGGTTCGTCTGATGAAAACGGTCCATCAGACCGTTTTCATCAGACGAACCGATGGTGTGTACGCGGCTTTAGGTGTCATCTGCTTTTTTCTTAGCAGAGTTGGTGGATTTTAATATTCTGATTACCAGAATATTTTATTCCTGGTGTAAGCACAATATGGTGTGCTTTGGGGTTGTCAAATATTCATCTTGGTTCTTGGTTGTCACTGCAACTGCAAAAAAAAAAACATTTTATTTGATTATTGATTGCTGACGTACATTTCATTGAGCTAATCCTGCGAAGATCAAGGCTCTATAATTAACAAGCTATATTTTAGAATAATATATGTTGCAACTTATCTAAGTAAAGGTTTTGGTCTTGTGGTTTTCTCTTGGATGTGGATTTAAAGGCAAATATGCATCTGCCTGGGCTTATGAAGGCCATTGTTTTCTCTTTGCTATAACATATTCATTGTAGAATAAAACACTTTGGTAATATAAGCACAGGGGAAGGGATATAGGGTTTGAAATGTCAAATCACTCAATCTTATTGACTATAAATACAAGTAAAGTCTACAGGGAAGTGACAGCTTATTGTGACTTAAGAAAAACAAGAAACCACTATGTCCAAAATGCAATAAATATGTATTACTCTGTTGAATTTGAATGTAAATTATTAACAAGTAAATTGTTCTCTTTTCCAGCCAATTTCTGGAGTGCAGCAACAAGTGTCAAGACAGTCTAAGGCTTTCTTAGCTTTGGGGAAAATCCCAGAAATTCAAATAAGCAGAAGTAACGCCCGAGAGGAGAAGTCCTGGCTGTGGTTTGCCACAGTGAAATCGCTAATTGGGAAAGGGGTCATGCTGGCCATTAATGAAGGCAAAGTCATTACTAATGTGCTCAACATTGCTAATGAGGACTGTATCAAGGTTGCAGCAGTTTTAAATAATGCCTTTTACTTGGAGAACCTCCATTTCACCATTGAAGGAAGGGATACCCACTACTTCATCAAAGCCACAACTCCTGAAAGTGATCTTGGGACCCTGAGGTTGACCAGTGGACGCAAAGCCTTAGAGAATGGCATCAATGTAACAGTGTCTCAGTCTACCACCGTGGTGAATGGTAGAACTCGCAGATTTGCAGATGTGGAAATGCAGTACGGTGCTCTTGCCTTGCATGTACGTTATGGCATGACACTTGATGAGGAGAAAGCACGGATCCTGGAGCAAGCAAGACAAAGAGCTCTCTCCCACGCCTGGGCCAGGGAACAGCAGGGGGTGAGAGATGGGGAAGAGGGCGCTAGGTCTTGGAATGAAGGAGAGAAAAGACAGCTGCTCAGTGCTGGGAAAGTACAAGGATATGATGGGTACTATGTACTCTCTGTGGAGCAATACCCTGAGCTAGCAGACAGCTCTTACAATATACAGTTTCTCAGACAAAGCGAGATTGGAAAAAGGTAACACACTGGCCTTGCAGAGGCTGCCAAAGAGACAAAACACATGTGCTTCCTCTGAAAGGGAGATGGAAACTGTATTTGCTGCATAGCGATTTGAGTCTACGCTACACTCCGGCTCAAATAACCTCTCTGTAGCACAATCTATACTGGACTCTGTGAACAAAAGAGCCTTCCTGGGGAATGAAAACCTGCTGTTGGCAAACCCCCTTTGTTTTTATGAATGACCTTAAAGGTGATCTGCTTTAAGATAATATGTTTACATATGCATATCACTGCACTCGGACTGGAGAGTAAAAGCCTATAGATTTTGCAGTAGGCTCTATGTACGTTCATCCAGACACTGTATTTAAAACTCAAACTACGTGTACAGTGTTTCCGAATATTATTGAAATGTTGACCTTTGCTTACAAAGAGTAGTTTCTCGATTATCTCTCTCTCTCTCTTTCTCTCTGCATAGGATGTGCTATATATCATTGTTAATTTTGAAACGTGGAACAAAATTACTGTTTATAGACAATTCAATCGCTTTTAACGTGCTGCTTTCTACAAAAACAAAAAACAAGGACATTATTTGGCACAAGTGACTTACGCTACCATGTGACTTTACATACAGATTTTACAATGCTAACATGGTCTGCCTTGAAAAAAAACTATTGCAAGTAGAATTATGTTCAAGTTTGAGCAAAGGAATCTGTTTTTCCTTTTTTTTTTTGTAAATTATGTGAAACAAGTTGTTTATGGATTTTTATAGGAATTACAATTTACTGTACATCAAATATTAGTCTCAGAGGAGTTAATTTATGTAAAAGTGTTTCAGAAAGTTTATATATAAAATAAAACGATAAAAAAATATGAATGTAAAATACTTATTTTCTATGCAAAGTTTTTTGCTTTGGAAGATTTTTTAAATCAACTAGAGATGCAATAGTGACACGCACTGCTTTTTTCAGCAGGCGCATAGAGGAATGCACTTCTGGCACCTCTAGCGCTGACTGGATGCAATGGCAAGGGGTGGTGGGGTGTGCTGGAGGGTCTATTGTTGTTGACTGCTGGGGATCTATTGTTGCTGGTTCCAGGAGGGTCTATGGATGCCAGTTGTAGCAATAGGAGGAAGGAGATGGACAGCCGCACTCCGAAATAACTTTTCAAAAAAGTTGTCTTTTATTTTTCAAGCAGGAACATGCATAATCACCACAACCATAAACCAGGACAGCCGACTAGTTTCGCACTCTTGCTAGTGCTTAATCATGGCTGATTAAGCACTAGCAAGAGTGCGGAACTAGTCGGCTGACTAATCTGACCGTCCCTGATTGTCTATAGGGCTCACCTGGAGCGGTGAAAATCTTCTTATGGATGCCAGTTGCTGGAAAATCTGTAGCTGCTGGCAGGGGACTATTGTTACTGGTGTAGATCTATTGTTACTGGGGAAATATTTTGTTGTGGGTGTCTGTTGTTCCTGGGGGAATCTATTGTTACTGGCTGCATGGGATCTATTTTACACATTTTCCTGTTATCATTAAAAAAAAAACATACACATTACTTATCACCACAAAATGAATGGTTCTGTATTATATAAATGGGCAGTACTGGGAGGTGGGTAGGGGACGGGGTCAAGGAGTGACCTAGAAGGAGGGAGGGGTACCTGCACCTATTCTCTGAGAAACTAAAGTCCTGGCTGCATGTACCTACAGCAGGTGGGTGACCTCTGCACTCCAGCTAAATTAAAAATACAAACCCCACTACATCTCTGCCTCTGAGTGTCATACATTCAGCACCACTGGAGTGCTAAGGTTGTCTACCTCTGACCTACAGTATTGCTTAGGTAATATATTATTATTATTTTATTATAATGAAATATATTATATACAATATATGAATATATATATATATATATATATATATATATATATATATATATATATATATAACAAAAATAGAGCTTATAATTTTAAAAATACAATATTTTTTATGTTTTGTGATAATAAATATCCCCAAAAAAGATATAAAAAAACTTTTTTTTTCCTCAGTTTAGGCCCATACGTATTCTTTTACATATATTTGGTAAAAAAAAAAAAAAAAACACAATAAGCGTTTATTGATTGGTTTGCGCAAAAGTTATAGCGTCTACAAAATAGGGGATAGTTTTATAGCATTTTTTATTAATATTTTTTTTTTTACTAGTAATGGCGGTGATCTGCGATTTTTATCGTGACTGCGACATTAGGCGGACACATCGGACACTTTTAACACCTTTTTGGGACCATTGTTATTTTTACAGTGCTATAAAAACGCACTGGTTACTGTGAAAATTACACTGGCAGTGAAGTAGTTAACCACTAGGTGGCGCAGTAGGGGTTAAGTGTTCCCTAAGGAGTGATTCTTACTGTAGGGGGACGTGGCTTGCTGTTACACATCACTGATCGTGTTCCCGTTGACAGGGAACACGATCAGTGACAGTGTCACTAGGCAGAACGGTGACATGTTGTGTTTACACTAACATCTCCACATTCTATCTCTCCGTGAGACGATCGCGGGTATGCCCGCGGCGATCGAGTCCACGGGACCCGTGGGTGCACTTACGGAGATCGTGGCGGGCGCGCACACGCAACAACAGCTTCTTAAAGGGGACGTACAGGTACGTCCTTCTGCCTGTCCGTGCCATACTGCAGACGTATATCTGCGTGCGGTGGGCAGCAAGCGGTTAGTAAGAGTTAAAAGATAAAAGAAATAGTACAGTATGACACTATAAACAAAAGGACTGCCAATTCTCATATATTTTTTTTTAACTCCTTAGTTGTGTTTAGTTGTACTCTGAGTTCATGTTATAAAGCCAAGAATAACTACTTTGTTTGGCTAAAAAGCCAATAACAACAATCACTGCAGCAGCAGGACAGAACAAGCAGTTATTGATTCTCGTTCCGATGTGTGAATTATAATCAAGGGATTACGAACACAGTATTATCATTGTAGATGGATGTCACCTTTAAATTGCTCACATGCTTCTTTGCAAGTAGCTGTAGTAGTAGTCTGTGTTTTTTACTGCTTGTTGTTTATTGTAGATTTCTAGGACAGAAGCCTGATATCTATGGGAGATAAAACCTCCCTATGCCACATAGGTTCCCTTAGGATCCCTTAGGATACTTTTAGTACTGCATGTTCCTGGAACATTTATAATGGCTGTTTTATAATACTACTTGTGGCTTTTTTTTTTTTCATTTGGTACAGTATTTCAAATTTGGTGGATCTGCCATTTGCCGAACCTGTAATTTTTTTAATTATTATTATTTTCAAATTTGTAGAAAGCATATATTCATAAAATATATTCTCATGTGAGGATATTAAATAAAAATCTCTAAAAATTAAAATGAAATGCGCGCCTGCCCAAAAGGGACTATAGGACTGATTCTTTAAAAACTGATGAGATTAAATAATGGCCCGTGGCAACAAATAAGATCTTATTTAAATGTTCCCTAAAATGAAAGTTGAAATCAGGTTGGTTGCTCTGGTGCACCTCTCCAATTTGGTGCTCTTTTTCCTTTATTCCTTTTTTTGGGGTTTTAAAACCTATGATTTTATATTTATTTTCAAACGCATGATATAAAGGAATTTGCAAATGTTGTTATTTAATTTTAAAAAAATGCTGTTTTTTTTCTTCTTAAAGCTGAGGTTCGGCCAAATTTTTTTTTTTAAATACGGCAGCTTCTGACTTTAAAAAAAATGGACACTTACCTGTCCAGCGCGCCCGCGATGCTTCCGCGTTCCTCGGCTGCTTCCGCCGCCATCCTCGGTGAGGGAATCAGGAAGTGAAGCCTTGCGGCTTTACTGCCCGATTCCCTACTGCGCATGCACGAGGATCACGGCGCTCCGTCACTGGTCCCCGCTCTCTCCTGGGAACAGTGTTTCCCAGAAGACAGCGGAGGGGATGACGTGCCAGGCTGGATTCCCCGCGGGGATTCGAACCCGGAAGTGGTGCAAATACCTGTCTCAGAGAGGTATCTGCAACCCCCTCCCCCCTAAAAGGTGTCAAATGTGACTCCGGAGGGGGGGAGGGATCCAAAAAGCAGAGGTTCACTTTTTGTGTGAACCCCCACTTTAACTGTGGTATCTGCACTGTGGATATTGAAATTCAGTACTTCTGTGGGAATTTTGAAGATGTTTTTGGCATAAAAAAAAATGTGCCAAATAAAGAAAATCAGTTTTTGGGCATTTTTTAGGCTGGCCTATGCCATTTTGCAAGCGGAAGTTGATGTTGATGTGGATGGGATAGAACTGTAAACTCTCATGAATGTGTTCGTTAATGTATAACTAAATGCAAAACCAATTTTTGGTAGACAGAGCAATTGAAACATGTGCCATGTTTTTTTTTTCCTGTCTGTGTAGGGAGATTCACCTTCTCTGTTTGTCTTGGTGACCTTTATCACCGAAAGTGAAAGAAAATCTTGAATTTTGAGTGGACCCTACCCCCACTCTAAATGATTTAGCATTTTTAATAAATGACAGAAAATCTCTAAAATGGTATTATAGAACATTGTAGTGTTGATTTACTAAAGGCAAATAGACTGTGCACCTTGCAAAGTGCAGTTGCACTCTGAAAGTGCAATTACTCCAGAGCTTAGTAAATAGGCAGAAGCTCTGCTGAGTTCCATCATCCAATCATGTGCAGGCAAAAATGCTGTTTTTTTTTAATATTCCTGGCATGTGATTGGTTATTCTTTGCAAAGTGAAGCTTTACTTTATTTATTAAGCGTTGGAGCAAAGTGCACAGTCTATTTGATTTATTTTGCCAAATACAAAAACGTTTACATTTATACATGATTCCTTTAGAATTTGCATCATTCCCTTTTCAATATGCAGAATCTTGATAAATATCTGTTAGTTACTTTGTTCTTAAAACCCAATACATTTCATACATATACTCCCATTATCTTCAATTTCCATTCATCCCCTCATCCATTAAAAGGGGTTTAACACCCCAATTCCCCCTAGTCCTCTCCCATTTCCACTTCATTTTTGTTTCGTATTTCTCCTATTATACCTTTATATATATTATTTCATTCCTTCCGATAGCCAGTATTCATATCCCATTTTTGCCATAATTCTGGCATTTGACTATTTATACATCCTTCTTCTCTTATCTGTTTTTCCATACATTGTGTTTTGTTCAGTTCACATATCCAATCTGCTATATTTGGACTTATATTTTCTCTCCAATTATGAGCTGTGTAGTCTATTTGCCTTTAGTAAATCAACCCCTGTGTGTCTGCTAGATAATATATGCTAGTATAAAGGAAAAATGTGGATGTTTATATTGAAGCATGATGCAAATATAGACATATCTGCTGAGGAGTGGGTAAAAAACCCATAGAGGGCGATTTACTAAAACTGGAGCATGCAAAATCTGGTACAGTTCTGCACAGAAACTAATTAGCATCTAAGTTGTATTGGCCATGCTTCATTGAAGTTAGAATCCGATTGTTGTGGTTACCATGCACAGCTGCACCAGCTTCTGAGGGCCCCAGTTTTAGTAAAGCTCAATTAAACCCCCAATATGTTTTCCAATGAATATAAAAATTTATTAAAAACAGTGTTGTGTTGTCTGTGAGGGGTTTAGTCTGTTGACTGGAAACCAAGAGCCTTCTGAACCCTCCGTCGAGCAAAGCATACTTATGGTTCACTCTTGTGCACTTTCTATGCCTGCAAAGATTGCTTCTTAATGAACTTCCCTAATTTGAAGCATCTTATCTAAAATATTCTAAATTACATTTACAAATTAGTCTTTTCTGCTTCCATGCTGACATGTCCTCATTAAATTGTTTAGTGGGCCTCTTTACAGTCATAGTAAGAGAAGTCCTTTAATTATATCAGTAAATTGTATTAATAACAAACTTCAGCAATTGTCCACTTTATTCATTTTAGTTTACTGAACAATCTTATCAAAGGAACCCTGTACTGAACAAGTATGGAGGCTGTGACTGCTGACATCTCTTTCTGAAAGTAGTTTTCTGACTATCATGCCCATGCAGGGGCTCACCACTCTCACTTGTAAACACAGAAGTCCGGCTTTTGTTTTCGTCCAAATACATTTTTCTCCGATTTTCGGGGATACGATCGCCGCAAATGGACATTTATGGTCAAATGCTCCGCCCATAGGCTATAGAAGAATTCAAATGTTGGCTGACTAGTAATAATTATTAATAAATAAAATTATTACTAGTCATACAACATTAGAATTCTCCTATAGCTTGTGGGCAGAGCAGTTGACCTGAAATGTATGATTGCGGCAACATACAGTTTAGCTGCTTCGTCGAATCTTCTTCGACAGACACCATAAGCCTTCAATGACAGATTAGACCTTAATTAATTCGGATTTTCGGACTAATGCATTTTTTAACGAAACAAAATAAATAAAAACGAAACAAAATATTTCAGTGTGCACATGTCTATTTACAAGTGACAGCTTGTCTGCCAACGGCTCCCACAGATCTGATCTCTTCAGCGGCTCCTACTGAGTTCAGGTTGGGAACAAGGGGGATGCATGTGCCCTGGGTGGAGTGTGGATGCTGACACCCCCCACTGGATGGTCTCCCTGCAAGTGAGAGAAGCAGAGCCACCTACAGTGTGTGGGGAGCTTCAGCTTAATACAGAAACAAAAGTAAGACATGCGGAAGATGGTGGAGCTTTTAAGAAGGGGGATGAAGGCAGTGGAAGGGGGTTGCATGCAGAGGTCAGAGTTGAAGAGCGGTGAAAGTGAAAGGTAGATGGAGAATGCAGAGGTAGGCACTGTGGAAGAAGGCTGAACTATGCATTACACCCCATCCTTCCTCAACCTAGAGGGTTGTGGATGACTTCCTGCACCTATTTACGGAGAAAAAAAGCCCTGCTTATTTATGTCAATTACTTGAACATTTTAAGAGTGTACAGCAAGGTGTGAAAACAAATGTATAACAAACATTTGCTATGGTCCGAATAGCAGGGTTGTCAACGGACCATTAAATTATTATTGTTTGTAAAAGTCAGTAATTTGTGCTCCCCTTCATAAATGTCAATGGACAGGAGCAGGTGGCCATTAAAATATCCCCCCTGCGGTCGCGGGGCTTACAACGCATATGCAGCATCAACTGACATCAGTCACTGCATCCTGGCTACTGTGAGGAGGGAGAAATCGAACTGTGAAGCAAGTGCTACACCATCAACTACCCCTGCAACCAATGCAGCACACAGCCCATGCTGTAACCCTGCTCTTCCCTGACACATTTGACTGGTGGATCGGTAGCAAAAGTTTATTCTGAGCCTCAGAATCTGCTCTGGCACCTGTCATATCTCCTGTCCCAAATATCTAAACTTGGATTTAATTGGGTATTAAAAAGGAAGGAAGGAAGGGTGGGAAGATAACCAGCCATGGAGATTGATAAGTTCTACATGAGTGTCTTTTAGTTAGCAAGGATGAAAAGGTTCCATGGTTTTCGTATTTTGAAATGTCCCGATTCCTTGGTGATAAATATGCCATTGATCTATTACTTAGTTCCTGAGTACAGATCTATTTTATTGCAAAAACGTGTATGTTTATTGTACCCGCTATTCCAGATTGTCTAGCTAAACAGCTTAAGTTTTCAAGGAACTTACAAAAGGTCACAAGTACAATTGGTCTTCTAGCTTTAAACAGTTAATTAACACAGCCGTGCGTCTAGTCAAAAGCCTCAAAAATGTTGCTCTTTGGTGACTTCTATGGCTGAGAGCCGAAAAACACCTTTGTACAGCCAAAATGATTTACAGCAAGTTTCATTTGAGAAGAGTGGCATTGAGGAAGTCCTTAGTCACATGAGCAAGTGGCCTGGCATTTGAAAAATATGAAATTTCAGTGTATTTTAGGTTCATCATGGCACAACCCAAATACATCGTGGTTTTTTACTGTGCGAAACCATTTATTAAAAAAAAAAAAACAATAAGTCCTTTTACATTGATGGTCTTCATTTTTGCTTCCCAGTCACGGGACTTTTTATGTTTTAAATTATTTGCAAATTATTATAATTGCAAGATGGTGCTTGTTTAGAACAGGAAGTACTGGCGTTTGTTTAGTTTACATTTGTGCTATCAGCAAGTACTATAATGTTTTACATGCAGAGGCGTTGCTTCCATATGGCTTTGCATGATTCAAAGTGGCAAAGAAGTGTTTGTGGCAGAGGATGCCATAAAACACACATCGCTTTTACAAACAGAGTTACAGCGCAAACACATGGCACGTCACATGAAATGAGAAAGTGAGCAATTTGACAGCATTATAAATACAAATAAGTAGAAGAAAAGTCAAGAAAAGCAGAAAATCACTGGTGATAAATAGGCACATGCCTTTCGCATTAGCAAATATTCCCCTTTGTGTACAGTTTAACAGAACCTTGGAATATTTACCTGTAGAGTGGATATTTTTCTGCAGATGGGTGAATATGAGTGCCAGAATTTCTCTTTAAGAGTATAAATACCATTCGTAATGATCTTACAGTTACAGGGACCCGAAGCAGCTGTATGATACCATTAGGTCTCATCCACAAGATTTGGAATTGCGGGTTGAATTGCTGCAATTGCAAATCACATGGCAATTGGTGCAAAACGCGTAAATGCATAGTTGGGTGCCATTCATTCTGCAATCGTGACTTTAAAAACTGGGTGAAGCTTGCTGCCCAAGAAAGAGCAGGGGCGTCTTTTGGGTGACAAAAGTAAAGTGAATGGGCTGCCACGTAAGAGTTGCGTGGAATTACGTGAAAATCACTCACACAGAAAAGCGAGTGGCAATTCATGTTCCTGCTATACAATGTGTGAATGGACCTTAGGATCCAGTATAATCACATAGGTTTTAACCCCCTTGCTTATTTTTCAAAGGCCCCATTCACACTCCCACTCACGATTTTGTGGGAGCAATTTTCACATGATTCCGAATGTCACGCATAGGGCAGCACATTCACTTCAATGGGCTGCCCTGTGCGCATCTGTCGGCCAAAGAAGCTCCTGCTCCTTTTTAGGTGACAAGCTTTGCTGCGATCACAACGTGATTCTGTTGCACAATTTGGAATGAATGGCGCCTAACCGCGCGCTGCGCCTTTTGCACAGATTGTCATGTGATTTGGAATCGCGGGCAGATTCAAAGCAATTTCGCCCGTGATTTCAAACTGCCAAGTGTGAATGGGGCCTAAAAGTATAGCTTTAAATTGTTCCTGTACTGAAATTTAACCTTACAAGCTGACCACAGATAAAAGCTGGCATCATTAGGAATTTGCACATAACTTCCTTCAATTTCCAGAGCACCCTTGGAACGTCTAACTTGGAAGAACTCATATTGCAAATTTAGATTCTGAGCTCTGCAGCTTTGGTAGGCCCCAACCCTAATATGCATGGCTCTCTATTGGTTAGGGAGGCTCAATGCATTTCAGGATGGAGAAAGTGTGGAAGCATCCGTGGCATTTTGAACATCTCAGATTCACAGCTTATTGAATGATCTGAAGATGATTGCAGGTACATGTTTTCTGATGGGGCCTGACTTTATTGTTACTTTGCTTTACGCTGGCTGAAAAGAGCTTTTTATCAAAATGCATGCAATTTTGGAGAGCACTCTTTAAATTTGCATTCCAGTCAAATCCTATCTATATCTAAACCCCCCCCCCTATTCTAAGCCTATTCTAAGTACCCCATACAGGAAAGATGTGTATACTTACCTATTCTGAGGATGCACCGGTCCAGTCACATGATTAGGTCCTAGTGCTGGCTTCAGCACAGAGGAGGGACAGCCAAAAAACGGATGCCCCATAGTAAGCCTATGGGTGGCGCTCTGCAGCCATTGTCAGCAATCTCTCTTCTTCATTGAGGCCGGCAGCTGGAAAGATCATGTGACTGGACCAGCGCACCTTTAGATTAGGCAAGTATACAGATCTATCCTTTACAGAGTATTTAGAATAAGCTTAACATGGGGGTAAGAGCAGGTTTAGGTATAGTTAGAATTTGTCTGGAATTCTACTTTGACAGCACTAAAACTTTGGGGGTTATTTACTAAAGGCAAATCCACTTTGCAAGTGCAAAGTGCACTTGAAATTGCACTCTGTGCAGTCGCTGTAGATCCAAGAGGGACATGAAAGGAAAATAAAAAACAGCCTTTTAGCTTGCACATGATTGGATGATAAAATCAGCAGAGCTTCCCCTCATTTTAGATCTTCCCCTCAGATTTACAGCGACGTCTCTTCCAAGTGCACCTTCAGTGCAATTTCAAGTGCACTTTGCACTTGTAGTTTACACTTGTAGTGTAAAGTGGATTTGCCTTTAGGAAATAACCCCCTTTGTGTTATGTTACTTTAAATAAAGCCTCACTCCTCATATCTAGAGTATTCACAACAACTTAGATGCATTAGACCCCTAATTGTAGCAAGGGGTCTACCAAACCAGTGGGTCCCTAAAGTAGAGCTCCAAAATGCTAATAACCTTCATGATACCAAATTATGTGCTTTTGTTATTTCTTTGTTGGTTTATGCTCCAGAGTTAAAAACAATTATCATCAGCTGCAAATTATCCTCTGTGTCTGCCCACTTTGTATCAGTTTACAGAACTACCAATTGCTAATGTTGGAAGAACATATTATTCAATTTTTGGAAAAAATATTTTAGCAGTTTGACAAAATATTTTTGGTTTTATGTAAGGCTCCTACTGGCAACTCTGGCTGTTACCCAAAGGGCTTATTTGTACAAGTGTATACAGTATGTTTGTAATATAAGTTCCTGTAAGCGTATCTACTTTAATTTATACTTTATTTAAATAAACCAAGAAATCGACAGCAGTCATACATGCACTCTACTAGTTTTTGTTTGTTCAACTAAGCGGGGCTGAGCGAAAAAAAAAACTGAGAGCTCAGGAGGAGCAGCCGTACTAACTCTCACCCCTCTCCAGGACACTCTGGTCAGCGCTCTTAGGGAGCCGATTGGTAGACCTTTTTCAGTCATGCCTTTTCGATAGAAGCCGGCCTACTTCTCTTGGACCAGCTGCAGTACACAAGGGCCGAATGTCGGCCGGTGTCTATTGAACCTGTCAATGTTGCCCAACATTTGGCTTCTGCGTACCAGGCCTTGAGATCAGGTCAAGGATGTCAACTCATTTATTTATAGCTGAATGCTGGACAAACATACTGCTGTCTGACCCACCTCAAATACCACCTATGTATATCTAGCTCCTTCATTTGCTCTCATTCACCTACTTTTGTGTGTTTTTGCCTCAAAGTAACATCTTTACCTATAGGGATTGATTTACTCTAGATACTGTAAATAGGCTGTTCATTTTACAAGGGCGTTTTTTCTTTAAATGCAGTAAAAAATCACTTTGCAAAGAATAGCCAATCACTTGCAATGAAAAAAAAAAAAGATTTTTGCTTGTACATGATTTGATTATGGAATCAGCAGAGTGTCACTTCATTCACTAGGCTAATGCCGCGTACACACGATTGGTTAAACGGATGAGACTGGTCTGATGGACCGTTTTAATCGGTTAACCGATGAAGCTGACTGATGGTCAGTCGTGCCTACACACCATCGGTTAAAAAAAAACGATCGTGTCAGAACGCGGTGAAGTAAAACACAACGACGTGCTGAAAAAAAACGAAGTTTAATGCTTCCAAGCATGCGTCAACTTGATTCTGAGCATGCCTGGATTTCTAACCGATGGACGTGCCTACAAAGATCGGTTTTGTTCTATCGGTTAGGTATCTATCGGTTAAATTTAAAACAAGATTGCTTTTTTTTAACCTATTGATAAATAACCGATGGGGCCCACACACGATCGGTTTGGTCCGATGAAAACGGTCCATCAGACCGTTCTCATCGGTTTGACCGATCGTGTGTACGCGCCATTAGGCAAATTGGCTTGCAAAGTGATCAGCCTACTTGCCTTTAGTTAATCAAGACCCATGATGTCAGAATACACCACATTAGTGTAACAATGTAAGTGCATATTCCTGGATCCGCTACTTACATTGTGATGTCATGACAGGTGTAAAGTAATAGACAGAAGCTTTGTATCATCCCAGCTACACGAGCAGCTGTATTACAGTCTTGTAACTGAGCACACAGATAGGATCCCTTCTATTAGATGCCATGTTGAGATGCTACCAAGATTAATGTTAGAAAATTCATGAGTCAGATTTAGGGTATTTAGAAAAAAATTGAATTTGTTTAATGTGACATTAATCTGCAGTGGAGGTTATTCTGTCAGATGGATTATATATGAGCATGAAGTTCATTTCAATTAGTGACCCTTGCCAATAGAAGAGCCATTTACTAAATATGCAGACACCACCAAAAGAGCAATTGCTTTTGCAATTAACAAATGCTGGATATACTGCTTAGACTTTTTGACACACCATAGTGCAGGTATGGCTGCTTCTCAACCCTGGTCGAATGCTTAAAGCCTCAATTTAAACAAAACATTAAGAAGAAATAAGAAAAGGCACAACAGACGGGACTTACAGTCAATGCAAAGTGCTCCTGAGTTACTTTATGTGGATTTAATTGAAATCTTTAGTTCTTCAGTCCTCTGATCTCTCCTCCATCCCTGCAGTCATCAAAAAAGCTGACCGTGTCTGCCATTCTCACCTACCTTCTTCCTTCATAGAAGCCATACTATAGCTTCCATGGATGAAGAACACTAAAATAGAAGATGGGCAGATAAATGAAAGTCTACCTCCTCTATTCATAAATTGCTCTTCATTGATGGAAGTTATGGTAGAACTTCTATGGACAGTGGAGGGGGTGGTCATAGTAGGCAAACTTGATGCATATGATAGGTCCTTTGGTTTTATTAACCCCCTTCAGCAAAAATAGATTACCATTGCAGGAGTGGGGGGTAAACAAAAAAGGAAGGGGGTGCATGGATCCACCGCAATTAAATCTACAATATAGGGCAGTAATGGTACATTAAGTATTCAAAACTTGTCAAGGAGTGGGGGTATCAGAGGCCCAAAGAGTTCTACTGTCCCTTGTGCTGATTTAAATAAAACTGTTTATAGGATCACTAAAGATATATATTTTTTTAAATAACAAACATGTTATAATTACCTCCACTGTGCAGCTCATTTTGCACAGAGTGGCCCCGAACCTGGTCTTCTGGGGTCCCTCTGCGGCTGTCTCAGCCCCCCCGCAAGGACTCAACACCTTCATGCGAGCGTGCTTGCATGGTGTTGAGTTCTTGTGGGCGCGCTGCCATGAAACAGCTGGTGGCCATAGCTGCTCACTGTATCACTCAGCCCCCGCCCTGCTGTGTCATTGGATGTTTATGAAAGCAGCACGAGCCAATCCATCCACTGTAACCAATCAACGGCCAGGCTGAGCGGCGAAGAGGATGTCGGGGGTGAGCTTGGGACTTTCGAGGGGTCAGGTAAGTATAACTGGGGGGCTGGGGAGGCCGATATTGTCGGATGTTTTTTACCTTAATGCATAGAATGCATTAAGGCGAAAAAACATTTACCTTTACAACCCCTTTAAACTAAAGTTAGGCTTTAATTATTGCCCTGCTTAAATTGTACAGGCTCTGTGCCTAACAGGATCAGCCATTGATTTATCTGGACCTCATCAACCAAAAAGCAAGTCTAATATGTGTGTCGCCAAATAAATTGGAGCTTTCAGTAACTTTACAAGTCTGCATACATTTCTGACATGTAACAACAAACCGCAACCGTATAAGGAATGCTCCACCGTTTATCATTATAAAGTTATCCTTGAGCTCCTATGCAATGACTTTGCCTAGCCTGAGATGATGCCATGAAGCATTTTCTCAATCTTTTCTGCCCCAGTGACTGCAACACTGTATCTTTATAGCAAGTCACAGGGTGAAACGCTGCGGCAGAGGATTCACTATGTCAGATATTTTTGAACACAGCCAAGAACTGCACAGGTACCAGTATTTACACAACTGTGTCATCTCCGAGCCAGTATATCAGTCAAGGAAGTGGAATGGTGACCCCGGAGGATGCCTGAACAAAGCTTAATCTGGAGATAAAAACAGATCAAGGCATTGTCAGGGGGAGTACTGTGATCTCTGTAAGACATGGGTGCTCAACCTGTTGCCCTCCGGCTGTTGCAGAACTACAAGTCCCATGAGACATTGCAAGGCTGACAGTTATAAACATGGCTCCCAAAGGCAGAAGCATGATGGGACTTGTAGTTTTGCAACAGCTGGAAGACCACAGGTTGAGCACCCATGCTGTAAGAGGTAAACAATACCTGGAAGTTTTAAGCCTCATACACACGATCGGATTATCCGACGGAAATTGTGTGATGACAGGCTGTTGTTGGAAAATCCGACCATTTGTACGCTCCATCGGACAATTGTTGTCGGATTTTCCGCCAACAAATGTGGAATAGCATGCTTTAACCACTTAAGGACCGCCGCATGTACATATACGTCGGCAGAATGGCACGGACAGGCACATCCACGTACCTGTACGTCCCTGCCTAGACGTGGGTCGGAGATCCAATCGGGACCCCCCCCCCCGGTACATGTGGCGGTTCCCGTGGCTGTCCGAGCGATCGGGGATGAGGGGGCGGCTGTTTGTTTTTGTCCGCCCCCTCCGGATCGCTCTCAGCCTATCCGCGCGCTCCCCCGTGTGTCACTTCCTCTGCCTGTGTAAACACAGGAAGAGGGAAGTGATGTGATCTCTCCTCTCGGCGGTATTTTCAACCGCCGCTGAGGAGAGATCACATCACACAGTGAGTCTGCACAACACTACACTGACACCAGTACACGCAGGCACATTAACCCCTTGTGATCACCCCACCCCCCTGTCACAGTGTCACTGAATGCAGTGATCATATATGTACTGATCACTGCATTTAGTGTCAGTGTGACAGGCAGTGTGACAGGCAGTTAGTGTTAGGTTCAGGGTGCCCCCCTAATAAAGTTTTAACCCCTTGATCACCACCCTAGTTAACCCTTTCACTCCCTATTGCCAGTGTCACTAAGCGATCATTTTTCTGATCGCTGTATTAGTGTCGCTGTTCCCGCTAGGTAGCTATTTTTTTTTTATTGCGATTTTTTTTTTACTAAAGACATGTGGCTGAATACATTTTGGCCTAAATGTTTGACTAAAATTTAGTTTATTTGATTTTTCTTATAACAAAAAGTAAAAAATATTGTTTTTTTTTTCAAAAATGTCGCTCTATTTTTGTATATAGCGCAAAAAATTAAAATTGCAGAGGTGATCAAATACCACCAAAAGAAAGCTCTATTTGTGGAAAGAAAAGGACACAAATTTTGTTTGGGAGCCACGTTGCACGACCGCGCAATTGTCTGTTAAAGCGACGCAGTGTCGAATTGTAAAAACCCCTTGGGTCATTTAGCAGCATATTGGTCCGGTCCTTAAGTGGTTAAAATTGTCTGCCAACAAATGTGTGTTGTCGGATTATCCAATCGTGTGCGCACAAGTCCATCGGACAAAACTCCAAAGTACAAACACATATGCTCATAAGCAATGCTCACCATAACACATTAGCAGAAGTTGCCCAAAGGGTGGCGCTAAAGAGCTGAAAAAACACGTTTCGTGTTTGTTGGCCGACAATTTTTTGCCATTTGTATGCAATACAAGTTCCTGGACAACGCCCTTCGGACAAAAGTCCTACACTTTCTCCGCAGAAAATCCGAACGGGTGTATGAGGCTTTACACTGACACATTACGTACCATGTGCATAATCTTTATGTGACGACAAGTTCACTTTAAAGATGACTTTGCAGCCTTGTCTCAACCTTTGCATTAGAAAACGTCATTTCTTAAGCTGATTAAAAAGAGTATGTAACAGGCAGACTGCAGATAAATAATTATAAACTAATTAGACCAACATATCTTCTATGAGCATTTTTTTTTACATCAGTTTTGTGTCACAACTGTTTCCACCATTACATTTATGTCAGGAAGAAAGCCATTTAATTAATGGCAAGTGCTAAATCTGATTATTGTAGCATGGAGCGAAACCGCCTCCTCTTACTGGCCAGGTTACAAGGCTTCACTTAGTGCTCATTCAGGAAGTTATATAGCTGTAAGCTAGTCCACCAACTGTTTGTGACTCATTTGTTTATTACAAGTTCTTGGCCATGCTTTCAGTTTACCAGTATGGCCCATTTACATGTGTGCAACCTTGGACAAGAAAGATATGTGTGGTGTGATCTCCCCCTCTCTAATTATTTTTTTTTTGATAACTTGTTTTGTTATCTGGCTTTTGGAAAACTTCCTGGAACCATGAAATTGCTACACTGCTTTTATGATTTAATGGAAACGTAAGAGAGGCGAGAGAAAAGCCTTGTCTTTTTCAATGCCATGCTCTGGTATCACATTTGTTGAGGAGCAATGCACCATGTCGCCTGAAAATAGCACAGCAAATGCTTCCTTCGTGTGCCATAAAATCCTAAGATTTCCCTGTGTTCTCCAGTGTTATTGTCATTATATTCCGCACACAATACTGGTACAGCCGCTACAGCAATGCTAAGCGGATTAACTGCTTCAATACTGGCACAAACCTTAATGCAAGGCATTATGCCTTTCCACAGATCAGGGGACCTGGTAAGTGAAAACACATCCTTTTACCCTTTAGTCCTAGTGGTCATTTATGTGAAGAAACAGCTTATGTTATGATATTTTGGGGGTTAGTTACGGAAGGCAAATCCACTTTGCACTACAAGTGCAAAGTGCACTTGAAAGTGCAGTCGCTGTAAATCTAAGGGGTAGATCTGAAATGAGGGGTAAGTTCTGCTGATTTTATTATCCAATCATGTACAAGCTAAAATGCTGTTTTTCATTTTCCTTGTATGTCCCCCTTTGGATCTACAGCGACTGCACTTCCAAGTGCACCTTCAGTGCAGTTTCAAGTGCACTTTGCACTTGTAGTTTGTACCTGGATTGGCCTTTAGTAAATAACAGAGGGATAGAGAAAGGAAGCGCCACCTAAGTGCAGTATTAAAGAGATTCTTTTAATGACACATTATACAAAACACACTTGCAAGAAGGTAAGGAAAGAAGGCTCATCTGTAACATCCTGTAGTCCTCGTCCCGGATCCATGGGCTGCTTAGAAGTGAAGATAGCAGAATGTGTGGAGTCTCCAGGCTTGTCCTGTGGCCATCAGGATGAAGCCTGGTCCAGGCTCACGGGTCACGTGACAGGTCACGTGATTACTTCCGGTAACACTTCCCGGGAGGAGGGTCAGACAGGGAGAACAAAGGCTGATTGGGCTACGTGCTCAGAGCCACTGCTCCTTCTATTGGCCTGAGGGTGAGCTATAGAGGCTGGTGCTTTTATGCTTTTGTCGGCGCCATGGGACTACAGGTCCCAGCGTGGCCCAAGGTAGCAGCAAACGAACAAATAAATACAATAGCATAAGTAGAAAAGCTGGATAAAACACTATAAAAGAAGATGTGTATAAGAAAGAAGAACATGTATATCAAAACTGGGGTGTATAAGAACCAGGATATATTAAACATATGTATGTCATAAAACTATAGAGAATATATATATATATATAACACGGGGTCAACAAAGAATATATGTAAAAAATATAAAATACTGTATATATTAAAAATGCATATCAGAAATCACATAATGAGAGATGATTAAAATGACATGTTTGCATGGGATAGTGGATTATTAGAAGGGACCCATTTAAGAATTTATATATATATATATATATATATATATATATATATATATATATATATATATTTTTACAACACATAGGGAGGACGCTCAGAAGCCTACAGCACAGTATTCCCAGGCGGTCTTACATCCAAGTACTAACCAGGCCCGACCCTGCTTAGCTTCAGACGCTTTCAGGGTGATGTGGCCGTAGGTGATCACGTACCCAATTAATACATGATTAATATCAGCTAGAAAACTGACAAAATATCACTATAATTGGGTAACGCCAAAGGATTAACAGCCACATCACCTGTATTTTTAACCATTGAACTGCCTGTTACTATTATTTCTAATGGACTAATCGCCATACCCCTACTTATACATGCACTTTGTATCTGCGCTGACAGTTACCTCTCCTACTTTAGTAAATAACCCCCATTTCCCAGCATTCTCGGAAGCATTGAACTTCATTTTCTCGTCACCGCGTTCTTGACGGTCGAAAGTTCAGAGAACTTTTGTGTGACCGCGTGTATGCAAGCCAAGTTTGAGCGGAATTCCGTCTGAAAAACCATCCAAAGTTTTTCCAACGTGTGTACAGGGCATAAGGGCTTGGGTCGTTAGAGGTGAAATAGTGTCGGACAGCCCCTTGTGCCCCCGAAACAACCATGAAGCATATGACAGATTCCTACCTGCCATACATTTCTCCAGAGATTCCCAGAGCTTGAAGCTGATATGGAAACGCCAATTTAAGATCTGCTGTGGAATGATAGCTCTGTAGTACCCCCGGATATCGAATTCCAAGACGTCCCATTTGTTTTGATCGCCTTAACAATCTCATGGCTATCTGCGGGTCTCAGAGCATTCCATACAAATTCAGAAAGCATACTAGTAAGCTGTGAGAAGAAGGTTCCAGGCAAGGCCGCGGGCACCATCTGCAGGTAAAAGAGTATACAGGGGAGGATATTAATTTTAATATTTACCTATCCCAACCTGGTGAAGACAGTCTTAGTCCAGGTAAGTAAGTCCTTTTTAACTGTGGCCAATAGTTTAGGGAGGTTGGAAGTGTACAGGGTGTCAAGTCAATCTGTGTGTTGTATTCCAAGACATTGTAAAGAGGACTTAGCCCAAGTGAAGGGGAAGGCCCTTTGGAGACTAGTAGCTAGAGACGAGGAGATCATGATAGGCAGAATCTCAGATTTTGAATAACGTATTTATCGGCATATAACACGCACAGGCGTATAACACGCACCCTAACTTTAAGAGGGAAGTTTCAGTTTCACGCAGGCACAGTTTACCCTCTATTTCTGGGTAAAAAAGTGAGTGTTATACGCCAATAAATTCAGTAATTAATTTTAAAATTAGAAAGTACCCCAAAACTCAAAAGTTCCCATAGCAAGTTGGGCAATGAGATCAGAGGTTCTGTGATGTAGAAAAGTATTTTTTCAGCATAGGCTGACAGCTTTTGTTCCATGTTCCCCACCCACCTTTAGCCCCCTGATGTCTGTGTTCGTCCTTACGATCGCAAAACAAAGGTTCCAAGACGAGAGCAAACAGGAGGGGCGAAAGGGGACACCCCTGTTACGTGACATTCCTGATTGGGAACCTAGGAGATAGTAGACAGTTCACCTTGACCTGGGCAGATGGAGAAGCATATAAATCCATGATCCAGGCAAACATATACGGTCTCAGCCCCAGAGTCTTCATCACCGCCCCCAAGTATGAAAAATACACACAGTCAAATGCTTTCTCAGCATTTGTGGAAAGAATGAGACAAGGCTTGATGTCTGGGTGGGTATGGGCCCAATAGACTAGGTGAATGTCTCTAAGGGAATTATCCCTAGCTTCACTGCCCACTATAAAGCCCATTTGATTAGGATGTATGAGGTGGTGCATGAGGTGTTTTAAGCGGTTCGCCAATATTTTCACTAAGATTTAAATGTGTGCATTTAATAGCGATATTGGGCAGTAGTTTTGCAGTAAAGTTGGGTCCTTACCCTCTTTCGGGAGAATCGTGATATTCGCTAGTAATTCTTCTGGAGGAATCTGCTGTCCCTTTGCTATAGAATTAAAGTATCCACACATTGGGCTAACTAAAAGTGGGAGACATGTGACGTAGTAGGCTTTAGTGTACCTGTCCAGATCTGGGCTCTTTCCACTTGGCAGAAATCTCACCATTGCTTCAATTTCAGTAGGAGTAATAGGAGACTCTAGGGTTGTCTGCTGTTCCTCGGTCAAAGGAGGAATACTGGGTGAGGCGAGGTAGCATCATTGGAATAGAGCTCAGAGAGGTAGTCTCTGAACAACGAGGCAATTTTGGAGGAGTGGGTGACCGCTTCTCCTGAGGGAGACTGAAGTTTATGTACAGTAAGAAAGACAACACTCGTTATTTACAGAGGGCCCTGGCTAGCATCTGCCATTTGTTGCCGTGTTCATAATATTTATGAGACAGATAATGCAATTTCCTGTAGACTGTGTGATCCAACAGGCAGGAAAATAGCTCCCTAAGTTCAGTCAACCGTTTATGTGCGTCAGAGTATCTGTGATGTTTATGTCACAGCTCTGCTTGTTTGAGCACAGTAAGAACCTTCTGAAAATCGCCTAGAGCCAAAGGTGATTAGTTCACCACACATTACTTTTTTGTGGCTCTCCCAAGCTACCCTCTCCCTAAGGCTGTAAGAAGAGTTCTCTCTAAAATAATGGGTAAGGCCTTGTACTCACGACCGGATCTGTGCGCTGGAAACTGTCTGCCCGACAGTTTCCGGCGTACAAGGCTGATTTGTGTTTTGTTCCGCTGGCGTGTACACACCAGCGGACCAAATTCCCGTCGTACCGGAACGCGTGCACGTAAACTACGTACGACGTCACTATAAAGGGGAAGACCAAAGTTAATGGCGCCGCCCTCTGTTCCTCTTTTGCTAGTTACGGGTTTGCTCGTGTTAGTGAAGGTTTGGTTAGAGCTGATTCGCGCTTCTCGGTCTCCAGGCTTTGACAGCGTGTATTCACGGGTTCAGTGCGTGTGCTTGCGGTAACGTAGTTGTCATTCGGCTATAGGCAAGCAGGTTGTTTCTGCTTTAGCAGTTGCATCCTGTGCGCTCGTATCTGTTTGTCACGCGTTTGTCGCAGGTAGTGCTGGATTTGCGAGTGCTTTCTGTTTCAGTGTGTTCTTGACTGACCAGCCGGCCGGTTTGAAGCCATGATGGAGCAGCAGCGTCAATTTTCGCGAGTTGGTGCTGTTTATGGGATGGCTGCTGGATATGTTCATTTGTCCAGTACTTTGGCCAGAAACAGGGGGCGGAGGCGTTTCTGGACCAAGAATTGGTTGCGCCAGCGTGACCAGTTCTCACATATGCCTCTGCTTAGGGAAATCCAGGAGAATAATCCTAATGACTTTAGGAATTTTCTCCGCATGACGGACCCCGTATTCAACAGTCTGCTGGAACTTCTGTCCCCCTATATCACGAGGCAGGACACTGTGATGCGCCAAGCCATCACGGCCGAGCAGAGGCTTATTGCCACGTTGCGGTACCTGGCGACTGGGAGGAGCCTGCAGGACCTCAAGTTCTCGACAGGCATCTCTCCGCAGGCGCTTGGGGTCATCATACCGGACACGTGTGCTGCCATCATCAAAGTTATGCATGAGGAGTATATTAAGGTAAGTTTCCTGGCTCTAATAATGTGGCCAACTAACTTTATTTTTATTTTCCCAGATATGCTGTGTGTTTAACTAACGTTACCTTTTCTCCCTATGCATGTTGATATCAGCTTTACATGTTTTATTCTTGGCCTACCTGCATATTTGTCCCTTACCCAATATTAACCTGTCCAGCATGCTATCCTAGGGACAAACCCACCTTGCCATTTTTTAAAACAGGACTTTTTGGTTTTTGTGTCCCCCCCCCCCCCTTCAAACTTTTATTGTCCCCATCAGAGGGCTGTGGAGTCTCTTAATGAAGTGGCCCTATATATTTCATTTCCCAAATTCTCCATGCACATTTTTCTAATGCAATTTTAATAATGTGAACTGTCACAAGGATGCTTGTAGGATGTTTTTGTTACAAAGTACTAAATCTCTATTTTTGTTTGTCCCCACAGCTACCCTCCACACCACAGGAATGGCAGTCTGTGGCTTCCCAATTTGCCCAGCGGTGGGATTTTCCAAACTGCGGTGGAGCAATAGATGGGAAACACGTCCGCATTGTGCCCCCACCCCACTCGGGGTCCTACTATTATAATTACAAGGGTTATCATAGTATTGTGTTGATGGCGGTGGTGTCGGCACAGTATGAGTTTCTATATGTGGACGTGGGGAAGAACGGCCGGATGTCTGATGGGGGAGTGTTCGCACGGACTGATTTCTATGATCGTCTCCAAGCTGGTGGTCTGGCATTGCCACCAGATGAAGATAATGTGGAAGGACTTCCGTTTGTGTTCCTAGCGGACGAGGCTTTCGGGCTTGGTCCTCACCTCATGCGGCCTTTTCCCCAGAGGACCCTCACCTCAGAGAGGAGTGTGTTTAATTTTCGGTTGGGCAGGGCTCGGAGGGTAGTCGAGAATGCCTTTGGGATACTCACCAACCGGTTCCGCCTGTTCAGGACATCGATACATCTGGCGGAATATAAATTGGACACCGTTGTATTTGCCTGCTGCATTTTGCACAACTTTTTACGCAGGCACTCCCAGACGTACCTACCCGACATCGGTTCTGAGGCAAGACTACCCTCAGATCCCCTTCCCGGGCTGGACACTGGTCGCGCTGGCTTGGCCCCCCAATCAGCTCGTGAGGTACGCGACAAATATGTTGAGTACTTCATGGGTCGGGGGGCCATTGCTATGCCAGATCATATTTCTTTCTAATTCGGCCCCCAAAGAAAGGAATATTCTAAAAAATAATAAATAATTAGACCATTGGACTTTATACAGTTGTTTGTCATTAATGCTTTTTCTCTTTTTCTGTCTTCCTGGTTCTCTAACTAACTTCTTCAATTGTAATGCATAATTGATTTCTCCACTTTTAGTAACTAACCACATTTTGCACAGTATTCACTCATCTACAAACAGGGTATTGAGTCTAGAAATAAGAAGCAACTCCATTTGTAAATTTTGAGGTCAAGTATTTTAATTTTTGCTTGTTCATGACCCCAAAAATTATTTTATATTTTTTTCATTACTCCCTGCTTTTGTACTTAGGAGTCTACAAAATTTTTTTATATTTTTTTTTTTTTTTCAGGTAATTCAACCAAAAATATTATGCAGATTATACATTTATTAACAAGTTCACTTTTTTTTTTATCAAATATAGTTAGATTTATTGTTTACATATATATATATATATATATATAGATTATTTTTGGTGGGGTGTTTACCGCCTTAATTTTTTTTTTGGGCATATTTTTTATGCACAAAAAACAATAATTTTTTAACCATTTTTTTTGTTTTTGGTGTGTTTTTCTAAAAGTAAATTATTAGGTGATATTTTGGAGTCAAATCTCTACTTCACTAAATTCAGTGATTAGAGAGATTTATAATTCTATATATATATATTTTAAATTTTTTGGCGTTGTTTATTCTTTATGGTCTAAACTTTATAGTATCCCAAAATGTTCAACATGGTCAAAAAGTAACAAAATCCAATTCCAAAAATCTAAAAACTCACAACAGCAGTCAGTCATGGTGTGCTTTCACACTGGAACACGCCAAAATTGGAAGATACACACATTCAGTGCAAACTCGCCAAATGTCATTGGTTCAACAGACAAATGGCCACATGTGCTATCTGACATCATGGGTGATCAATGTCTGTGTTTTGTGGGAGCAAACCCTTCCTCTCAACTACTTGAGGATGGAGGAGGGGGTTGGACCCACAAAGCACAGACATAAGATATTCTGTGATGGCAGATAGCACATGTTGGCACACTGTGTGTGTATCTTCAAATTTTGGCGTATTCATTATTCAAACTGTAAAAATGTTTGTGGGGGCGGGGGATGGGCGGGGGGTGTTTCAGTCTTTGACACGGCCCATCATGTCAATAATGTTTTTAAAATTAGATTCGATGACCATCATTCTTTGCCGCATATTGTCCATTTCCGTGCTGCATTCCAAAAGGACATTTGTTACATTCTGTTCCATGAGAAACATCCTTTCACGCATATTGTGCATTTCAGTGCTGCACTCCATTACCTGCTGAATAATTATAGCAGCACTTGCACGTGAAAATATTGGCACACCATCCTCCTCCCCTAAAAAAAAAATTAAAAATGGCATTTACAACATTATTTTTTGATGAGGCCTATCTACATATGTTTTTTTGAATCAAGCTAGGGTGACACTGACCTGATGGGCTTCTCCTTTCCACCTCTTCGACATCTTCTATCACTCCTCCTTCTTCCACCACCTCCCCATCATCTTCTATCACTCCTCCTTCTTCCACCACTTCCCCATCATCTTGGACTCCTCCTTCATCCATCAATCCACCTTCTTTCAATTCGCCAAATTGTTCTTCCGCCACTTGCCCTTCATCTGCTATAACTTCTAAGTCCAAAATTACTTCTTCCTCCTCTCTTCCTTCCTCCTTTCTTCCTTCCTCCTCTCCTTCCACATCCTCCTCTCCTTCCACATCCTCCTCTCCTTCCACATCCTCTTCTCCTTCCACATCCTCTTCTCCTTCCACATCCTCTTCTCCTTCCACATCCTCCTCCTCCTCCACATGTTGAGATGGCAGATTTTGGCCTTGTCTGGCCCTCTCTGCCTCCTCCAAATGCTGGCGACTTCTTTCCCCTGAAATAAACCAAAAAAAATGTAGACTCATCAGCACACAGATATTGGAGAGCATAAATCGCACACATTGCTTAGAAGATGCTTTCATTTAGTTACTTTTATCTTTCACCAAACCTACATTTTGCAATTACTTCTATATGGCAAGCTCTGATCCTGCCCCTTTTTAGCAAAGTGACACACATGGATGTCCCCCCTAAACAGTATTTCTGGGAGACCCTACCAAAACCCTTTTTTGGTTTGGGGAGACACAGGTGCTCTGCATTGCAGATGTGAAAACATCTGCTTTATTACCACTGTTTTTTGAATGAATCCTGTTTGCCTTTCCCATTCTCATAATTTTATTTTCTAGAACTAGCTTTTACACAATGTTTACAAACAAAGTTTTTGGCCAGTGAGCCATGTCCAGGTGTGTTGTTCCTGGAATAACCGAGCCTTTCTGATAAACTATGTGATGTTACGTTGTTTACTAAGAACACTATTTGTAAATATGTAGTTATTTATGTCCTAAAAAATAAATGACAACATGTCTTTAAAATTACAAGCAGGCCAAGGAGGCAGATGGTGAAATATACATGGCAACACATTATTGCAGACAATCACCCCCCCCCCAACCCCAATATATATTTACTTACTTTTACGCAGAATTTTAAGTATTTTCTTCATCTGATGTGGCTCCCTCAATTTTAAGTCTGACCATCGTTTCCTCAGCTGTTCCTTGGACCTGGTGATCCCAAACATCCTCTGCATTCTCCTCGCCACCTTGTCCATAATATGTGCCTTTCGGCGGTTAGGGGTCTTGTATGGCCCTAATTCACCATCATAGTCCTTCTTTCGCATGATGTAAACTAACTCCACCATTTCCTGGAACCGCATATTAGTGGCTTTATATCTTCTTTTCCTTGATCGGGACGTCCCTGCCTCTGTCCCTTCACTTGTGGCATGAGAGCATCGTGCCCGCTCGTGTGACATCGCCATCTTTCCTTTCCCACAGAGATTATGGGCGTGGAAAAGATGAATTCTTACGCCATGGGCGGAGAAGAGGGCAGCGTTTAATACATACGCGGAGTGTAGAGAATGCAAACAACGTGTTTACGTCGGTTACGCGGAGAATCTTCGAGCGCATCCAGAACATACACAGTTAACGCCATATTTCCAAAAATCATTGATTAGGGGCCTCGCAAAGGTGACGAGGGCGGGGTTTAATAAATACGCGGAGTGTTTAAAAGGTTTACGCCGTGATTACGCATCTTACGCGGTAATTAGGCGAGCGTGAGAAACGAGGAGCGAGAGACAGGAAGGTAAGGAAATTAAAAATGTGATCAGCAGAGGCCTTGAAAATGTAGACACATGGGATGGGGGTTTGGGCTGTTGGTTGCACCCTTTTGAAGCTATTCTGTCTATGGGGTACCACAATGTTATTTTGGTTTACAACTGCTTTTGGACACCTCACAAAATAGAGATGTGAACAATGCTGTACCTCATTGACAAGTTTTTGAATGGTGTATTCAGATCAGGCAAAGTATTGTTCAAGTGTTGGTTGTACAGAGGTCATTAGGAAGTGTCTTTTATGTCATCCATTGTCAGGGGCATGAGATTTACACATGAAAGAGTGCCTAGATGAAAACTGTCATTTGTAAGCATTGTTTATTTTTCTATATTTAAAATATTTACTGCAATGTGAACAATGGTTCTGCATCTAGCAAATCAATGTTTGGTACAAGCAATGCGGCCGAGCTGCCAATCATTGTTTAAACAAGAGAGACTGTGTTTGTAATTAGATATAGGTAATAAATTTGAAGACACATATTAGATCAAGGTCAACGCTGATCCTTTGGAATATTTATTTTTCTGTGGTTTATGTTTTTGTAATCTAGACTCAAAAAGAAATATAATTTTGGAAAAATTACAATGGACCTCCTACAAAGCAAGGAATCTATAGAGGCCTTACTCCAAAAATATCAGGAGACGCCCATCCTGTGGAATTCCAAGCACTCTTTATATTGCAATAAAGAGGTACGAGCGGCAGCACTAGAAGAGCTAGCAAATTATATGCAAACTTGGGTGCCAGGATGCACTGCCAACATGGTGAAGGATAAACTTGCCAACCTCAGAAGCACATACAGGAGAGCATACAAAGCTAATAAAAGCCTAAAATCGGGAGCAGCAGCAAGACAAGCAAAGGAACCCAAACTGTGGTATTATAAACAGATGGCTTTTTTGCGGGACGAAATGGAAGGCAGGAAAACGATGTCCAGTCTTTCTTCCAACCTTTCCTCCATGCTACCTTCCAGCGGACCTTCCCCAGATGACCACAGCCCTGCAGAGTCGGAGGAAGAGGGCCTGGCTGACAGAGATGCAGATCTGCCACCCTTCGATGAGGAGGTATAGTAGTTTCCTCTATATTTCTGGCGTAAATAATTCTTGGTGGATTAATGATTAGATATTGTAAAAATAAAACCAAGCTGGGAAAAAGCAAAAAAAAAGGTGTTCAGACAAATAGGTGTCAGAGATGACAACTGCAGGGGTCAGAAGTAGAGTGTATTCAAGTAATAATGAACAGAAAATACTAAACGAAAAACATGAAAATGAGTGTGGTTTGATTTAGCGAAATTGTAAAACAATTCCTTTTTTTTCCACACAGGAAGAAGAGATCAGCCAGGAGGTGGCAGATCCTCAGGTGTCTGTCAGCCAGGAGGAGGCCGGGGTCAGTGGCAGCCAGGAGGAGGCCGGGGTCAGTGGCAGCCAGGAGGAGGCCGGGGTCAGTGGCAGCCAGGAGGAGGCTGGGCCCAGTGGCCTGCAGCAGGTCCACCCGGCCAGGAGAACCACCACCAGCCAGTCTTCTCCCCCCCAGGTGAGGCCATCAGGCCGAAGGAGGCAGTTGAGGCCTGTGGAGGAGGCAAGCCTCCGCATGATCCAGGAGGCAAGCGCCATCATGAGGGCCCCCCTCAACCCCACAGAGGCCTTCAGTGCCTCATTGGCCCATGATTTAAATGAAGGGGAGGAGGACCAGAGAAGACTGGCAAAGGCCCTGATGAACCAGGTCCTTTGGTGAATGCAGAGGGGCCTGCTGACCCCAGACACTGGGCTATGTGACCCGGCCCGGCTTGCGGAACACCATCCTCCTGCTGCCACATCAACCCCACCTGCAAGACCCCGTGTTCGATCCGCTGGAAGGCTGCCTGGAGGGAAGGCTGGAAAGAGGAGGAAACGTTGATTTTCTGCCTTCCATTTCCTTCCACATAAAGGACATCTTGTTTGTACTACCACAGTTTGGGTTCCTTTGTTTGTGTGCTGCTGCTTCATATTTTTGTGTTTGGCTCCTGAGGCTTGGAAGTTTATCCTTCACCATGTTGGAAATGCAAGTTTGCATATAGTTTGCTATCTATTCTAGTGCTGCCGTTCTTTTTATTTTTTGTGATGACATTTGCCTGAATAAAAGGCTTTTTGCTTTCATTTGAAAACATGTCTATTGTTTGTTATACTGTGGGGATTATTAGGCAGCAAACCTTTAATAAATATACAATGGGTAATTTACAAAGGACACACTCCTTGGGGGGGGGGGGGGACATTTGGTGTGCCAACATGGTTTAATATTCTCTAATGAAACACCAAAAAAAAAAAAAAAAAAAAAAATGAAAAAAACATGTAAAAAAAAATTAGTTTAAATGGTGACATAACTAGAAACAACAAAAAAAAATAAAAAAAATGCACATTCCTTTACAAAAATGACTACTCTAAATTATGGAGGACCACCAACCAAAACACACGTCTGGCATAGAAAACATTATTAAAGGATTACATCACAAGCAAGAAATGTGACATTTCAGTATGGGACAACTCTATTGAAATTGCATCAGCAAGAGAACGGGGTTATTCTAGCAAGAGAAGAATTAATAAAACGAGGCTTGAAAATGTGGTTTAGTGCGCCTTTTTAAGACATTGTTCTCTTGCTAGAATAAAAGGTTTCTAATGACGAATGTGCCATATCCCAAAGAAACGCGAGTTTTACCTGAACGAGCGCTCCTGTCTCCTCATTTGGACTGAGCATGCGCGGGGTTTTTGTACGCTGCTTTTGTGTACAGACGACCGAACATGTCTGACGGACACGATTCCAGCAGACTGTTTTAAAGCAAGACCAGGAAACAGTTGTTCGTTGGAAAACGGTCTGGCCGACGATTGTTTGCTGGAATTCAGTACGTTACTGCCTACACACGAACGAACATGTCCGCTGAAACTGGTCCGCGGACCAGTTTCAGCAGACATGTTTGGTCGTGAGTATGGGGCCTCAGAGTGTAAGAGACCTTCGCAACCACTGCAGTGTTATCCAATAAATTATCATTTAGCTGCCAAGTCCAGAACCTATGAGTATTAAAATATGCTCGTGTAAACATCATATACCTTAGAATAATAGCTGAAATTCCTGTCTGACGGGTGAAGTGTCCTCCAACTATCAACCAACAGGTGAGATTAGAGGGTCTTCCGGGAATACTTAAGGAAGACGTAAGAGTGAGTGGGCCGTCTGTAGGATGTATCTAGCAATAGGTCTGGGCTGACATTAAAGTCCCCCCCCCCAAGGATTAGAGAGCCTTCCCTGAATTTCACAAGCTGCTCCAAGGTAGCATCTAAGAGAGAGAGTTGATTAGCATTAGGGGTGTATACATTAGTGAGTATGAACATCTTCTCAGCAATTTTCCCTTTCAAAAAACATAACAACCCTGGGGGTCTACCACATATCCCAGAGGTTGAAAAGGACAGGTTTTATGAATGCCAATAGCTGTGCCTCTAAATTTGGAAACCTGGGGAGGTTCTTAGAAACCACTGGTCAAATAGGTGAGTGGGCAGCTTAGGGACCGACTTAGGGGTGAAATGAGTTTCCTGCAAAAAGAGCACCTGACCCCCCAGCCTTTTAAGTTCCACCCATAGCTTGCTACATTTATGTGGAGAGCAGAGACCTCTGACATTATAGGAGATTACCTTGAAAGATGCCATGGTGAACCACAGGGGTGAACAGACTGCCAACAGCTTAGATGATCATGATGTGAGCAATGAAGGAAGAAGCGTGCCCTAAATACCAAAAAACAAATAAAACAGATAAAAAGGATAACAATAAACAAAAAAAAAACAAGCTGACATGCTCCTGCGAGTAGTGCAAGAGTTCACAATGAAAATAATCAAATCTGTTTAACAGTACAAATAAGTACAGACTAGGCTCAGGGCGCAACCCGAAACTGGAGAAGCCCGGAGCCTCAACCTGTTTTCCCATTCAGGGTCTCCACCACTGAGGGGTGGGCCTATTGGGGGAACATGAACCACCATGAAAGAGACACAGGGCTACCCGTTCTCCAACCATCGCATCTAACCAGGTGCAAATAAAGCAAGGTGAAGGCTAATGTCTTTTATCTAGGGGTACCAGTCTTGAGCAGTGTGAACAAACTTAGAACCTTCAAAACAACAAGAGCACCAACAGGGAGAAAAGTCAGATGAGGTCCAGTGGTTCTGGGTTTATCTGTCCTGTAGGAAAGAAAGCATCTCCAACAGTCCCAGAAAGATTAGTAGTTCACATACAGTAGCAAAGTGGTGACACCTGGAGTGAAAAGAAAGAATGATGTGTAGAAGCTTCATTAGGCCCTGGGAGTAGAAGAGCTGGGTGATGACACAGACTGGGGATGCTTGCAACCTCTGGAGCGACCGTTGTTTCTCTCTGGGAGCCGAGGCTGAGGATGTGGAAGCATAGGCAGATTTGAGAGCCCTCCCCCATCTGGAAAGTTGACCTGTTTAAGCCCCAGAGAAGATAGGAAATGCGGGAGGTCATCCTTCTTGCACAGCGTGATTTGCCTGTCAGCTTTGTTACTGGTAGGCTAAACGGGAATCCCCATTGGTAGGTCAAGCCTTCTTCCAGAACCGCAGCGAACAAGGGGCAGAGTGCTCTATGCTGCATGAGGGTACATCTGGAGAGGTCTTGATAGAAAAAGTGGCGAGCCCCATCAAAAAAAAAAAAAAAAAGGTTTCTTGCACATTTTTTGCATTATGCAATCCTTAAGGGTGTATTTGTGAAGCTTACAAATAATGTCCCTAGGATTGCCCGAGCCGGAGTGCCATGTGCGCTTGGTCCATTGTGATGGGAGCGATATCTGGAAGCTCCAAGATCTCCCTAATAGAGATGGCGGTCGTTTCGCGGCGAACTTTGGTCGTTCGTAGTCCGCCAAACCGTCGGAAATCTGGCGATGTTCGCGGCAGTCCACAATGTTACATGGGTAAGAAATTTGACCTATGACACATCCATCAGGTGGTGCAGGACAGCCAATTGAGACATTTCAGCACATGGACATACCCCCTGTCTTATAAATAGACCTGATCTGGAGGCCATATTACATTCTGCTTTTTGTCATGCTAGGGACAGGGTGCTGTTTGGAGCAGGGACAGGCTGTATTCATTCAAATAGCTATCTAAAAGGTCCACAAAAGTCCTTTCAAGCACTGGTATAGGTGT
Source organism: Rana temporaria (assembly GCF_905171775.1). Lineage (NCBI taxonomy): Eukaryota > Metazoa > Chordata > Amphibia > Anura > Ranidae > Rana > Rana temporaria. The sequence goes on from NC_053489.1 coordinate 558,186,750, forward strand.
GCTACTTGCTGTGTACTGCAGTATATAGGTGTCTAATACATTCATATACTTCTTGTCAGTGTAGGGACAGGTTGGCGTTTCCAGCAGGGACAGAGTTTAGTGACACAAATCGCTACCTAACAGGTCCTTAAAAGTCCTTTCAAGCACTGGTATAGGTGCGCTACTTGCTCTGCAGTACATGATAGTGTGTAATACATTCATATACTTTTTGTCAGTGTAGGGAGAGGGTGCTGTTTGGAGCAGGGACAGAGTTTAGCGACACAAATCGCTACCTAACAGGTCCACAAAAGTCCTTTCAAGCACTGGTATAGGTGTGCTACTTGCTGTGCACTGCAGTATATAGGTGTAATATACACTTATAATATACTTTCGAATATAGAAAGCATATTATAGTGGATTTGCATTGTGCAGCATTGTTACTCGCTGGGTTCTTTGGTTACTGCTGGATTTTTGCCTCTTTCGCTATGTTTCCTCTGCTACACACAATAAAAAATTTCCTGAAAAAAAAGTTTCATAGCTGGTGAAATAAACCAATGGCCCCCCAAAATGACAGATTTTGTTATATACCGTATTTATTGGGGTATAGCGCGCTCCCGCGTATAGCGCGCACCCCTAAAGTTGCCCAGAAATTCCTGTGAAAAAAATATTTTTGATTTTCAGGGCAAAATAGTGCGCAGTATACGCCGATAAATACGGTACCTTCTTCCACATATACTGTGCTTCTCTAGAGACTTTTGTCACACGGTCATTTAAAAAATGACAGGCAGAGGAAGAGGCAGGCCCTTCCGCAGGGGTGGTAAAGGTAGGGCAGGAGCACCAGGTCGGAGCCAAAGTGGAAAGTGGCACAAAGTTTGTTCAATTACGTCAAAGGACGCACCAGACTTGGTTGAGTGGCTCGCCACCAACACCACCATCTTTCTGGAGCGTGTATTGCGTTGTGTCATTGATCAAGCCGTTGAGGAGCAGGAAGATGAGGAAGTCGCAATGCTGGATGAATTTCTGTTTGAAAGTCTATTTTTAGTTGTTTTTATCTGGTTAATATTTTGGATGTTAACCCCAGGAACAGGGGTGTCGGGAGGGGGTACCTAGGGGGGGCTGGAGCCTCGAATGTGAGCCCGAAAAGCCCAGAGTCTCATAATTTAAGGTCTCCATTGTTAGCCCCGAGTGAGCGACCAGTGCTGGGACTAGGGATGAGCTGAACACCCCCTGGTTCGGTTCGCACCAGAACATGCGAACAGGCAAAAAATGTATCCGAACATGCGAACACCATTAAAGTCTATGGGACACGAACATGAAAAATCAAAAGTGCTAATTTTAAAGGTTAATATGCAAGTTATTGTCATAAAAAGTGTTTGGGGGAGGAGAACTGTCCCTGCACAAAATGTCATTTGTAAAGGAAAAAAAATAATTTTAAACTATTTCCCAATCAATTAGCAGGCCCTTTGGGTCTGGTATGAATATTAAGTGGAACCCTAAACCAAAATAAAAAGTGTGGGGGTCCCCCCCCAAATTCCATATTAGGCACTTCAGGTCTGTTATGAATATTAAGGGGAACCCTGCACTGAAAAAAAAAAAAAGGCATGGGGTTCCCCTAAAAAATCCATACCAGACCCTTATCCAAGCACGCAACCTAGCAGGCTGCAGAAAAAGAGGGGGGACAAGAGAGCGCCCCCCCTCCTGAACCGTGCCAGGCTACATGCTCTCAACATGGGGAGGAAAAAGTGTGAACATTTTAAAAATCACAGTAGACGGTTTGGGACAAGTCCTTTATTAACCACTTGAGATCCGCGCTATAGACGAAATACGTCCGCAGCGCGGCTCTCAAGTGCCAAGTGGCCGTTTAAAAACGGCCTTTTATGTGCATTACCCGCGCGCGCCACTGGGTGGCGCGCGGCGGGTAAAAACTGTCCCGACGCATCGCCGAAGACCCGATGCGTGTACCTGGCGGCCGCGATGTCCGCCGGGTACACGTGATCGTCGGTGACACGGCAGGTGACAGCAGGGACGTGGAGCTCTGTGTGTAAACACAGAGCTTCACGTGCTGTCAGAGGAGAGGAGACCGATCTGTGTCTCTTGTACATAGAGACACAGCATCGGTCCCCTCCCCCAGTCACCCCCCTCCCCCCACACAGTTATAACACACCCAGGCTACACAGTTAACCCCTTCCTCACCCCCTAGTGTTAACCCCTTCACTGCCAGTCACATTTATACAGTAATTCGTGCATTTTTATAGCACTGATCGCTGTATAAATGTGAATGGCGCCAAATTTGTGTCAAAAGTGTCCGATACGTCCGCCGCAATATCCCAGTCCCAATAAAAATCGCAGATCGCCGCCATTACTAGTAAAAAAAAAAAATAATAAAAAAAATCATAATTCTGTTCCCCATTTTGTAGGCGCTATAACTTTTGCGCAAACCAGTCGCTTATTGCAATTTTTTTTTTTTTTTTTACAAAAATACGTCGAAAAATACGTATCGGCCTTAACTGAGAAAAAAAATAGTTTTTTAAAAAAAAATTGGGATATTTATTATAGCAACAAGTAAAAAAAAAAATATTTTTTTTAAATTGTTGCTCTTTTTTTGTTTATAGCGCAAAAAATAAAAACCGCAGAGGCGATCAAATACCACCAAAAGAAAGCTCTATTTGTGGGGAAAAAAGGACGCCAATTTTGTTTGGGAGCCACGTCGCACGACCGCGCAATTGTCAGTTAAAGCGACGCAGTGCCGGACGCTGAGATTTCGCCTGGGAACGAAGGGGGTTTATGTGCCCAGTAAGCAAGTGGTTAAAATAAATAAAAATAAATTCCAGCGATGTATTTGTTATTTTTAACAAAAAATAAATAAAAAGCTAGGCCCGGATTCAGAAAAGAGTTACGTCGGCGTATCTCCAGATACGCCGTCGTAACTCCGAATGCGGGCCGTCGCATCTCGGCGTCTGATTCATAGAATTAGATACGCCTCAAAGTTGCCTAGATACGAGCGGCATAAGTCTCCTACGCCGTCGTATCTTAGGGTGCAATATTTACACTGACCGCTAGGGGTGCTTCCCAAGACTTCCGCGTCGAATATGCAACTTAGGTAGATACGCCGATTCAGAAACGTACGTCCACCCGGCGCATTTTTTACGTCGTTTATGTAAGGCTTTTTCCCGCGTTTTTCCTGCTATATGAGGCATAACCAATGTTAAGTATGGACGTCGGGCCAGCATCGAATTTTGCGTCGTTTGCGTAAGTCGTTCGCGAATAGGGCTTTGCGTAAGTTACGTTCACGTCGAAACCAATAAGGCTTTGCGGCGTAATTTGGAGCATGTGCACTGGGATACGTCCACGGACGGCGCATGCACCGTTCGTTAAAAACATACGGGGTCACACTGAATTAACGTAAAACATGCCCACATCTTCCAATTTTGAATTAGGCGGGCTTACGCCGGCCCTCATACGCTACGCCGCCGTAACTTAGGGCGCAGGTTCTTTCTGAATACAGAACCTGCCTCACTAGGTTACGGCGGTGTAGCGTATCTGAGATACGCTACGCCCGCACAAAGAAACGCCGGGCTATCTGAATCCGGGCCCTATTCTTTAGTATCACTTTAACCCTTCAGAAACATGACTTTTTATGTTTACATGAGCACACAATTGCTATATGACCTCTACTGTCCTTGGAGTTCATCTTTTGTATCATAATGTAGTGTTGTCAATCACAAAACAGCATTACCTACTGTGGCTGGTTGTTAATGGATGCTGTCAATGATTATGCTAAATAAAAAATAAATAAAAAAAAGGTAAAAAAAAAGGTGACCTGGAACTGTTACCTTCAGAATTTTAACTTAATTCGAAAACTGACCAATGCAAATCCAGACAATGGTACAAGCTATTTAGGACATGTTGTTCAGAGGCTGACATGAGTACCTTGAACCTATGGGGTCATTCAATAGAATTCCATAGACCACCAGAATAAGAAAGACCTTAATAAAACTACTGACAGAGGAAATAGAGCTACAGAAGAGATGGTGTGTGAGTATGTATGCAAGTGTGGTTAAAATAGATCTTTTTATTAGCTTACTGTTACAATTTGTGCTGAATACAAAAGATAAAGCAATTTGAAACCCTGCTTTGCTAAGTGCTGCATACAGCAGTATTACAAAGCTCTGTGACCAAAGCAAAAAACTACAACAAAGCAAACAATATTATACATTAATTATTGATGTTGCAAAATCAAGATGTGAAACTTTGTTTGGAATTCTCTTTAACACCGAAGATCAACGTGTAAATCAGCACATTAAAGAGAGCATTTTCATGCATGCATTTTTTTCATTTTAGTCCTTTGCTTAATATGGTTTCATTTCATTGGAATGTGGTTGGTGCTAAAACAATTACACATAAACTGCATGTAAGGTGATTTAGAAAATCTTCCACATACATATTTGAGTAGACAAGCACACCTACCTATGTACAGTTAATTATTCAGATTAACCACTTCCTTACTGGGCACTTAAACCCCCTTCCTGCCCAGAGGACTTTTTGCGATTCGGCACTGCGTCTCTTTAACTGACAATTGCGCGGTCGTGCGACGTGGCTCCCAAACAAAATTTACGTCCTTTTTTTCCCACAAATAGAGCTTTCTTTTGGTGGTATTTGATCACCTCTGCGGTTTTTATTTTTTGCGCTATAAACGAAAATAGAGCGACAATTTTGAAAAAAAAATTTTTTTTGACTTGTTGCTATAATAAATAGCTCAATTTTTTTTTTATCCTCAGTCTAGGCCGATACGTATTCTACATATTTTTAGTAAAAAAAAAAAAAAAAAAATCGCAATAAGCGACTGGTTTGCGCAAAAGTTATAGCGCCTACAAAATAAGGGACAGAATTATTTTTTTTTATTCGTTTTTTTTTACTAGTAATGGCGGCGATCTGTGATTTTTATTGCGACTGCGACACTATGGCGGACACATCGGACACTTTTGACACATTTTTGGCACCATTCACATTTATACTGCAATCAGTGCTATAAATATGCACTAATTACTGTATAAATGTGACTGGCAGGGAAGGGGTTAACACTAGGGGGTGAGGAAGGGGTTAAATGTGTACCCTAATATTAGTGTTCTAACTCTGGTGGAAGGGGGTTAACGGGGGCGGGTGACCGATCTGTGTCTTTATGTACAAGAGACACAGATCCGTCTCCTCTCTCCCTGACAGCACCGCTGTCTGCGAGAGCCGGCAATGAGAAATGATCTCATATGTAAACATATGAGATCATCTCTCATTGGCCGCACAGATCGCCTAGGAAACGGCCACTCCGATTGGCCGTTCACGGCGATCTGTGATTGGCTGTGTCCAAGGGACACGGGCAGCACAGCAGTTCCCCGCTGCGCGCTCTGGAGCGCGCGCGGGGAACGCGCAAAGGGGCGGACGTCAATTAACGTCCACTTGGATTTTGGGATCCGCGCTGTAGCCATCAATTGACTATAGCGCGGGTCCCAAGCGGTTAAAGTGCATATAACGAAGTTTTAGTATGAAGTTTAATTTTATCTTTTGCTCTCTGTATCTTTCTGAGCAGATTTTTTGTCACGTTCGATGCTGAAGATGCAACAGGAAATGCAAAGACATTTCTACACCTAATGCCGAGTACACACAGTCGTTTTTTGTGATGAAATAAAACGAAGTTTTTCATCATGAAAAAAACCAACGTTTTTCTAACTTCATCATAAAAAATTACGTTGTCCACACACCATCGTTTTCTGAAAATGCTCTAGCAAAGCGCGGTTACGTACAACACGTATGACTGCACTCTGTTCCATTCAAGCTCCCGTCTCATAACTTGCTTCTGAGCATGCGCGGGTTTAAAACGTTGTTTAAAACGTCGTTTTAGCCCACACACAATCATTTTTTATGACACAAAAAACGACATTTTGAAAAACGACATAAAAAATTGAAGCATGTTCGAATTTTTTTTGGTCTTTTCTTAGAAGACAAAAAACTATGTGAAGCCCACACACGATCATTTTATTTCATTACAAAAAACGACCGTGTGTATGCGGCATAACTCTCATCTTAAAGTGTTGTCACGGGAACACGTGTCCCTGTTGGAGGATTCTTTCCTCACCACTAGTGTTGCTCACGAATATTCGCAATGCGAATATTCGTTACGAATATGGCATATTCGAATATTCGCGAATAACTCAAATTTCGCGGCCAATATTCGCTATTCCGAATATTCGTATTTTTTCAATTTTATTTTTAAAACAGATCACATCCTAGTGATCTCCATCGACGTCTAAAAGCATTGCTGGTATGATTAGAGACCCTGGGCCGAGTAGCTAAGCTGAGGCGATCCTTTTATGTTGCCGAATATTCGCAATCGCGAATATTCGATTTCCGAATATTCGCGAATACTTTCTCCGCCCTTCTTTTGCATCAGAGCAAATCAGAGTTCTCCTACCACAGTTGTCATAGGAGAGAGTGGAGTGTTTCTGTGCGTTTTTCCAGTATATCACATCTTCAAAGAATTTTCCATCTTTTGTCCCGTGTCATCATTAGCATTTCACCTCTTTAATGAGAATAATAACTGTTTAACATAAAGACATTTAAGAGATGTCAACGTAAACGGTTTACTTGTATTTTCCAAATCTATGGTTATTCAATATTTATTAAACTAATCAATATACAAATTGGTCAAAGTAAACCCTCAAATCTATATAATAATGTATTTATTTTATTAATACCTTGTTAGTTGCAGGGTCCATTACGTAAAACCACACTTTTTCCAAAGGGCAGGTGAAATTGAATGTTTCAAAATTTCGCAAACAATTTCGCATTCGCATTAGCGAAATTTCGCAATCAGTTTCGCATTCGCATTAGCGAAATTTTTTTTTGATAAAATATCACGAATATTCGATTTTAGCGAATATTTCACGAATATTCGGCTATATATTCGTGATATATCGCGAAATCGAATATGGCGTATTCCGCTCAACACTACTCACCACTTGCTCTGGTGACAATTCAGAATGTTGGTATTTCCACTCATCTTCTGTCTTTGTGGCAATGATCACCATATGGAGGGTTTAAAGCAGTTGTAAAGTCTTTTTTGTTTATAACTAAAATGAATAAGATGTTATACTTACCTGCTCTGTGCAAGGGTATTGAACAGAGCAGTCCCAAACCTCCTCTTCTGGGGTCCCCCGCTGGTACTCTCCACTCTACTGCTTCCAATGGGGGCACATGTGCAGACGCGCTCCCGAGCCAGGCTGTGTGCATCCATAGACCCACAGTGTGACTTGCTTCCACCCCCACTCTCTCTTCACTGGATTTGACTGACAGTGGCAAGAGACAATGGCCCAGATTCACAGAGAGCAAGGCGCACATTACGCAGCCGTAGAGCAAGCACTGTACGCTACGCCAACGCAGCGCAGAGAGGCAAGCATTGAATTCAGCAAGCCAGTGCTCCCAACGCTGAGCCAGCCTGGCGTGGGTTTCGAAGTCGCACGCCGGCGTAGGTTGAAGTGGGCGTGAACCCATGCAAATGAGGCGTGACCCCATGCAAATGATGGGACGAGCGCCAGACAGATACGTATCACGAACTGCGCATGCGCCGTGACGTGGACGCAAGCACAGCACCCCCATGCGCCTGCTCACAACCACGCCGGCACAACTGCCTAAGCTACACCGGATCACTGCATACACCGTGAACATAACGTACACCCAGCCAGACACATGTCCAACGCACACTACGCCGGCCTGTGTTCCCTGGTGCAAACCTGTGCATGACTGTTGCTGGGTTGCACCTCCTTTATGGGGAATAACATTACGCCGGACGTACAACTTACGCGCATCTCGCGTAGCATGCGCCGGACACACGCACGTTCGTGAATCGCCGTATTTCCCTCATTTGCATGTTTGAATGGCTAATCAATGGGAGAAGCCCCAATGCGTCCAGCCTAAATGTGCGCCCACCCTACGCCGGCGTGTGCAAGCTACGTCGGCGGGGTGTAGCCTGTTTTTAGGCGCATATTAGTTTGTGGGTCTGGCGCACACATTTGCGGCGCACATTTGCACTTACGTCGGCGTAATGTGTTATACGTCGGCGTAAGTGCTTTGTGAATCTGGGCCAATCACTTCCACTGCTCTCAGCCAAGCTTGTGAGAGTGGGGAGAGAGGACAAAAGACTTGCAGACAGGCACAGCACTGTAGAACCTTAAAACCTTATTTTTTTAATAACAAATATGTTATACTTACCCCCTCTGTGCAGTTGGTTTTGCACAGAGCAGTCAAGATCCTCCTCTTGCCAGTCCCTCTTCTGTGCTCATGGCTCCTCCCTCTTGTTGAGTGCCCCCACAGCAAGCAGCTTGCTATGGGGGAACTTGAGCCCAGCTGCAGCTCCCTGTGTCCATTCAGACACAGAGCTGCTGTTCGACCCTGCCCCCTCTCCCCCTGATTGGCTAACTGACTTTGACAGCATTGAGAGCTAATGGCGCTGCTGCTGTGTCTAAGCCAATCAGTAGGGAGAGTCCCAGGTGGCTAAGGGACTCATGGACGTTGCTAGACAGAGAGGGGGCTCAGGTAAGTATTAGGGGGTGCTGGGGTGGCTCTTGCATGCAGAAGGTTTTTTATCTTAATGCATAGAATGCGGGCGAGCGGCGCACTGTCGTCACCCAAGAAGCTCCTGACGTTCCCCCAGTGGACGAGAGCCTGAGAGTTTTGTGTACCGGCCGGCACATTAGATTCAAGGCAAATCTTAAACTGCATAATTGTAAGTGCAATTTTAACTTTTTAAATACATTTTTTACACATTTAACGCACAATGTGGAGCTGTCACTGTTTCTTACATGGTGGACAATGTTACTGCTGAAATTTTCTTGAGAAACAAGATCCAACAGGACCGTATATCCGAAACTGTGAGATTGGGACATATTATATGCTGTTTCTGATCCCCTGTAATAAGGGATCATGGGAATTCGGTAAGCGGCCAATTTATAAGTTTGGTGGAGGAGATATTACGTTTTCCTTTGGACACATTTACAACCAATCTGCAATGTGGCACAGATGCACGGGTGTTTGACACACTATCTGCTGTTTAACAGACTTTTTGCTGTTAATATTTTGGACTATTAACTCATTTATAACCAAAGTTCATATTCAGGCAATGTCTTTTTGATCTAGTGTCTGTTATATTACTAATATTTTTAATCTTTTTTGTTTTCACTTGTAAATTACTATCACCATCACTGGTGTGGGATTTTGAGGTGGCTGCATGCTGCACCTTAGTGGCCATTAGAGGTCGCTCCTAACATAGCAGCCGCCTTTTCACTTCTATCACTGTAGATCATCCACTTGCACACGCCTGTGTCTAGCAAGTAGGGTGTTTGAGGTAGCGCGATTTATATTTTTCTTATGTTTATCTCTTGTAGTTATTGTTTGCATGATAATCGCAGCACCTGGAGGGATTAGACTGTGACTATGTTACAGTTTATTTTCCCTTTTTTCATCTTTTTGGTATATTTTTTTAGCGCAGTTTCTTTCCATTTTCCATAGAATGCATTAAGATATAAAACCTTCTGCCTTTACAACTCCTTTTAAGTGGTTGTAAAGTCAGAAGGTTTTTGATCTTAATGCATTCGTCCTAGCACCCCTTAATACTTACCTGAGCCCCATCTCTCTCCAGCGATGTCCACAAATGACTTCACCATCCGGGACTCTCCTCCTGATTGGCTGCTGCTGCTGTCAATCAAAGTCAGTCAGAAAATCAGGAGAGAAAGGGGGCAGGGCTGAATAGACGCACAGAGCTGTGACGCAGCTTGTGTGCCCCTATAGCAAGCTGCTTGCTGTGGGGGCACTCAACAGAAGGGAGGGGCCAGGAGAGCCCAAGTGGGACCAGAAAAGAGGAGGATCTGAGCTGCCCTGTGCAAAGCCACTACACAGAGCAGGTAAGTAAAACATGTTTGTTATTTTTAGAGGGAAAATAATTAGACTTTATAATCAATTCTAAAACCACTTTTACCAATTAAAATTTGACAAAGGGTCTAGCCTTCCCTACTCTGTCCAAAATGTAAAAAAAAATGTTCTCTGTCTCTTTTCCTAATTAACCACTTCAATAATGGGCACTTTCACCCCCTTTCTCCCCAGGTCAATTTTCAGCACTTTCACAATTTGAATGACAATTGCGCAGTCATGCAACATTGTACCCAAATTACATTTTTATCACCTTCTCCACAGCCCTGCACTCTATTGGGTGCTGGAGGGGCAGAGCACAGAGCATGTGACAGACAGACTTACTGAGGGCTGAGATCAAAGCTGTCTTTGCTCATTCAGGGCCAGATTCACAGTCGAAATACGCCGGCGTATCTACTGATACTCCGGCGTATTTTCAAATTTGCCGCATTGTATCTTTAGTTTGAATTCTCAAACCAAGATACGACGGCTTCTGGCTTCGATCCGACATGCGTACGGCTTCGTACGCCTTTGGATCGTAGGTGTAACACTTCGGCGCCCGCTGGGTGGAGTTTGAGTCGTTTTCCGCGTCGGGTATGCTAATTAGCTGTTTACGGCGATCCACTAAGCTACACGCGCTCGTCGCATTCTCTTACGTCGTCGCTAGTCAGCTTGTCCCGTCGTAAAGTTACGGCTGCTATTTCATGGCTTATATTTAGACCAGCCATGTTAAAGTATGGCCGAATTTTTTTTTTTTTCGTAAGTCGTCCGGGAATAGGAAAGGACGTAACGCACGTCGCCGTTCAAAAAATGACGTCGGTGCGACGTCATTTCGCCCAAAGCACGGTGGGAAATTACAAAACGGAGCATGCGCAGTACGTTTGGTGCGGGAACGCGCCTAATTTAAATGATACACGCCCCATTTGAATTAGGCAGGCTTGCGCCGGACGGATTTACGCTACGCCGCCGCAAGTTTACAGGCAAGTGCTTTGTTACGCCGCCGGAATTCTATGTGAATCTGGCCCTTTATTTTTAGTATCAGGGGACAGATGCAGCATTGAATCAATGCTAAATACACATAGGTGAGTATAAATGTTTGTGCTTTTTTTAATCCCAAGCTTCTCTTTTAATGTTATATGCTGGTAGCAATAAAGTTGATCGCAAATTTTTTTAAAAAAAAATAAATAAAGCAATAAAATAAATATTAAAAGAATAAAAAAAAAACGATCCCTCTATGCTCACATGCAGCAAAAGGGTTAAATTGCATTAAGATTTCTCTATAGTGGGAGAAATAAGGCTCAGTGACTATGACAGAAAACTTTGGCTAACCCGTAAATACCATTTGATAAACTAGCAGGCTACTATTATTATTATTATTATTATTATTATTATTATTATTAATAAAATAAAAATATCATATTCTAAAGGAGTGCTTTCAATTATAAATGAGAATATGTACACTTTGGCTTACAGAAAACTGCTGGTATAATGTATTTCCTAATAATACAAAATAACACATGAGGTTACAGTGATTTATATGTCATTTGGAATTTCTGGTTAAATTTACATTTTTTCTGTAGCAATCTAAAGCATTCAAAACAGCTACACAATAAATTGAAATGGGTTAGTCTTCTACACAATGGGTAAAAATAATGTTCCTTTTTTTGGTCAATCATAGTGCCAGCTTGTAATTCTCAGTGGGGAATATGCTGCCCTACTTTTCAGATTTAAGTTAAATTCACAGGAAATCTTTCTCTATATAAAGAGCACTGGCAGTGAATATGGAACAGGATCTGAGTGCCATACCACCTGGAGTTAAAATAAAGAGTCCTAATCAGAGATTCTGATTTAGATTAATTAGTTTGGCACTGCTAGAAGACTGTACTCCTGTTTTGGCCTACTTTTACATTAAAATGTTGTCTACCTAGTGGAAAACCACACACAGTCCACACAGTGGGATTGGTTGCTTTTTTCAATTATGTTCTTAGAAGAATAGAGTCACAGTCACTGTACGGTGACATGTTCATCCCTGGCAAAAAAAACATTGATTTACTATATATCTTTCTAAGCCTACCTGCAAGGGTTTTATTTACCAAAACCAAAACAACACTGTTTACAGTTTTTTCAGATGCTCGTTGTTGATGGCAGATATATATATATATATATATATATATATATATATATATATATATACTTATAAACTCATACCCAAAAAGAAAGACTGAGTGCTGTAATTAATAAAGTCAAAAGGTGCTTCAACAAAGTATTAGTTTGAGGCCTCGTACACACGACCGAGGAACTCGTCGGAAAAGACACATCGTTTTCCTCGACAAATTCCTTGTTAGGCTTGTCGAGGAACTCGACAAGCTTGCTTTGCATACACACCATCAAGACAAAATCTCCTCGTTCCCAAACACGGTGACGTACAACACGTACAACACATACAATGGCAGGGGAAGTTCGATTCCACTGGCACAACCCTTGGGGCTGCTTTTGCTAATCTCATGTTACTGCGCGTTAAGTAAAAGTTTGGTGAGAGACGATTCGCGCTTTTCAGACTGTTACAGCGTGACAAATGTGTTATCTCTATTACAAACGCTACTTTTACCGAAGGTGCGATTTCCGTCACATACTTTATTCTGAGCATGCGCGGGTTTCTTAGCATACACATGCTCGCGTTTCTCGTCGAAAGGCAGCCGACGAAGAACACGACGAGGAAATTGAGACTCCCATTGAGGAAAAGGAGAACTTGTTCTCTTTTTTCCTCGTCGAGTTCCTCGACAGTTTCCTCGATGTAAAACGTACACACGACCGGTTTCCTCAGCAAAAAAGCTCTCCCACCAAGTTTCTTGATGGATTCTATCGAGGAAAACGGTTGTGTGTACGAGGCCTAAGGGTGTGCACCCTTATGCAACCATATTATTTTTTGTTTACTTCCCTCCACCTAAAAGATTTCAGTCTGTATTAGGCCGGGTTCACACCTATGCAAATTGAGTGTGGCTTAAACCGCATCCAATTTGCAGAACATTTCTAAATACATTGTTTTCAATGAGGCTGGTTCACATATTTGCGATGCATTCGCACTGCGCATTGCCGAAAAAACGTGTGCGGCTCAGGTGCGAATTCAGGCCCATTATCTTCTATGGGTACGCAGCTGATTCGCAGATGTGTTCATTTCTCTTCAGGATTTGTCTCATTCAGCTCAATACACTTCCCCTCTCCCAGGTCTCCAAATTTGCAGCTAATCTGCAGCTAAAACGCAACGGATCTGCTAAACACTTCTCTTATCTCTCTGCAGAGATAAGATAGCTGAAATTCGCACTGCACAAGTGTGATTCCGGCCTTAAGGGCCGGTTCACACCAGACGCAGTTCCGTACAGTTTCGTGTGCATTTTTTCTGCACTAAAAATGCATGCACTATGTTTTTCATGTATTCCAATGGCTCTAGTTGGCTTTAGTTAACACCATGCAGTCAGTTTCCGGTGCAGAAACTGACCGGAAACTGACTGCATGGTGTGAACTAGAGCCAACTGGAGCCATTGGAATACATGGAAAATACTGTGCATGCATTTTGTGCAGAAAAAAATTACACAAAACTGTACGGAACTGCGTCTGGTGTAAACTGGCCCTATGGCTGGATTCACACCTATACATTTTTAGTGCTTTTTGCATTTTTCAGATTTGCAATACAGAACGTGTTCCATAGGAAACCATGTTAAATGGACTGTAATGCAAATCTGCAAAATGCAAGAAGCACTAAAAATGCACAGGTGTGAATCCAGCCTTAAAGGAGTTGTAAATAAAAAAAAATGTATGCTGAATACTGTTTACAGGGTATAGAGACATAATAGTTAACTGATTCCTTTTAAAAACTATTAAAACTAGATAAAAATCAATCATATAATGTACCTGTAGTTTCTAGTTTCGTTTTTGCATGTTGTTTCCTGCCTCTCTGCTGTCCAGAGCCACAGAGCCAATACAGGGCAGTGATGGTTTGGAAAACGAAACTGATTGGTGCTGTGGGGTTTTAGACACACAGTAATCACACCTCCTTGAAGTTAGTGACCACAGAGAGAAAGCTCCCAGTACTGTGGTTATCAGGAAACAGACAACCAGGAAGTGTGGAGATCAGAGAAGAATTACAGCAACTTGAGAGCAAAACGAACAATGAGGACATGAAAACAGCACTGCATTAAGGTAAAGGAAGCTATTAAGATTAAAAAAAAAATCCTTTACAAACCCTTTAAGATGGGAAAAGTTCTGAAATGAATTATCTTTGTCTGATGTTTTTACATTTTAGCAGGGGTGTGTAGACTTTTTATATCCACTGTATATACATACTATATTACCAAAAGTATTGGGACACCTGCCTTTACATGCACATTAACTTTATTGGTGTCTTAGTCTGTAGGATTCAATATTGAGTTGGCCCACCCATTGTCAACTCAGCTTCAACTCTTCTAGGAAGACTGTCCACAAGGTTTAGGAGTGTTTATGGGAATGTGTAATCATTCTTCCAGAAGCGCATTTGTGAGGTCAGGCACTGATGTGGACGAGAAGGCCTGGCTCGCAGTCTCCGCTCTAATTTATCCCAAAAGTGTTTTATCGAGTTCAGTTCAGTTCCTCCATCCCAAACTCGCACATCCATGTCTTTATCGACCTTGCTTGTGCTGACTGATACCTTTTAACAATGAGATCCCTCTAATGCTTTGGAATCTCTCTGCGGTTTTCTGTAGGATGTGACTATGAAAATTTCAGGAAAGACCTACTAGAACAGCTCAACTTTATCTGGGGTTAATTAGAGGCACTTTAAATAATGGCAGGTGTGTACTGACTCCTATTTAACATGAGTTTAAATAAGATTGCTTAATTCTGAACACAGCTACATCCCCAGTTATAAGAGGGTGTGTACCAGGGGTCAAGTCCTGGAGAAAAAAGTGTGGGAACTCCCACCCAAGATCCACTCCCCCACAAAAAAAAAAAAACGATCCGCTCATATGCATAATTACTAAAAGCAACTTCTTTCTAAATCCCGCGATAACTCGTGGCAGACCTCCGCAATGTCTCCAGGAGACATTGCGGCATCGAGGAAGTGACGGAATATCCGCACACCACCTGATGAATTCATATACAGGAAGCGGCCAGTAACAAAGGATTACTAAGGTTTGCCTGCCCCTGACAGTGACTCGAGCTGGGCATCGCCGCTTAGTGAAGGATTGGCTCGGGCAGCTCGGCTGCTCTCGGCTGCTCTAGTCCTGCAAAGGGAACTGAGTTCCTGCTGTGAAAAAAGTGCAGGAACTCTGTTCCCACACGTTCCCGCAGGATTTGAGCCCTGGTGTGTACACTTTTTACTTTTAAAAATGATTTATCTTTGGTCTAATTTTTACATCACAGAAACCTGACATTGTAACAGGGGTGTGTAGAATTTGTATAATCACTGTAGCTGCAAAAGGGTTGAACAATATTGAACCCTACAAATTAAAACTGGGATGCCTTCAAAGTTCATGTGTGTGTAAAGGCAGGCGTTCCAATACTTTTGGTAATATAGGGCCATATTCTCAAACAAGTTACACCGGCGTATATGGAGATGCGCGGCGTAAGTGTAAAGATGCGCCGTCCTATCTATGCGCCATAGTCACAGAACCAGATCCGCCAGAAATCAGGCTACTCCTGTCCGTCTTAACTAGTTTAAGTTTACGCAGCGTAGGCGTATATTTCAGCTGATGGCATCCTAGGCTGCCATAGAATTAGTATTCAAATATGCAAATGATGTAGATGCGCTGATTCCCGAACCTACGCGCGATCGGCTTAGGCTACGCGCTGTGCGCGTAAGACGATTGTCCGGCTGAAAGTTACCCCTTATAAAGCTCGGTTAACTTTGCTCCAGACCTGAGTAAGTTAGCTTGAAAAAAGCAAATACAGCAGCACCATCCCGGACGAGCTGAGCAACCAAATTTTACGGACAACACATTCGTATGCCAACATGCCAGGGGCAGGCGTGGTCTTAGCACTGCTAGTGTGTGAGGAGGAAGAGGCACTTAGAAGGAGGAGGGCACGGAGGAGGGCACGTGAGAGGATCTACCCACAGCGCATTAGCCTCTTTGGCATGGCTGATGTGGATGTGTATCACCGTTATAGATTCAACCCTGATGCCATCCTTGAAATTACCAGAGCCCTGAAGAATGACATCAGCAGCCCAACACAACGATCCCATGCAGTGCAGCCACTGGTGAAGGTCCTGGCAACATTGCATTTTCTTGCCACAGGCTCTTTTCAAAGAACCAGTGGAGACGTGGTTGGGATATCCCAAACCAGCATGAGTAGATGCGTGCACCAAGTTGTCCCCGCAATACTCCGACGCATGTCGCACCACATAATCAGACCCACCCAGGAGGACATGCGGCTGAAGGCAATGACAGATTTCTGCCTAATTGATGGTTTCCCACGCACTGTGGGTGCAATTGATTGTACCCATGTGGCAATACAGCCCCCCCACGAGACCGAGCACATATACCGCAACAGAAAACATTGGCATTCTATCAATGTCCAAGTGATCGTGGATGCACATGGCCTCATATGGCACGTCCGTGCAAAACACCCCGGATCCAGCCATGACAGCTTTATATTCAGGCAAAGTGACATCCCAAGACAATTTGAGCAGAATGTGTATGGGGACAGCTGGCTGGTTGGTGAGTGACATGGGTGTCAGGTATGACTGTCCCCCCCCATGATGCAGACATCACGAGGGGCACATGCATGACTAACATCCTCCTGTCTTTTCCCTTCCAGGTGACTCTGCCTATGCACTGGGACCTCATCTCATGACTCCATTCTGCAATCCGCAAACACCAGGAGAGAGAAGATATAACGAAGCACACGCACGCACCCGTGCAGTGGTTGAGCGAACATTTGGCATCCTTAAGTCACGCTTTCGATGCCTGGATAAGACTGGGGGTACCCTGCTGTATTCCCCCAACTTCGTGTGCCAAATCATCGCTGCATGTTGCGTGCTGCACAACTTCGCAGTGAGAAAGGGCCTGCAGATTGACCTACGTGATGACCTGACCCCCCAACCACCATGTCCCCCCCTAACCGAGGCTACCCCGTCTGCTGATGGTACAGCAGTCAGGAGATGTCTCGTGGAGCGAATCTTTGAACGTTAAACACACACATTAAACATGGCACACAGAAAATGCACGCATGCACACCACTGTGGTCCCTAGCACACACACCCCACATGCACATCCCATTGGATTAGACCGAAGTACACCGCACGGTACTAAGGAGCAGCAACGCCGCGTCAAGGCTCCAATGATGTTGCTGTCCATTCATACACCTTTCACACGGACCTGGGGAGAACTTATCCCCAGCGACCGAGGGTGACACCCCTTACTGGCAGGAGTGTCACCCCCCCCACATTCACACACCATTCACACTGTGCTATGCACTACTTTGTGCAGCACAAAAAATACAACAGCTCTTACTTAGAGCATAAATAAAATAATATTAAAAAGCTCTTACTTAGAGCATAAATAAAAAATTAAATAAAAAATCATACTTAGAGCATAAAGAAGCCCAAATAAATCACCGGCCCCGGCGCGGACTCCGCCTGGTGCCCAGGTTCCTGGCCCTCGCTTGTCTGGGGGGAGCCTCATTTGGGGGTGGTGGGGCATCAGGTGGAGGAGCCTCCCTCGGTGGATTAACATCCCCAGGTGCCTCCCTGGCTGGCTGTCTGCCCTCTAGAGCCACTGCTATATGGCTGAGCAGGGCCTCCTGGCATGCAGTCTGGGCCTGCACAGCCATCCGCAGGCCCCTGACCTCCCCCACAAGTTCGGCTGTGGTGGCTTGCAGCTCACCCAGACTTGTAATGGTGGCTGCAGAGTTTCCTGCCACATCCTGCAGAGCGTCGGGCACTGCTCCAGAGGAGGACAGGCTATTATTGAGCCGCCTCAACTCCTCCAAAATGTCCCCCATATGGCGGCTCTGCTGGTCCTGCTGCCTGACCAGCTTTTCCTGCAGGACTCCTGCCACACCCCTGGTCTTATGGGTGGCCTTCCTGGGGACAGGAGTGCCTGGGGCCCTTGAATAGGGGGAGGGCCGTGAGGGGCTGGTGGTGAGGGGCATGGGACGGGAGGGGCTGGAGAGGGTGATGGAAGACCCTGAGGGGCTGGTGATTCGGTGGTGGTGTGATGTTCCGGGCATCTCATGTGAGTCGTCAAGAAATAAAATGACCTCCTGCACACTCTGGGCCACCTCCTCTTCATTGCCCACCACCTCCTCATGGGCAATATCCTCCTCAACCACCTCCTGTGCGGAGGACTGGCCACTCCCCTCCAAAAAGGCCTGTAGGCTTCCCAGGGGGTCAGCCACTGTAGCAGACTGCTGGGGGGATGGTGTTGGACGGACAGCAGAAGACGGCCCAGCTCCCTCCTGCACACCTGTGGATGACACAAAAAAATCCCATGTTGGTGGACCCACACACTTGTCACATGTCCCCCCCCCCAAACATGCTACACACCATATAGAAGATAAAACACACTTACCTGTCCTCATGGGTGGGTCACTGGAGTCATGGCCCTCCAGGCCATCCACCTGCTCCCTCCGCAGGCATCTGGCAATAATTTCCTCCTCCTCTGACAGCCGGATCGGACAGGGTGGCCCACCTCCAGTGCCCCTGGCATGTTTGGCAATGGTGGCCATTTTATTTCTGACCACCCCCCGCAGGTCATTCATTTTTTTAATGATGTCCTGGGGGGTCCTCACCTCATGGCCAAGGGCATTGACCTGTGCCGTCACTTTGCGTAAGATTTCTTCCTTTTTTAATTTGCTGGTATTACCACTCTCAGCACCATGGAGCCTGGCATCAAAGCGCTCCATTGCTGAGATAATAACTTCCCTCTCAGCAGGGCTGAAGTTTTTTTTCCTGCGGTCTTTCCTTGGCATAGCAGCAGCAGCAAAGTGAAAACTCCAATAGGGAAATACAAGGGAGTCACTTTGCACTAGCTGGGCGGATGCTTGAAGCTTTTATACACTGGGCCGGCCCAACTTAGCATGGATTTATGCCTATTGTCATTGTGCGCATGCGCAGAGGGCGGAGCACGTCCGGCACATGCGCCGTTAGGTCTGGACATCATTTGCATAGGGTCACGGATCATTATAATGCTTCACGCCCACATCCCTCCTACCGTCACTTGCGCCTACTTACGCCAACACATTTAAGTTACGCGAGCGCAGTGTAGGACGCAGGGGGTTCGGGAATATGGTTCGGCTCTCGCCAAGTTAAGCCGGCGGTGCGCATCGGAGATCCGCTCCGCCTCACTAAATATGCGCCGATCTACGAGAATATGGCCCATAGTGTATATATACATGTATATATATATATATATATATATATATATATATATATATATATATATATATATATATATATATAATTAAACCATGTCTTTATGGATGTTGCAGTGTGCACTGGTGCTCACTCAGTCATGTTGGAACAGGAAGGAGCCATCCCCAATCTGTTCCCACAAAGTTGGGAGTGTAAAATTGTCCAAACTGTCTTGGTATATCAGGGTCCAACATCGGAGTCCCAGGTCCTGGCTTTCTAAGCGTGATTGACCCACTGCTGCTGGCTTGTGAGTCCACGACTTCTGATAAGAGTGTTTACCCCTTACCCACGGTGGAGGATGTACCATCCCTGGTGTTTTGTTTTCTGTTGTGGCCATTGCACCTGCCTTCACTTCTGAATGCACCCCATCACTGAGTTCTTTCTGCAAAGTGTGGACTGTTTTCATTGTATATGGTCATCATCCTACATTCGTCTGAATCCACCATATTATCCATTGACTCAGGTTTCCCAGTAGTTCTGGCTATTTGTATTTGCACATTTGCACACAGCACTTTATTTCTACCATTATTATATGATTCACATGCACTTTATGATATATTGCACTGATTATGAGTCTATTGTTGCCATTCAGCGCTACACTGTGTGCCACATTCTGTTTTATATTTTGTCAATATTTGTGTTAGCTGCTCTCATTTTATTTGGGCTAGCGCAGTAATTTCTCTTTTACTTTCATCTCTAGATACAATGCTTTATTAATACTAATATCAATAAATAAACCATTACTTTTTCCTTAATGATCTTCATTATTTAATAGTTTTGTTTAGTGTGATATTACCAGCCTATGTAGGGATATAATGCCTACCCTAGTTTTGCATCTACGGTGGCACAGTTTACCAATTTACAATAGTGTTTCTATTGGAACTCAGTTGTGCCCACAGTTTAAGTGCTAGATTATTATATCTTAATGTGAATGAAATTGAAAGCCATTTTTTTTATTAAAGTAA